>NC_085003.1:14449392-14501892 GCF_963854185.1 Sardina pilchardus | reverse complement strand
CCCACCACTCCGACATTTTTTTTTTTCATGGTCGCAGTGGCGGTATTTAACTTTTTTTTCAAACAACGTGCCATTCCGACATGAGGTCATTAATAGGCTATTAATGTCATAACTATATCCAATTGTATAAAATAAATAATAAAGATTCACATTTAAAATGTCATTGTGAAGACTTCTTGATATGGTTATGTGTCTGTTGCGTGCGCGACTCGGGGAGGTGAAAGCAGTTCTGTACATGGCAAGTTCTCATTATTCGCGGACTAAGTGGAGCTAAATTAAGTCATTATTTTGCTGTCACTTCGTCTGTTTTATGGCCTAGAAGGTTGTATTTGGTATCTGTGGATAGCTCTAGCTCTCCTCTTTTATCTGACATGCAAGCCATATATTTTTGACCACAGTTTCACGAGTAAAGCAAACGAAAGTAGCGGTATCTGAAGCTATATGACATTCTTATTTGTTTGTCACTTCGTCTGTTTTTATAACACAAAAGAATCGATGTGTTTGGTATCAATGGAAAGCTATGTTTCTCCTCTTTCATTTGATATGCGTGTCATGTCTGTGCGATGCCTGGTCCCGGAGTAATTCAAGCGAGAGCCGTGGCTGCGTGGGTGAACGCAGAGCAAATAGACTGTAAATATGATATACTTGATTTAAATTCATGATTTTATTTTATTTTCATACTTGATCGTACACGTGTCTAGTCTCGTTGGAAAGCCCCGGTTATGCTCTTTCATGCAATATAGGTCTCATCTCGTTGTGACTAATAATCGCTGAGCAATGTAACAGAGAAGAATGGGTGTGTTTTTTGACGCACTTTGCGTCCGTCGGGCTCATAGGGTCCGTTAAATTGACTTGGAAAAAAATAGGATTTGTAAACTGTCGGAATGGGGGTACTAAAATGTGTCGGATTGGCAGCATGTCTAAATAGCAGCATGTCGAAATAGAGGCATGTCTAAATGGAAGCATGTCGTAGTGGTGGCATGTCTGAGTGGCAGCATGTAACCTGTCCTGACAACTCAGGTCACCATGAATGAATCCAAACCACTTCTGCATCTGACATTTCTAGCTGACGAGCTCGTTAGCAAGTAGATAGAAATGATCTGTATGTTCTACAACTTTTACTTTACAAGTTCGGTATTTACAATCAGTTGTTATGCTAGCTACCTCGGAGCTGGACTTGGACTAGACCAACGTGGCCAAACCTTGCAGAATGTCTTCTAACATTATACGAGAACATTGTAGCCATCAGTGATGCTGAAATGAGAGAAGAGTGCACATGTCTAGCTGTCTGGTGATGACTCACTTACCGCCACAACACCACGACGAGGGTGAACCATTTGGGAACTTGGAAGGGTCCACTACAACGCACACATTGGAGTTCAAATGAGGGCACTCCATGGACTTCACGGGCGTTGTAATTCTCACGTCGTTTCACCGTGTTTATCCAGTTATTCAGTAGATCACATGAAACTAATGAAACGGTTCAGATATTTTTAACTACGTACTTCGCCTAAGTCTGCCTGCATAAAATCTAGCTAAATATGCTAAGCTAACTATCCAGGCTAGCCTACGACAGACAGCTAAGTTAGCTAGTTATCGATACCACTCTCAGCTGAAGCTATCGCGGAAGGACTGGCTAGCATCCAGCTAGCGTCTGCATTCACAAGCCTTATAAACCAGTGGTCCGATTCACTTTGGTGGATTTATGAGGTCGTTCTAATTCTAATAGGACACTGACGATATCAGCTCCATTGAGAAAAGAGCCACGTCTATCATGAAATTCAGGCCGAGCCCTTCGGAGACTGTGGCGTTTCGGAAATCTTCTTCTTCTACTGTGATTTTTAACGGTAGTTTGCAAACGAAGTGCATTACCGCCATCTTCTGGACTGAGGTGTGATCTCAGTCTGCTTACAAGCTTTCAGAAATATCATAATCCATAATGGGTTGCGTTGTTGACAGAGTAGACAGAAGTAGGCTTGCTTGTCTTACATGTTCTACTCACAACGTAAACATGTCACAATCTTAAACGTGTATGTCCTATTCTCAACCTTTTTTTCCTTGCTGTCTCAGGGTAGCCTACTGATTTTCTTACTATTACTTCTTTTTTGATGTTGTAGGTGTCTTCTTTTCTCCTCTTGTTGAGCCCATTTATCCTGCCACTCTGTGTTAGTGTTGTCTTTAATGATTACTTTGAATTCTGATCTGATGTAGATGCATCTCATCTGCCTTAAGGGCTTCTTTTGACAACGTATCCACTTTTCTGTTTCTAGCCTGCATGTGTTTGAACCCTATGGTTGGAACATGCCAAACACACCACGTCAAACATAATGTTTTAATTTGAAACCTGTAGAGTTCAATACAGATTCAATTAAGATACAATTCAGGCTTTCAAATTTGGCATGTTTGGGATAACAAATGAAAGGGGACAAACAGATTATTTTTATGGAGTTGGTTCTACATGAATAAATAGACTACCACCACCCCTCATCCATTCAAGATGGTAAGCTATAAGGGTTTTCCAAATGTATTACATAACATTGGAAAAGAAGTCAATATGAGTGCAACCAATAGCTTCATCAATAATGAGCCCTTGGCATATAAAAATGGGTGTTTGTCCTCCAAAATGTCAAGACTTGTATAGACGTCAGTCCTTCTGCTCCATAACTGATGCACAAAAATCAACAGCAGGTCACTTTTCTTGATGGGATACAGAGTGTTCAATGCAGATCGGTCATGCATTCTTAGAAACCACGGCTCAATATGCATAGTTCTTGTCCATTGAGGGAGTTCAGCAAACTGGAATGAAAAGTGCTTTTTCACCCCAAAAAGGGTTAAATTAAGATCTCTGACAAGTCAGGATAGTTGCTGGCAGTCAGTGAGCTCTCACAATACAGTTCCTAACAAAGAGTGTTTCAACCTGCAAGTAACAATTTCTTAAATGCTTTAAAAACACAATCCCTTCAAAAGCGTTCATTCATTAGAAGAAAAAGGACATTTCACTCCATCCCAAGTGTGAGGTCAAGTAATTCACAGGAATTACATCCCACTGATTCACCCCAGTGTTGCACAGACACACACACACACACACACTCCACACATCCAGACAAGCAGACAACAGCATAAGAGATAAACAAGCCATGACGAAAACAGAGGCAATCTATAGGTTTAAAAAGGCAGCAATGTATGTTGAATAAGGCTTTTTCCCAGTCACCACAGCCCCAAATCCAAGTCTGTGGCCATTACAGGATCGCTGAGTGAAGAGTAGCCACAGCCTCACAAACTTAGTAAATCCGTACCAAAATCCGTACAAGATTTGTTCCAATTTTGTCTTGGACCATTTCCTGTTCGACTACAACAGGTCATATTACAACTTAAAGCATCATACTCATTACATCTGTCAAGACAAGTCATGCATTCTAAATAATCTCATTTGTCCAACAATCCAAATAAACTGACATAATGTATTTCATGGCATTATGGCGCCAATCTCCTGAACTATTAATTCAACTCTGTACTACTGTACTGGCACAAAGGCTTTTCTTTCCATACATGAATATAGCCATACAAGCGTGACCGTTGGATGTATTTTCAATTGGCATTAATTTTCTTTCACACAGATGTCCAAACCACCAAACTCAAAGCCGTATTTCATCAACCGAATGCCTGGCTTGATTTGGGGGGGGGGGGGGGGGGGAGTTGCTTAGGATATCGTCCTGCAGGTGGAAAATACTGCAAGTATAAGCAAGTGTTGGGGGTGGAACTGGGGATGGACAGTGTTTATACAGAATTTGTCCATCCGTTTGACTCACTCTTTACTGATCCACATTTCCCTGACTGAACCAGTCACTAGTAGAAGACCTGGTCCTGCTACTGCATGGCTCCATAACATAATAACTAAGTCAACTACTTCCTATGTCACCCCTGCCCTGTTCGTCAACCACAATAATAGACCGCCTTGAGTAATGAAGCATAAATAGTGACATTTTACCACAAATGGTCCAGCAACAGATATTTTTGCATGTAGTTATTCAGTCCTGACTGCAAAGTGTATGAAGTAGCCATGAGCAGATAATAGGACACACAACTCACTTAGGTCCTTCTGAAACAACAGCTGTGAGATGTTTCAATCTCTGTGCATAACCACATCTAAAATGATACTGAAACCTGCACCAGGCCATAAGGACCCAGCAGCTTGATGCCTCACAGGTGTTTGAGACATGTCATAACCGTAACAAACAACAGACCCACATAAAAAAAAGAGACAATGTGCAGTCCAGCCAGAGCTCCACTTTGCCATCCAACAGTACTACAACTCCGTTATATGGATGCATACAATTACCAGGAGGCACTTATCTGTTAACTCCACCACCATCCACAGCAAGTCCCTAAACATGTTCTTCCTTTAGAAACAAGAACTTAAAATTTCCAAATTCTTCAGGGGGACACTTCACTATACAGAAAATGGTCTCCCACCATTAGACAGTAGAATACTCGTCACATGAGGAAAAGCATTCACCTGTCACCCATGGCCTTCCCACTTACCATGAAAATAAAAATCATAAAAATGTATTCACAGCAGGAAAAAAACAAAAACAAAGGACAAACAAAAGGACTTTGGTCATCTTCATGAAACATGGTCTGCACATGACCGTATGAGGGCAGCAATCAATTTTCATATTAGCAATGGGGTGGATATAACTACCAATTTGGTAGATACTATAATTTTGGCAAAATTCTACAGGTTATAGGATGAACAGCAGTGGTCAAGGAGCAGTGGGTGAGAGAGAAACTGCTGAATCCACGACATGGCTGACATAAAAAGACTGACATATCAGTCCAGCTAAGCTAATGCTTTCCAGTTTGAAAGTAAGGTATACTGTAAGGTCTTTGTGCTACCCATCAGATGCATCTTGATGTAGTTTCGATAAAAAAAAAACAAAAGCATCAACAGATACTCCACTTGTTTTGGGTGAAGAAAAAAAAAATAGAGTAGTACTGTCCAGGTTCTTTGGCAGTACACGCCTGCATCTGTGTACAGACAGAAGACCGGAGGAGGCTGGGGGGGCCCTGGGCCCACTAGTGTCCAGAGCGGTTGTGCCCCCCCCAACACAGTCCCAATCTGTAAGGCTAACGGTGTCCGTGGTAACGTCCTGTCCTGGTTGGGTGGGAGGGAGTTTCAGCTTGAGGGTGGGGTTGGGGGGCGGTGAGGTCAGGCCGCCGGAGGCCGGATGTTCTCGAGCAGCGACTGGACAGCAGGCAAGGAGAGGAGGGCTCGGCCGACGCCCCCTCCGGCCCGGTAGCAGGCGTATCCCAGCATGCCGATCACCGCTCCCTTCAGCACGGTGCGGAACACCCAACCAAAGCGAGACGGAGGGGCCACACTGAGAAGGACACAGAGAGGAACGATGAGAACGACCCCGTCTGGAATCAGTGGGGCGCACCAAGCATGGGGTCAAAGGACTAACCCACGCATGTTAACTCAGGAAGTGGTGCAAACTCCCTAGAGAGGTCTATGCCTAGAAACACCAAGCCAAAGGAATCATCATCATACTCCTCAGGTTTATCAATACACCACATATTTGGAGTACCGCCGCTCTCTTAACATCCATTACACTAACAATGCTCACACACATACACACACACACACTTACCTCATGATTTCTTGTATGTTGAGCTCTTTGTCCCAGTTTTTCTCAATGCCGGGCACATGGCCAATGCCTACTACACCAACTACCACTGCAGGCACTTCTGCAATACACACACGCACACACACTTTAAAACAGAAGCACATGCCTCAGAGAAACTGAGAATACACATCCACTTCAGACCTCATAACTGCTCCACAAACATTCTCTCATCACACTTTTTCATACGTAGTAAATCTTCAAGTCATATCTAGCCCCTCACATATTAGGCTGTCTGGGCTTGCCTGCAGTACTCACTCTGATTGTTGGGGGGCGCCTCCACACAGCGAGCTGCCTGGCGGAGCGTGTGTGTGAGGTAGATGTCCCGCTCAGCTACAATGGTACGGTGCAGAGCTGGGAACTCGCCAATCATCTCCGACATGGTCTGCTCCAGCAAGTCCTTCTGCTTGCACTTTTCAACATCCTCTTTACTGCGAGGGTACACACACACACGCACACCAAAAGAATATTAACAAATGAGTCCGGAGTCATTTTTCAACATACAAAAACAACAATTACGTTGGTAAAAGCAAAACATAGTGAGCTAAGACAAGTGAGAGAAGTTAAAAGACAAGAGGATAAAACAAACAGTAAACTAATATCATTTACAAACACAGCACGTTTTGTATGATTTTTAGAGCCTCTTTCTATTTGCATGTGTATTTACTGTCAGTGCAAATAGCTAAAGACGAGGGGTTGGGTTAGGAGGGCAAGATATTTACATTTCAATGACAAAAGACCATAATATGCATGTGGAAGTGTGTGCATGTGTGCCAGAGTTTCCGTTGTCAGGTAATTACCAGAATATGACTAGGAAAATGTTGTAAAGTCTGTTTGTTTATAATATGCTATAAACAAATTCAAATCTTTCCAAAATAATTCCCACCAAAGACTTGTTTGCCTACATGGAAATTAAATAGTCTAATTTTGTCGAACAAACAAGCTGAATTTGCTCTAATATTTGGCTATAGCCTAACAAATGAAAGAGACATTGCCAAATGGCCAAGCCTTAAAAACGTTTCTCTGAAATCAAGTCTAACGACAACTAGCCTATGATGAGTCTAAAGAGTCTAGGTCTAGGATACAGTCTGAGTCACGAAGGTCACTGTGGTAGAAAAGAAAGGGAACATATGTCTAAAGCTGAAGGGAACTTGCATGTTAGCACATAGGCCTGTGTTGAGTAGCCTATTCAAGCCCGATGGTATATTTGTTTGTGTTATGCACGCAAGTCTGAAAATATTTATTTTATCCCATTTGAAAAATGTGACCATTCACAGCGAAATCAGTCGTTTTGCGCACAACGTTATTTTGAGAAAATCAACAATAACAAACTTCCGGGTTAAAATGTTGAATTTCACGTTTTCGCATAATTCGACTGTATACAGTCTACAGTTTCATATTGTGAACGCATTTCACGGAAAAACATACGTTTTGACTGTTAAACCCGGCGAAGATTCAACACATTTGCTGTCATTCCCATTGTGCACGTGCCGCTTAAAAAGGTGATTTCTCCTCTTCTGGCATATCGTGACAGGAGAACCATGTCAACTTTGGATGCGGTTATCTTAGCGATAGTTTGAAAGCTTAGTTTATGGCCGTTCACGTGAGCACAATAACTTAATTTAATAAATTTTACCGAAACGACTGGTTCCGCTTTACAGGGTCACAAATGGTCTAATCATGTTGTAAACATGTCGTTTATGTCCTTCTTTATATACCCTGCCTATTATTGTTTTGAGGTCATCATCAACATACAACAGATAGGCCTAATACTTCATCACGCAGACTGGCATCTGGTGGTCTGGTGGTGTGTGGTATGTGTGTGTGTGTGTGTGTGTGTGTGTGTGTGTGTGTGTGTGTGTGTGTGTGTGTGTGTGTGTGTGTGTGTGTGTGTGTGTGTCTGTGTGTGTGTCTGTGTCTGTGTGTGTGCATTTACAGTATGTGTGTGTGTGTGTGCATTTACAGTATATGTGTGTATGTATAGTGTGTGCATACCTTATAGGGTCAGACAGAAAGCAGAGACCCCAAGCCAGCCTGGCTTTCTGCCACATACTAAGGGCCGCGATAGCGCGCTTGAAAGTAACAGGAATGGGCCGGTCTCCCAAGTGGAACTTGCAGAAGGGCACTTTTCCTGCCTGTGGAACAGATTTGAGGGTGAAATATATAATGCAAACCCTGAAACACTTTTGAAATATATTTATATATATAGTATACACTGTGTATATATATATACTGTGTGTGTATATATATAAACATGTATCTCAAACACCACTAGACTATCACCTGATGTTAGAGGTACATTTTTATCCAAATTTGTCCAAATACAGTATAACAATAAAAATAAAAAAAACCTTTGCTGATGTCCACCCAAGTTACCAGAAATAGTTGTATCAAAGACAAAATACTGCCACACTGAACACTGGTTCTAGAGAGTAAACAGTGATCCTCCACCCCATAGAAGATAACAGCTGTATTTTTGCAACCCATCCTAGAAAATAGAGGTAACAACATGCAGTCCTCTCAGCAGGGGGCCCAGTCTCATTTCAGACAGCTGAGAGAGAGCATGATTTCATTTGCCTTCAGGGATGCGCTTGGTGCCTTAGTAGGGGGTGAGTTTGTGTGCATATCCGGAAATTGTCTGTGTGTGTGTGTGCGTGCTTCTGTATTAATTGTGTGTGCTATATTTAGTGTGTGAGTGTGTGAGTGTGTGTGAGAGAGAGAGAGAGAGAGAAACTGTGTGTGTGTAGTTGTGTGTACCTCTTTGAAAGCCTCTCTGAACTCTCCTCCGGGTGCCATCCCCAGTTGCTCAGTAATGTGAGCAGACACTTTCAGCAGCAAGATCTGCATCAAGCCAGACATCACACCGTTCTGACCAGAGACAGGTGCAAGGAGACACAGACAGAGAAAACGGGAGAGAAGAAACAGAAACAAAAGTAAATCAAGCGAGATGCCATGCAATGATTCGATTCCTTCATTCAACATGGGTCAGGAGTGTGTTCATGTTTAGGGAGCTGGCTGCAGTTAGCACTTACAGAATGCAGCATGTTGTACTGTACATTTCAGGGTAACTAAGTGCTGAAGCTGGTCAAACTCTGTACTCCTCTAATCTCAAGGGGGAGAGCTAGATTACACTTCAAGACTTGCACTATACAGCACAGTGCAGTGCATGCATTCAAGGCTGCCTGTCTTACCTTACCTACAGTACGACTCATGTGTTTTATACCTGTGCATACAGGTGGGCACCTCACCTGTTTAATGGCCTGCTGCACCTTCTCCAGGTTAATGTCCTTGGCCTCCTTCAGCAGCGTCTTCTCGTCCATCTTCAGCATGGACACTCGGTACTGACACAGTTCCACCACCACCACATCCGGCTGCACCGCGCGGATCGTCTGCAGCACAAAGTCAAAGTCAGCGTCAGCTTTATTTGTACAGCACAGTATCACACACAAAGGTCATTCAAAGTGCTTTAAATAAAACATATATAAATAAACTAGAAAGGCACAGCGCAGACCTCTGTCTGTATTGTTCTTTTTAGGTTGTCATACATTTGAACCTAAACTATTCCGATCGCCACCACGTGGGCCATACCATGCCATTACACCACTAAGCGAAACACATAAACGGCTCCGTAATCGTAATCGTTAATCGTTTCTTCCTTGGGTCATGTCTGACCTTCCCTGAAAATTTAATCTAAATCCATCCATTACTTTTTGAATTATCTTGCTAACAGACAGACAGACAGACAGACAGACAGAGACAGACAGAGAGACAGACACCGACAAACAGACAGACCCCGGTGAAAACATGACCTCCTTGGCGGAGGTAACAAACACAGGAGGGAGGGGGGTGAGAGGAGCTCCATGAGGCAGGAGCGGGCAGGAGGAGATGAGATGCAGTAACGGGAAGAGGGAGGAGGGAGGAGAATGTTTGGAGAATGAGGGGAGAGTAAGAATGACAGAAGCAGGAGGAAAGGGAGTGAATGGGAGGGGAGGGAGGAGAGGTTAAATAGGAGTGGCTTCAATAAAAGGAATGTAATGTCTGCAACACTGCTATTTGCTCCCGTTTAATGTTTAAAAAACAAGCAACGTTTCGACCCTACTGGTTCTTCATCAGGCAAAATGCAGATGCCTGAGCAAATAGCAGCGTTGCGGACATTATATTCTTTTAATTGAAGCTTCTCTCCACTTGTCCTGCACCTGCAAGGTGGGATGTGTACACAGCTACTCTCCTTGAACGTCAAATAGGAGTGGACATGGAAAGTGAGAAATGCATGCAGAATAAGGTAGAGTAGGAATGAGAGAAGGGGGAGGGCGGTCGTTACCATGGAGTCTGTGTGTGCATAACATTATCTTTTATTACCGTGGCAACATCATTCTTGCTGCTGTCGCTGAAGTGGGCAGTGCCCACCAGGTACACAATGCTGCCCTCAGGTGTGGTCAGACGGGACACTGTGTCGGGAAGAACTGGGTTGGCCTGCCGCCGCTGGGCCCGAACCTGCCAGAGCACCTCTACTGCCTCCGAGTCAGCTAGAGAGAGGGAGAGGGGGAGAGAGAGAGAGAGAGAGAGAGATGCATTTACTTTTGCTGCTATACTGTAAGCTATTTAATGGTTCATCCCACACACACTGTGTATACAAAGCCTGCAAAAGTTTTGTGTGGCGTGTTGGATTGATTTAGATTTATAGTGATATTCAACCCACACATCATTTTGCGTTTGGTTTTTTTTCTATTACCTTAGTAATATTCAACTACTAACTACTAGCACCAAATAAAACAGTTAATTCTGCTGTACGCCAGCCAAACCAAATATTTATCAGAGTAACCTTTACAAGGGAGCTATTCCTTGCAAATAACAGTTGTTGTGACTTAATTACATGTAAGTTACCATGTCTTTCTGGAGCAAAAGGGAATGTTGATTATGAGCATCAGCAATTTCAAATTAAGTGGACAATGTGACTCAACCCGTCACAGAGAAAATAATCTAAAGTACCATAACAACAACCAACCATACAGAAGAGGCCTATCTGAGGGAGAAAGCAAGACTTCAGAGATGGCAGAATACCACGGCAGAACTTTAGATGGACAGTGTTCCCTAGCATGGGTTGCTAATATTCATTCACTTGATAAAGTTACAGACATCATTTTACTGTCATCATTTATTATTATTAATATTAATATTATTATTATTATTGTTATTCTTTCCTGTGCACTCAAACAGCCTCAGTGCATTACTGGTCACTATGCATAGATGCCATGTGTAGAAACCTTTTTCCTGTTTGTCTAAATGTTTAATGTTTAAATGTCCCACCGTCCCGGTCATGGCTTAATGTGTAATGTCAATGTGCTTTGGGGTTGTTATGTTATTGTTTTGTCGTTTGATACTGTATTAGGTCATGTCCAAGCCCCATTTGCTGAGAAATAATTTCCCCATGGGGACAATAAAGTTTCTCTACTCTACTCTACATAGGTTAATGTTAAATTACAATGCACAACAAGCTGCTATATTTACCAGGGGCTTTCTTTACAGTTTGTTTTGAGATAACTGGTCACACTATAAAGAAGACCATCTAAGTGGCCCGTAGGTCATTTGGGTTTGAGACCCCTGCATCACATGTAAAAACAATAGCCTCTGAGAGACAGGACACAATGATGAAGTCAGAGGTTTATTAGAAGCCCAGAGCAACACATGCTTGTCTTTGGAAGCCAAAACACACACGCTGCACACACACGCTCACACGCACTGACACACACACACACACATACACACTCACGTACTCTGCCACACACTCTTCTCCCCAGACTTCTGTCCGCTCCCTCAACCTGGCTCAGTGTTCTCCTGTCTCTTCCACTCGCTGTTCATTGAGGTGAATAGCAACCCTCCTGTTCGCTTCTGAGCTCTTGGAAAATATCCAGCCACAGTGGCCCATTTGAATCTGTGTCACTTTATAGAGACACCACAAACTATACCGCCAAGAACTACACACATCTCCTCATGCCGCTGTGCTGCATGTGTGCTTGCATGTGTTCATGTGGACATGCATGTGTCTGTAGGAGTTGCGGACAGGGTAGGTGGGGGTCTCGCATTTTTTTACTAAGCTTTCACAAACATCCACACTACACTCAAAATCCAGCACCTCCCATGGAGTCAGAGAGGGAGAGAGAGAGAGAGAGGGAGAGAGGGAGAGAGGGAGGCAGGCAGGCAGCCAGATGGAGGTCTGTTTCTGCTGACCTGGGCCTTGTTGCACTCTGTGGTCGGGTTAACAAACAGGGAGAGTGAAATCATAGTCTCAAAGCAACAGTGAGAAATCACTCAAATCTCCACGCTCACACAACAATCAGCTATGAGAACGAGAAGACATGTCATAGCATTTGCCACATCTTGACCAAGTGACTTGGAGAGCAACCAACAGGGGAGAAATATAGTGACAAATCACAGCAGTGCAATTGTCAAATCAAAACCAGCTTCTAACTGAAACACAGTGCTAATAGTCAATGTCTGAGTGAAACTTCTCCACTGCGCATCGGGGCCTCATTACCACCTCAAACGTGCATGATTTTTCCTGTTACTGAATTCAGAGTTGTCCATTGTCCCTTACTTAAGCAACATCTCAGAAATTCTGACAACAAATCTGAATACTTTCCCATAGAAACAGATTTTTCGTACTGTTTCGTGTCAAGATACAAGGGCCTCCTACTTTTATTGGTTTGTACAAGCCTCATATATCAGTTCCACTCTTGATAATATCCTTGTCAACAAAAGTTGTACACAACCTGCTAATTAAGCAGCTCACACTAAATTCCACATACATGACATAATCACTAATACACAGCACAGTCTGCACACAAACAGAAAACCTATGAGCTTTTGGCTGCTGTTTTCTAGCCTCGTAAACCAAACGGTTGACTTCTCTTCTCTTGGTGCAAAGTGTCTCGGCAAGAGTCATTGCGAAACGTCTTCTTCCTGATGGGTGGACACTTGTTTGAAGTTTAAAATAATTGGAGTTCCTTTAAACCAATCACTAACGTTTGATAATGATGTACGCTATGTGCCAGAACGTAAGGCCCTGCCGCCTAGTAAAAGCTTTCAACGTAAATTCTCTCAGCCACAGCCTCTGTTCACTGGTTTGTTGGTGGCTCTCGGTTGGTGGCTCTCGGTTGATTTAATTTCTACATGTGCAATCCGTTGAGAGCACATGTGCTAGTCTACTACTGAAGCGAAATGAAATTGAGTATGTAGAGAGGCGGAGCCAGGATGGTTGTTTTCACACTTAAAAACAAAAAATAAAAAACTACTCACAGAGTTCCAGGGGAAACCTGGACTGGCTGGATTCATCCTCTGAGGGACCCATGGAATCATCCTATAGGAGGACAAGGATGGAGATGAGAGCATCACAAGATTTGAGAGATAGATTTCATTAAAAAGCAGTTGTCTTCCAGGTATTTCAGGTGTTCACTGACCTCCCTGTCTAACATAATGTAATAAACTCAGCTGCCAGCACTCATATTAACCTGGGAGGTCATTTAAAGGATATTTTAACATAGAGATTACATTCTGTATTTAGATTGGTGGAAATGAATTACATTACATTTGGCAGACACTTTCAGGCCAAAGTGACTTACAACATAAACAGTTTAAGATTTTTAAAGCAATTCTCACAACAATTCTAAGATTTAATTTTTTAAAAGGTCTAGATTAGGGTGAGTGCTGTTTCCAAGTAAAGTCAAGTGTCATAGTCAGGTCTAAATTAATGCATTAATCTGGGGGGGGAAATTGTCAGAACTTCACAATGGAAGTAGCTCCAAGACAGTATAGTAACTAAGTCCATCTCATATGTTTCACTGATACAAAAAAAAAAAAAAACCATATACATCTCATTTCATCCATTACATAGGCAATTTACCTCGGAGGTATTGCTCTGGTCCATGGTCCAACCTCTGGGGCTCGTCTTGATCTTAAATTGTGATACTGGCAATCCAGAGCCAGACAGACACCAAATTACACAAAGAGATAGATTATTTCTAAATGCACTTTTGCTATACAAATATTTCATCATACTTATTCGCATAATGCTACTAGCGTTGCTGACATAACGTTAACAATGCCAAATCTGTTTATCACTGTTGCTGTCTGTGTTAGCAGAAGAAGCAGAAGAGACAGAAGAAAAATAGAACTGTCCAGTTAATGACAAATAAATTGTATAATACGTATGGTCAAACAGCATAACCCTAGCTATGTCCTGAACTCGATGGCTAACTTAGCTGAAAATGAAATCATTGGACCACGTTTCTTTAAGAAGTCTGACAAATCCGGATGTCAAAACAGCTGGTCACTCCAAACGACTTTGTATGTACAAGACAGTATACAAGACATCGAGTCTTGGTTGTTATTAATAATTTCACCGTCACCTTTACAAACAGACTGAAAGTGCAATGTGGTGTAGGTAGATATTTCTTCACGTAGCTATAAGTTGCTAGCAAGCATCCAGGCCACCACGCAAGCTCACGCAGGCTAACCAAGATTGCTCACCTAATGTTACTTTGCTAACAATCCACTGAAAGCCAAGGCGAACAGACAATCGTAAATACCAACTTGAAACACTATAAAACCCCTTATGCCTAAAAATAAACCTTCAGCGCAAGAACACATTGTTCTTTTGGAAAACATAACTCTAACAATTAGCTGTTAGCTGACATTAGCCGACAACCAGCTGGCAAACAACTCTGCTGTCAAGTTGAGCAAAAGTTGTCTTATCTACGTATTACAAGCGAAGCAACATCATTGCATTTCCGAATTACTTACAATTGCCACTGCAGCTCACGCCATGTATCAGATTGTCGAAGAGAAAATATACAATTGAAAAGCAAACTTACGACAGCTAGTCTAAGCAGCTTGTTTCAACATGTCCTGTTCCAGTCACTACGGTTGCGCTACTCTAATGCATGGCGGTACCTGTAGTTTCAAAAGCAGTAAAAGGATGACGTGTGCTGAGTGCTGTAAACCTGTAAGCTCTCCAGCACAGATAGATAACACTACCAGTAACGATGCATAAGACCACTTGGAGCTTATACAATAACTATATCTTGTGACATGGTTGTGTTCCAATTCTGTTCAAGACAATATCCATGCAACACACATAAAACGTATACATTCAATTTCAATATACAAAAATGTATCCTGTCACTCTGAGTTTCACATTCCTATTTCAGTGTATTCAGTCAGAGATTAAACAGTATTATTCTCCATTAGAATTTAAAGGCACAAAACATGAATAATGCAAGCACCCCTTGACAATTTGCACTAACCTTTGACACTACTGACAGGAGATAAGCGCACATAGCTAGCAGGGGTTTGCTTTGGTTGTCTCTAAAACACAGTTAATGGATGATAATGGAAGGCACAGATCTCTGGTGTGCTCCCAATATCTACCCTGAGGGTAATAACCCTGTTAAATTAATAGGATTTCCAATAACAAAACATAATGTAGGCACAGCACATCCATCCATCCATGTGGCATGGGCCATGCAGATTGAGTTTGTTTTCTTCAGTCACATGTAACAACCTGGTAACAACACACTGACTGTTCATTTACACATGGTAATACAAACACTATAAAATAACAGCACCATAATACAAATGGATAACAGCACCTGCAATGCACAAGACGTGTTAAAAAAAGATTTGTTTTATTGAGGGGTAGGGGGATCAGGGGGTCTGATTTTGTTTAATAGAAAGCATTTTTTTTATAGCGCCATTAACAGGCTGAAAGGGAGATGAGAGATAAAGAGAGATAGAGAGAGAGAGAAAGCAGACATAGAGGGAGGACAAACAATATATAACTGTACATTATAAAACCAACAACTGACAAACACAGAACATAATCGCCAATGATTACTTTGAAAAGACAACCTTTGTATTTATACATGTTAAAGAGCAGGAGAAACTGCATCTCACCAGAAATTACATTCGCTGAAAAATGATGCTTAACTGTGGGCATGCCTCTCACTGCAGCGGTTACTGAGAGCGCAGGGCTTTCTACAGTTATTTTCGATGGCTGAGAGTCGAGCTTGAGCAGAGTGAGGTATAGCTTTTGCTTCATTCAGTCTCGTTCTTCCAGCAGACAGATGGGTGTGGCAGAGAGAGAGAGAGAAATCCTTTTTATGTAATCAAATAGCAATGGAAGGGAAGCAGTGGGAACAGAAAAAATATATACCATACAGTTGAAAAAATATAACGAAAGCAAAACACTTCAAGATCACGTCCTGGCATCATCCTCCTTCTGTACATCAGCGACATGACTTCCATCCTTTTACATTCTCTGAACTTTTCCAAAGGCCTCGATAGAGCTTATGCTAAATAAGAACTAGGCATTACACTCAGTGAAGAAGGACAAACGTAAAGTCTACCTGCCTACGTCTGGGTTAGCAGAGCGTGTTGCTAGTGAACGCACCTCTGAATCAAGAGACTCCGGGCAACAAATCAGAGGTATTCTACAGATTCAAAATGAATCAACAGCATCACCTAAAAAAAACAAGCTTGCTCAACTCCTAAGCTGCCAGACAGTTAGGTAACAGAAAACAACACAAACACACAAAAAGGCAATGACGTTTTGTTTCCGATGTTTTTCTTCTTTTCTTTAAATGAATTATACTTCTCTCTTTTCTTTTTTTTTTTTACTTTTTCTTGACAAGTCCATGTACAGTCTACCCTTAAGGCCCTGATACCTAAGCAGATGAGGTTCTCTTTCCTATAATATAAACCAAGGAAATGTTTCTCTGCATTTCTTGTGTGTACACAACTCCATATACACACCCCTTAGAATGGTTCTAGAACGTGATGCCAAGTGGAATCCTGTGCTGAGACCAGTAGTGAGGTTTTTGGCTGGGCTTGGGGCAGGGCTGGGAAAAGGAGTGGACATTAGGACGTTGTGCCGGGTGTAGTGTTGACGTTCTGGGTAGCCGCCTGGGGCGCCACCTCGATGATCCGTGGCTTGTCGATGATGCGCGCTGTGCGGTTGCCCTTCTCCACGATGCCGATGATCCAGGCCTGGTGGCCCTCGCCATATTTCGGGGACTTGATCTCAGCACAGAAACGAGCTGCTTGTTCACGCGGGAGGCAGATTAAGAGGCCTCCTACCAGAAGAAATTAACAGGATAACAGAGAGGAGGGGAAAAGAGAAGGAAAGAGCACAAATAAAACAAAGATATAAGACTGAGAGAATCAATGCACAAATGCTAAATACCTAACACAGCTTACATACATCTAGGACTATTTATACCAGTTGGGAAGTACTGTGGTATATACATGGCAACTGCTTGTTTTGCTTCTCTGCAATGGCGGCTAACCTGAGGTCTCTGGACAGGTGCCGTGCATGAGGCCGAACATATTTCCACAGGCTTTGCTGACGGCGGCCATCTTGGCGAGCACAGGTAGGTTGTGGATGACGAACGACACCTCACTCCGCTGCTGCCGTGCCAGGGTCTGCGCGTGGCCCAGGATGCCAAAGCCAGTGATGTCAGTGGCAGCGTGGGCATTAAACGTGTGCATCAGTCCAGCCGCTGCACGGAAAAAGAGAAACAACAACAGCTCGTCTTGAAAGTGTAGCGACAGCAAGTTCCTAATAAGCCACTCAACAGTCACACACAAACAAACTCACACTCAATAATTCCACTCTTCTACTTCAAATCATCACTTAACTGAGTGCAAAGATAAATACCAGCCCTGTGACCCTTCAAAGCAAAATCAGTCGCTTTGCGCACAACGTTATTTTGAGAAAAATCACAATAAACAAACTTCCGGGTTGAAATGTTGAATTTCACGTTTTCGCATAATTCGACAGTATACACTCAGTCTACAGTTTCATATAGTGAGCTCATTTCATGGCAAAACATAAGTTTTGACTGTTAAACCCGGCGAAGATTCAACACATTTGCAGTCATTTCCGTTGTCCATGCCACTTAAAAAGGTGATTTCTCCTATTCTGGCATATCCTGACAGGAGATCCATGTCAAATTTGGATGCGGTTATCTTAGCGACAGTTTGTGTAATACCCTCGAAGTGACTTTCGCTTTTGGTTTCGCTTTTGGTTTCGCTCACCCCTATCATTAGATACAGTATGTTGTCTTGTGTGTTTGTTTGTGCGTGTGTGTGTGTGTGTGTGTGTGTAATGCAGACCTGTTCTGTTGAGTCTGGCCATGTTGACCATGGCCTCCTGGTAGGCCAGCTCTACGTCCTCCTGTGTCACCACAAGCTTGATCTTATTCCATTTCTCTGGCTGAAAGAGAATAATTGAGGCAAATTAATGTTAGACGCTGCAGTGCAGTGTTGAATCTACAAGCTGAATGACACTACAGTCATCACCTTGAAAAGTTACATATAAGACACAATCATCACACTTTGAACACCTATATGGGCAAATTATGCAAAATAAGAATAATGCTCATTAATGTAAAATTGGGAATATTTGGGGTATTTCATCATCTATAGTACATAACATTGCTAAAATATTCTGAGAATGCTGAGACATCGTAAACAAGGGGAAAACAATACTAGATGGCTCTTCGGGGCCTGAAGAGGAGAAGGACTATCCAACTTGTTATATAGTGCACAGTTCAATTGAAAATGGGAAGTTGACGTCACGTCACGTGATAAATACCTTACAGAAACCGCAATGTATATATTCTATTCTATTCTATTCTATTCTATTCAAATAAAGGGCCAAACTGACATGCCTTAGTAAGGCTACACAATTTCAACTTCCCTTTGTCTTTAACCTTGTCATTTTTTGGCAGGGTACAGTTTTAGCATCACATTGGGCAACCTTTCACAATGCTTTCTCACTGTTAACGACAGTAGCCTGAGCAGACCTGATGTGCACACAAGAAACTCCCTCTCCATTTGTGCTCCCATCACCTTTCCTATGTTATGACACCGTATGCTAAAATAAGCTATTAGCTGGTTTCATGCTCATTGAGCTCAATGCAAATCAAACCAGCTAATAGGCAACTGAAATAACACCATGCCAATCTCTAGGTACGGTGAAGGGTATGTGATGATGTGGGGTTATTTTAATTCCAAAGACCAAGGGAAATTTATCAGAATGCATAGTACCAGTATCCTGGATCCATTAAATAACTGGCCTTTAAAAATAAAAATCTGCCTGCCTCTATGGGAATTTAACATATGGGGTGCTGATACTTATGACCCCTGTATTTTAAGGAAGAACATTTATTTATTTATGATACATTATTCATTCTCAAAGAAAATGTGTGTCCTTAAAGGGAGGATTATTTTCCTCAAGGCAGATAAACTTCCAAAAGATGATTTCAGATTCCTCTTTTTAGTCAACTTTAGCATGTGTCCCAACACTTTTGACCATTACTGTAAATACCCTGATAAGACCACAGCCCTCATATGGTTTTCTCTAATCCGATATAATTCCTAGAAAAAAAGATGGTTCAATCTCCAGATAGTCTCTGGTCTATGGGAAATAATTTGATGTTCTGGTCAAGATACACAATACAGATAAATTCATGAAATTGCAGACTTACAATATCCAGCCACTGGTGAACAGCAACCGCAACCTGGGTCCCCAAAGGCTTGGTGAGAACCAGCACATCTCCAGGCACTGCATTATCTGGCCTGGTATACACAAGACATGGCGTGAGGATACATGGAGGACATACAAATTCAGACAAATCCTAACGCAGTCCGCATACAGGCACTGACATAGGTGCACCGTTCCTTGCAATGCACATCAGGGTCGAGATGTTTAACTGACCAGCATTTGATAAACAATGGATTTTATTGAGCAAAGATAGAACTGATTCGTAATCAAACGCATTGACAAAGTTCAACGCTGGTGTGAAGGGTTGTATTGAAAACAATAGCATCTAATGTGATTGAACGTTGAAGGTGGACTGTGCTGCACTCATGTCGGAACCCAAAACCCAAAACCTCTGGCACTACTACAACTCCATAAAACGAAGTAGATGTCCACACTGGAGACTTGCTTTTTAATAAACCTTGTCGGTTTTGAAGTCTCTAGTGTGCGGACATCTACTTCGTTTTATCACTACTACATTTTTTGTGTCCTGCACCTGGCCCCATTGAGGTGGGATGTGCATACACCTATTTTACCTAAACTACTACAACTCCATACACAACAGCACTAAATATAATCTATACCAAAACAGATATTTAAATACAGCTATATTGGCCATCGTCATCAAATACTAAGGAGACACAGTAACAGAGACAGAAAATACACTCAATAGAAGGTGAGAAAATGTTGTAAAGAGACCTAGCATGTGTGTGTGTATTGTGCATGTGTACAGTATGATGGAAAAGCAAACAGGAGTGTGTCCTCACATGATGAACTCATTAGGCTGGCACACAGTGGTGGCAACACCTCCCAGGACGATCCAGGGATTGAGGACCGTCTGCCCACCTGTCACCGAGGTGCCCGCCTCTTCCGATGCGTCCTTAAAGCCCTGAATGATCAGCGGCATCACCTTATCCCGCTCCTGCATACACACAGATACACCACAGTTTATCACTTCATATGGCCCTCCTGCATACACCAATACACCACAGTTCATCACTTACATTACGGTTACAGTTATGGTGCTTTGCAGACACTTTTGTCTAAAGCAACATACAAACAAAACAACACAATAATTGAATTTAACAGTTAATAGACTATAGCGTCGACTAGTGTCACTTAATACGTCACTTGCATTATACAGCACACAGAGTGCCATTCGTGTTTGAATTGATAATTGTAGAACAAAAGCACTTGGCAAAAACAAATACAGTGAGGGACACTTACTGCCTCATTTTGCCCACAACCATCCCTTTTTAGACACTCCCATATCTGCCTGTCTGTCACTAAAGCAAACAAGCAAAACTCAACCCATCCCTGCATTCCTATCGTTTGGGGAGTATTTAGAGAGCCTCACAAGATGGTGAGCCTGCTGGCTCTATCTGCTTAGAACTGAGTCACAAGTTCACCACTTGACATAATAAAAGAAAGGAGGGTTACTGTGAAACTCACCACGTCTACTGAGAATGAATCATGGAGGCAAGACAGAGAGACATGAGATAGATCCAAAAGAGGAAGTGAGATAGGAGAGCGAGCAAGAGAGCAAGCCTCACCTTGTCTGCTAGTTTGTTGCTGATTCCAAGAAGCATCAGCATGTTGTCGCATTCTGTCACGCCCATAGCATACAAATCACTTAAAACATTGGCACACGCGATTCTCCCCTATAATCCAGATGACAACGAAAGCGAAACAAAACAAAAACAAAAACAGATAAATGTATAGACGAGAGATTCAAAGATCAACACAATCACACTGAGACAGGGCAAAATGAACATAACTGTTTAAAGATAACCAAACCATCTATTCGGAAATACAATGACTAGCTAATAGGACCTCTGGGCCTGGCCCTAATGAATTTAGCAAGCTTAATTGCAAAGTCTGTATTGTGTGGCATCTGAGCACTGAGCGCTTCAATGTCTTGGCTGTGGTGTTAAACTAGCAAACTGTTTTAGTCTAGTTATTAAACCTGGCACATCATCAATTAGGACCCAGGACTGCATGTAACTTTTTCTATGCACAGACTTTGTAACACAAACACACACCAAAGCTTACCATCATGTAGGGGTCATCTACAATGGGGTAGATGTAATCTGTTGTCTGGACTAGTGAAAGGCCACCATGTCTGAGAGGAATTACACAGGTATCCATGCCAATGCCTTTGAGACACACAGAAACTCAAGCTGGTCAAAAATTGTACTTCAATGCAACAGAAATCACAGATAAGAGATGAAACTGTGAAAGACTAAAAATCAAGTGAATAGGAAATACATACCCAGTCTGGGCATGACTGCACCAAGGAATTGTTCATCTTCCTGGTAATGATTTTCTTGTAAGGATTCTAGAAGTTTCTGCAGCACATCCTGTGGAACTTTGCAGCCAGTGCCTTTGAGTTCTGTGAATCGCGTTAGGCGGAAGTTCTTGTCCAGTTCATAGCTCTCGGGGTTGAATGACTCCCGGGCAGACATATTGGGGATATTAACAGGAGCCAGCACGAGAGATGGGCCACTTCCTTCAGGCTACTTAGTCCTGCCAAGAGAAACCATCCCTATTAGATTCTCACAACATTGCAGTTACACATTTCTGTATTACAGTACTTTCTTAGTGTACCTTCACTCATCATTCAGAGGACCGACCTCCCACATCAATATGTGTATATACGTATATGTATGTGTGTGTGTGTGTGTGTGTGTGTGTGTACAAATTTAGACAAGTAATATAACTAAATGTATAGTGTGCATACCAAAGACAGGTGCATTGACGTGAACTGCATTAACAGAAAAAGCCAAACACGTTCAGTTTTGCTCCTTAATGCAAAATATCAAGTTACTTTTACTTATGTCATAGCAACCTAATTAAAGGTCCATGTGAATTAATACATGATGTCCGCAAATGGACCTCTTTCTGGTCGTTGTTAGTTTGCAATGGATAATGCTACTTTTTTAATGTTTTCTTTTCGAAACACTTTAACTTTGTGGAGTTGAAAGACTTCTAAAAGTTCTGCACCACAGACGTTTGTCTCAAGCTGGACTTTTCTGTGCGCTGAACGTATCAACTTAGTTTACAACAACGGTGTTATAGCAAAACATCATTATACAATCGGCAGGTTGTGTGCATCCTGTTAACCTCTAAGGATCCCGAGTAAGTGTAAACATCCTGTTAACCTCTAAAGAGTATGCATGCTGTTAACCTCTGATAGAGTTATGTTTATTGACATCATTGACCATCACAGACGCATTCTGCAGCTGCAGGCTAGCTAACGATAACTGCCAGTACAAAAGAGGGAGCTAGCGAACAGTTGGCTGAAGTAGCACGTTTCCGTACTTCAGTGAGGTTTGAATTGTTTTTTTTAATGCCACTCCTGAATGCATATTTTCTAACATGTGCGGAAACTTGCTGTGTAAAACTCAAAGCGGAGTAAAACAGTCTTTAATATATCAAACACACTAGGTGAGCCTGTTTATAAAAATGTCGGCGGCGGAAAAAATTAACCCTTTGAAGACCCGCGCCATGCGAGACATGCCTCCACACACTTCCAAACAGTAAATAACTCATAAATCACGCATTTTGCAAAGCGATTTCGTAGTGATGCTGCAAACGAAATATATTGACGAGCTCTCTTCGTGATTTTACAACTGAGGCACAGTTATATTCATACCACATTTCCCCTTTAATTGCGCTCCTCGGTTTCTCCTTACCGGTTTCGTTTCAGCGGCGCCTCCCGATACAAGAGCAGGGACAGTCCCAGAGTGCACTGCAACTTAAAAGGGCGCCCTTAAGAACTGCCTGAATGTAAATTTAACACACAGTAACTAGCATTCTACGACGCAAAAACGTTATTTAATACCATCCTGTATAGATCATTCGAAGATGACAGAGGTTTTTCATAGTTTCCAGACGTGGATGAGGAAAATTACTGCTTCTAACTGAAAAAAAGTGCAGAAAAGGGTAAGTTCGCATTGGGTCCTTCAATGGCGATCTGGCGCCTTTTCCTCCCCTTTAAATCACGGCAGAAAACTGTGGCGAAATGGCAAGAAAAGTCAACAATAGGTGGCGCCTTTAATTTGCCACTGTAGGCCATAGACGCTCGCTTGCACTGGATTTACCTTTAAAATTGCCCTTTGCCCAGAGAGGCTTATTTCAATTTAACACATGCACACAAATAATTTTACATTTTTAAGTGTAGTCTACCCTGTCTGTGATGGGCTTATTTCTCTCTATGATCAATGCATTCTGCTCAATATGTTGTAAAATAGGCTATTGCCATATGCTTTCATGAATATTGTCAGATAAGATCCAAAAGAATGCTTTTGTAGGCTATATTAATAAAACTTTACATAGATTAAGAAACAAACACATGTACACAGACAGTCAAATTATTTTTATTTTACTCATAACTGAACGTTAACATATTCTTTCACAGGAATACAGCAATCCCAAAGGCATGAGGTGGCTTGGGAAGAGAGGGATAAAAGCCAGGTAAGGCGCTAAGCATCAGGCAGACACGTGGCAGAGAGAATAGTAGCACAAAAGTGGTAGGTATGCTACACTTCACAAAACATTGGTGACAGACCACAACATTAACTCAGTCAGACAGTGGGCTCTGTGCAGTGCTCACAACTCCTATATAACTTCGCATATAAAAGCGCAGTTGTGCTGTTTCCAAATGAGAGGCAAAATAAGCACTGTGTAAACTTTAATTACACAAACTGATTTTTGTGCTCCCTTCCTATGATGGAATTAAAAACTCTGCACCTAGCATGTCTTAACCTCAGTCTCAGACTTAACGTAAAAATTTTACCTAGGCTCTCTAGGGCATTCAGATCATTGAAGTGCAAAAGATTTTTTTTTTCAGGACAAATACTGTACAAATCTTTAAATTGTTAAAAGTCTTACATGATGTAAGGGCTCAGATAGATATAGGCTATTGGAAAATGCAAATTAAAACCACAAAAAGGTGTATTTTGTGCAAATTATTTCATTAGTTAAATTAATTGATTTATTAATTCCTATAAAGCCCCAGTCTTCAATTATAATTCAGTACACTGTGTTCTACTAACTTGTTTATTTCTATGGATATTTGTTCAGTATGTCCGCAAAAAAACTCATGTAATCATACACAGCCCTCTGTAAATAGGAATGTGTATCTGACTGAGCCATAGACCAGTGACAACCAATCAAGTACTGTACAAGGGACAAGCTTCAACATTGACTCAGGGAAAATAAGGGTGCATTTGATTGGCTGTTGCTCTCAAATATCAACAACCTTTCACCAGTATCAAGCACTGGACCTTTAATAATAGTTACATTGTCACCAAGGACATCTCACAAAAAAATCTAATCTCATTGTGATGACATCAAGAAAATGGGCCGCAGGAAAATTATTATTTTAGCTGCTTGTTCACTGATACTTAAATATCTTACAGGCTCAGTAACATCACACACCACAGAAGTTCTTTTTTTTTTACTCAAGGATTACAATTTTCTCACAATACAGTTTCTGAGGTTAAAAAAATAACATGTTATTTTATACTCCAACCAGATATACAGAGGTAGTATAAAGAATGACAGATTAGACGGCATTCATAATCCAATGTATTACAGTCTGTTTATATTGGATTAGGTATTTTGTATGGGAATGAAGGAGAAAACTAGTATCAGTGTCTGGAATAGTCATTTAATGGCCACACTGGTCTATAGTTATGTGGTCTCTTTGGTTTCTACAGATCGAATTACTAGACAATTGGACATTGGCCAAGTCCAAAAACTTGTCTAAGTTAGTTTAAAGCAACAAAATAAATTAATTTTGTATTCATGCACACATAATGTGTATCAGAGAAGAGTGAGAGGACCACAGACCATGATCTTGGTGCAATTCCATAGACAGACGCAAGACCTTCTGCAGGTCTCCATTGATATCCTTTGCACAGGCCAACTGACTGAACTTGTGATTTCAGTCTGAGCATTCAGGAAACCATTTCCATGGTAAGGACACTGTCTGACTTCACACAGTCACCACCTAAAACCAGATTAGAAAGAGTCACTTCGTTATGCTAGAGTGGTATACAGTATGCATGAGTGTGGTTTGTACTGTATGTGGATGGCATCACTGACCTGTCTGATGTCCATGGTTGTCATGTTTTAGTTGAGTAGAAACCTCAAGAGGTTCTATTGACAAACAGGATACATTATTTAATTAGCTGGATTTCAGAATGGGTTGTGTATTATTCCTGTGTTTTTGTTCTCTGTATTTCATAAAATACAAAAATAGTGGCCTCCATAAATTGTATTGGCACCCCATGGAAAAGTTGAGTTAAAAACTTTATTTTATCACATGAAAACAACAAGGGAAAATCCAACCTGGGAGGGAAACATCTTTTTTCTGAGAAAAGGAATATATTAATATTTTACAAAAAAAACATGTGCTGTATGTGCCACAATTAACACCTAAGTTAATGTCTGTGGAATTTCAGCAGTAATCCATAACTTCCTTTTTCCACTGAGGTATGAAAATAAAACATTTCATCATGAGAAATACAAGAGATACAACTAAAGTTAAAAAAGGTGTGTTGACCTTTGTGAGTAGATAGGCTACTTGGTTGAAATGCCCATTTCAACCAATAATTAAAAGGTTTTAATCAACTGTAAATGTGACAAACTTGCTCGGACAAAGAACCATGTTTATCTTGTCCCATACACAGTGAGGAGAAGGAAGATATAGGCAAAGAATCACTGTTTGGGAGTTACAAAAAAAAGTGTTACCTTGGGATTTCCAAGTTTCCAAAAAAATCTTCAAAGGTGACCTCTGTGCTATATAGATTATTTAGAGGGTATGCCAGGTAAAACCTCTCCTGTAATTTAATTGCAAATGTAAATGGCAGGAGTTATGAAATTATACAGTGACTTGGATCGTGGTCAGATGAAATGACAATGGGTTGAAAGACAAATGTTTGGTCTAGAAGATTGACAGAAGAACCTTATTATGCCTAATGATAATAATTAACCGCGGGACTGTGATATCGAGGGGCTGTTTTGATTCCAAAGGCCCTGGGAACCTCATTAGGGCGCATGGTATCATGAAATCCAAGAAAAAAACATCTCTGCCAAGACACTAAAAGTGGGTCATGACAGGATCATTCAGCAGGTCAATGAAAAAAAAACACATGTCCAGATCAAAACAAAAATGGTTTACTTAACACAAAACCGAGCTTCTGCCATTGTCATCTCAGTCCCCTGGTGTAAACTCCATAGAAAACAATCAAAGAGGGTAATGCTCAAGTACCCCAACATGTGCATTCTTCTAGTACAATGCTCCAAGGAAACATTATGGGATGTGACGTCATAGGAGAAGATAACAAGCTGTGTTACTGACAAAGGGAGGCTTTACAAAGTATGGGATGTCAATAATGGCACTATTTCTTGATGAAGTATTTTTGTTTCTCAGAATAAATTTGCTTCCCCGCAAGATTGGATTTTCCCTAATTGTTTGTGTCAAAAGATCATTTATTTTATACCTCTTTTTACTCAGCTGTACCAGGGGTGCCAATACATGTAGATGGCACTGTATGCGTTGAAGAAATTCCTTAAAATGCAGAGGAGTAGGCTATTGGTGGTGGCCTATATATATATGATTGAAGGAAATGCAGAGGAGTGTTGGTGGCCTATATGAATGAAGGGAATGAATATCCTCCTGATTAATCATCCAGAAAAGTGTTAGGTTTTTTAGCGTTGATTATTCTTCATTAGTATGGATGAGTGTGTGTGAAGTTCACCTGTGGTATGAGAAGGTTGCCTGAGGCGCGTCTCATCACCTTCTGCAGCTGTCTCTGCTGAATTTAAACAGAAGAGTAGAAATCTTATAATACAGCATAAAACCGGGCGGGGGGGGGGGGGGGGGGGGGTCTGAACATTCAGACCACTGAATTTTGGAGAGGCAAACCACAGAAATGTCTTTGTCAGTTGTGTAAGCTGTTTACTTATGATTTCCCTGCTGTTTTGACATCTCTATCTTACATCTTAGAAAATGTGTCCAATTCAGTAGAGATGCATTTAGTGTTTATTTACCGTAATGTTTTAAATAGCTACAACAGACTTAATACGCACACACCTCGTTTTAATCTCCGGCGAGCCAGTTTGATCTGGTCCTGCAAGATCTGGACCCAGTCCCTGGCTCCTGGAAGCTTCTCAATTCTGTTTGCTGTGCAGTACTTCTCTGTAAAAACTGAGAACACACACACACACACACACACACACACACACACACACACGTGAATATTGGACATTAAGTAAAGTTATCTTGACACTTTCTTGGACCCATCCGATACCCACCTTTAATGGCACCCACTATGTTCTGGTCCAGTCCCTTTCTGTGGTCATTCAGGCCTCTCTTTCTCTTCCCATTGGGTAAGGAGTTGGCCAGAGTGGTGTCATCGAAGAAGGCACACACCAGCTTCCTAAAGAGCAGGCTCCCGGAACGAGTGTAGTTGACCAAGATGGAGTCCAGCTGGGACTTTGGAATGAAAACATCATAGTCCTCTGCCAGCTGTACCTCAGGCTGGATAAGAGACAGAGAACCATACGGACATTGATATTTACAGTATACAACTAGAAAAGCACTCAGAGAGCGCAAATCTCTGTTAAGCGAACACATAACGTCTCCTGCATCCATACGATGATACGGATCACTCCCAAAATGTAATCGTTTCTTACTTGGGTCATTTCAGACCTTCCCTGAAAATGTAATCGAAATCCATCCTTAACTTGTTATCTTGAAAACAAACAGACAGGCAAACAAACCAACAAACCCCGATGGAAACATAACCTCCTTGGCAGAGGTAATAAGAGAGAAATAAACATACGGGGAAGGGAAAAGGGATAGGGCTGTGCCATTGCACATTTTGAAAGCTTTGGTTAAATATTCCAAGTTTACTTTTAGTTGGGCCACTTCTGATTGGAGCATGACAAGCCCAGCTCTCCTCTCAGTGAGCTTCACTGTCTGTCCAACACTGAGGATGACATGAGTATGAATTCATAGATCTGACTGTGATTGAATGTGATTAACCATCGGGACAAAGGGAATTTCCGCCTTTGTTTAGTGTGTGTGTGTGTGTGTGTGTGTGTGTGTGTGTGTGTGTGTGTGTGTGTGTGTGTGTTTGTGTGTGTGTGTTTGTGTGTGTGTGTGTGTGTGTGTGTGTGTGTGTTTTGTCTGTTATTTGCACATCTCTCTGATCTCAGATCTCTCCACCTGATTTCAAACCTGGCAGGTGTCTTGACAACTGTGTAATCCCAAATCTAAGCAAGCAACACTTTCAACTGCTGGGGCCCAAATTTAAGGACAGTTTCAAAATGGCAAACTCATGGCAAGTATTCAGAGATAGGTTACTTTGCCCACTTCAGCAACAGACACAGACTTGCAGAGTGACGTCACTTATGCCAGAGACTGCTTTTGGAAAGTCACTGCAAATGTCATATGAAGATGAATCACTCCACAAAAGGGTGTTTGTCTTCTGTATCATTCTTAGGCTAAACATAGCCTTAATACAAAACAGTTGTTATGGTTAGGCCTATATGTCATTTTGATCTGTAAAGAATGTCCAGTGCAATGATGGTTAAATTACGCTTAAGCTACTGCATGTTTGTTACAAGTGAATGTTTAGCTGGAATGATGTTTTTTCCTATCATCATATTGTTAAAGAATTGTTTGGGTATGTAATTGAGCTAAAGGATTTCTACTGGAATAGGGTGTTTTGATCAGGCACTGCACAAGTTAATATAAATAAATGAACAAGTAATGAGAAGTAATGAAATGTGACAGTTTCCATCTCCAGACAGTATCCACAGATTTAAAATGAGCCAGCTTGATCGATTCTAGAGATCCTTCAAGATAAGGGAAAGGTGATTATACTGATTGTGGCGTCTAATAAAGTACATTGCATACTTATATACACAATGATTAAGATTATCGTAATCAAGATATCTCAAAGCATGCATTTGTGTTGCTTGGCACGCCTGCTGTACCTCAGCTGAGTTTGGTCCTGTGATTGGACTGTAGAGGGAAGTGGGAGGAGTCACAAAGGAGGGGGCGGGACTAGAAGTAGTGGGAGCCATGGGGGCAGATACAGTCCTCTCTCTTTGTTGGGACGAGTCCGGCAGAGGGTTTGTAAGGGGTTGTGATGACGGTGCAGCCCCGTTGGAGGGTTTGTTTAGCGGCGCCACCCTATGCACGGGCCTCCTCTTGCGCGCTCTCTTCCTGGTGACAGGGCAGCGGGCGGAGCAAGAGTTGCTCAGGGCAACCTGCTTCTCCTGAGTTCCTGTGGGACAGGGGGAGTCCTGCAGTTGTCAATCATGTACAAATGTTAAAGCCTGTGGTAAGGCCTTTGATGTCTAATCGCTGGACCCGACATTAACCCTGTTTAGACATGGTTTTAAAATGCATCTTGGACCACCGCCTCACATAGTGATAGTGGATAGTGTAAACAAGTGTGAACGATCAGCAGCACATCCTGGTGCATCGCTGAGAAGGATGTAACATAGCGTAATACTGTAGGAGGTGCCGAAATCAGAACACAAGTGGTGGGGGAGTGGTGCCACGAGTGTCTGCGGCATATACCCTCCATACCGATTCTGGGTACCCATGGGGACAAAACATCCCCAAAATATACTTCAAATGAGCACAATGTCAGATGTACACCTCGACAGACACCTTGACCATGACAGACAAATTGATCCAATATCTCTTGGGTCTTTGCTTGTGTTCAGATCGCCAAAGATGCATTTTAAAGCAAAGTGTTAACAGGGTTTTTTATGTCCCATGTGTCCAGAAGAAAATGACTATACAGTGACCAATCTGAATGAAAATATATGCTTGAGCATGTGTGTTCGTGCAAGTGTGTGTGAGTGTAAGTGAAATTCAGAGTGACCTTTTTGTGTCTGCATCAGTTTTCTCATGGAGCGCAGTTCCAACAGGATGGCCTGTAGAGTGTTCTTGCAGTTACACATGCAGCAGCTGGGCTTCTCTGTGCTGGCCACTGCAGTCTGAGGGAGTGCCATGTCTGCGCCAGGTGAGACACATATGACCACATGTTATTATATAGTGATATGCCATATATAGTTATTATAGTGATATCCATGATTATAATTATAATTGGAGGCAATAACGTCTGCCCTCCTCCTCCTCTTCCTCCTTCTCTCTGTGTGTGTGTGTGTGTGTGTGTGTGTCTGTGTGTGTTAGAAGGACAGGGACAGTGTGTGCACTGTGTCCACTGTATGCAATTGTTCAAAATGTTGGCAGAGCAGACAACTCTTAGTCTGTGTGTGTGTGTGTGTGTGTGTGTGTACGAGTGAGAAAGACAGAAAGAGAACGAGAGTGGGCAAGCCGTCTGGTGACACAGCCTCCAGACACTTCTGAGTGTGAGACTTTGTCTGTCATGGACTGTCTAGACATGCTCCTATTCACAACCAAGCTAGACATTAGCCTGTCTCTGACTCCCCCCATCCCCACTCACTCAGCGCAGCATCTGAGGTCGTATTAAAGAGATTGAGTTGCCTCCTCCATCTCATCACTAAAGTCTAGTCACCAGCCTCTCTGATTAAAGAGCTCTGTTTCTAATAAATGTAACCGAAAGAAGCAGCCATACATAATGCCCTCCCCCCCCCCACACGCACACACACACACACACACAAACACACACAAAGGCATGCGCGCACACACACACACCTAATCAACATCCAAGGAGAATATCCCAAATAGAAAACACAGTGCTCTTGCAGCAGATCCTGGTTACTTAGCAACACCTCATACAAATGCGGCAGTATCACTATAAAAGATTTGGTTTATAATCACAATATTGCCACTTCTCTTTGACATTAATATCCAAGGAGAGCACTGTGTTTTGCATCTCTATACTCAATGCAGCTATTATCTTTGCAAGACAATCCTACCATTGGTGTTACTTAAATCTTTGGACTGGTTGAGCATCTTCTGGGTTTTGGACCGGGTGCCATATTGCCCAGAAGTGAGGTGGTTGTTGGGCAGGGGACTGCAAGTCCAGGCACTGTGCTGGGGTTCCTCGGGGTCTAGACCAGTTGGTGAGGCCCAGCTCAGAAGCTCATCTTGGGGCTCCTGTTTAAGGTTTCCCCCTTCTCTCCCCACACGCTGATAGACCCGGCCTGTTTTGTCATTTAGCGCACGCATCATACCAGTGATCTGCCTTTTAATCTCCATTCCTTCATCCTCGTACCAAGCTGGCAACATACGGAGAGAGTGGCAGATAACTTTGACAATTACAATGTTGTACAAACGTATGTGGTTATCAGACATACAGCATGACAAGGTGACCAAAAGAACAACCAATACCAAGGCAATGAGAATCTGTGAAATTCAAATGTAATAGTATTTTAAAGGCATATCTGTCTTACCTTCAGTCACACATTCTTTTGATTCCCCATTGGCAGCACTATTGACTGCACTGTCAAAGCACTCAGATTTAAATTCTGTGGAGTCAAATTTGAGTTGCTTTATTAACCATGCGTAAAATCAATTTCCATTATTCCATCATCTTTTGTTCATCAAACTGGCACATAGACTACAAAGTTGGCAAATTATTATTATTATTATTTTAACTTTACTGGAGTCATATTATGCGTTAGCAGACAGTATCCTGGATAGGAAAAGGGGGGTCGATGACGTGCTCAACACGTTCCCCCCCCCTTACCACCTGTAGGTACCAGGAGGAACAAGTAGGCTACCCAGACTACAATCAATGTTATTCCTAGGGCATAACAATTTACCAGGGGGTAAAATGGCTGAATATGCAACTCACGTATTATGTCAGTGCATTTTATTAAATAATGAATGGGCAGTTAAATAGAGGTCAGACTCAATCAGGTTCATTATGTCAAATAATCACACATGGAGGACAGAAAATATTTCTTAGTCATGGACAATCGACGTTTTCCATTTTTGCTTATTTTATACTGCTTGTATACATATCAAAATTATCCAGACATAACAGGTGCATTCCTGAAGACTGACGTATTCCTCGCTGCCCTATTGTCTACAGACGGCAACGTCTGCTATCTGACAACGTCGTCCGTGCAATATTTTAGAGCAGACGCGTGTCGTCTGCTTTCACGCTTTCACTTACCTTGATCATTTACGAGCTTAAAGCTCTGAGATTTTCTGCTCCGTCTTCTCTCAGCAAACTCCATCCTTCTCCCAAATTAACGCCGTGAAAGGTGTGTCAGAGGATGCCAAGATCTCGCAACGTTTCCGAATCCTCAGCAGGACGAGGGTCCGTCTCTTTAATCAACCAAAAGTCTGTTTCATTACGTTATTTACGTTATTCCATTTCCCTCGGGCAACTCTTCCTCAATCGCACACGTCGGACTTTTCAACTCACCAGATATAGGCTAATGCTTGTTGCTGTCAGACTGTGTCCTTTGGGGAGATGCTCGTTTGTGATGTAAATAAATAAACGATTTAATAGTTAAAAATTCGTCACATCTATTCCTTTGCGCCACCTGATGGTAGCTTAATATTTTGGGCACAAATATGAGCATCCCGATTAGGGCAGAGTGGAACGTGTCGCCGTTCTACATAAGAAAGTTTTTGCGTCGTCAGACTCACTTTTAAACAGTACCAGTTCGATGAGTATCCACATATGCTGAACTGAGATTAAGCACAACCACATCCAATGTTCAGAATACACTGTGAAAGAAAGGCAATCTATGCTTACTTATGCGTAATCTTTGGCACACAATTTCAACCATAAGGTTTTTGGGTTGAAGCTATGGCAGATAGGCCAGCTTTAGACTACACTTTACTATTTTACTCTAGAGGAACCAGAATTATGTCTCCCCCTGCACAGTCTCCCTCGACCCTCACAAGCAACTTGGCTGTGGATGCACTTGGCAGCATAGCTCTGAGCACCACCAGACCACATGGGAGCTTTACATAATAACTAGATGTACAAAATATGACCGCCACTCAGTCCTGCACATTCTCTCTGCAAAAATAAATTACGCTTGGCAATTTGTTTCTATCTAGTGGACCTCCATCCCCTATTGCAACTTTTATGCAGATGTGTGTGCATGTGTGGGCTTGCTTTTGTGTATGTGTGCTTCTCTGTCTGTGAGTTTTCACTTGTGAGTGTGTGTGGTGGGTAGGCTGGCTATCACCTAGCTCAATCTTTTAAGATTGAACATTAGCCTGGAGAGTCTGCACTTTATTTCTACTGCACAAGAGGCGTGATTAATGGGTATATAATGACTGTACACTTTTGGATAGTCCTTCAACCAATCAGACCAACGATGCGGGTGTGTGTGTGTGTGTCTGTGTGTCTGTGGGTGTGGGTGTGGGTGTTTGTGGGTGTGTGCGCGTGTGTGCATTTGTGTGTGTGTGTGTGTGCGCGTGTGTGCATTTGTGTGTGTGTGTGTGTGTGTGTGTGTCTGCTTTCCTGCATTTGTGTGTGTGTTTTATGTGTCTGTGTGAGTGTATGTTCACTTGTGAGTGTGTGTTTGTGTGGGTAATGTGTGTGTGTGTGTGTGTGTGTGTGTGTGTGTGTGTGTGTGAGAGTATATATGCGTGCATGTGTGTTTGCGTGCGTATGCCTGCCTGTCTGCTGTGTGTGTGTGTGTGTGTGTGTGTGTGTGTGTGTGTGTGTGTGTGTGTGTGTGTGTGTGTGTGTGTGTGTGTGTGTGACGTGCACATACCTGTGTGTGTATGTACAGTGCTCTGCATAAGTGAAGCTAAAGTTGACTTAAAAAAGGAATAAAATATGATCTTTTGGAAATTGAACTCCAACACTTAAGGACACCTATTTTCTTTATGAATTAATATTGTATTCTAAATAAATAAATATTCTTCCTTAAAATACAGGGAGCATATGTGCATCCCCATGTCAAATTCCCATAGAGGCAAGCAGATTTTTTATTTGTAAAGGCCAGTTCTTTATTTGGATCCAGGATTTGGATTTAAAGTAGCCCCACATCATCACATCCTTTGCCATATAGAGATTGGTGGTGTTTTTTTTTCCCAGTTAGCTTATATTAGCTGGTTTGATGCTCATTGGGATCAATGCAATTCAAACCAGCTAATGGTATACTGTATGTCTCAGGCAGGTTCTGAACCTTGGTCTCCTGGGCTGCAGGTGGATGATTGTGAGAGTATATGTCATCTCATCCATGATGCTGACTGTCAAAATTTCAATTATTTGTAAGGTTTAACTGCGGCTATAACTTGTCATCAAGTTCTGATTTGAAGCATCGAACACCCACCAAGAAGGTAACAGTTTGCATTATTGTTTTTTCAACGCTAGGCCTACTGCAACAGACTAAATAATCTAAATGTCTAAGCTGATAATTTCTAGACTCAAAGATTTTGTGAATAGCTTTCATATATAGCCTATTATTTGACATGTGAACTCTTCTTCCTGTAGGGAATGTCTTCCTGTTTCGTGATGTTTTTCTTATTAGCAATACATTTTTAAAAGAAAAAATAGCCTAATAGCCTAATGCTAAATAAAACGCTAGGCTAATATTTCTTTTCAGTTGATATGATTGTCATCTTCTGACAGACATGATGGCTGCGACTACAACGCTCATACAACATGTCATATCTTGACATGATGTCTTGACATGGTTCTGATAAGTAGATACTGTATGTTGTGTCGACCAGCAAATTAGACTCTCATCAATGGTTCGTTGCATGGTGGAATGAGTGGCCTAGTAGGCCATACTCTCTCCTGTAATAGTTTTGGATCTTTCAAAAGGGGTCGAAGGGCACCTGTTCAACATGCTCTTAATTTATTGCAGGTTTATAGGCCTAATTTTTAATTATTTTTTTAATCAGGCCGTTGATTGAGCTTTCATTGAGCGCGTTTACATGCACAGTTGCACACCCCCCGATAATGATCAGTTTTTGTGCGTTTAAACGCGCTCAGAGACACGAAATAGGCCACATGCTACTCAACACGTTTCAGCGAGGAAACGTGTTATACAACACGTTCCAATACTATAATTACATGTAACATGACAGTGATATGATCAGACTAAGTTGCAATACGTGCATCTTCACATCTTGATTTCGGTTTGAGAAAAGTGGTCAAAATAAGTTCGCCATTCTGTGAGGAGGAAGCTGTCAGTTGCCGTTTTCGATGCTGTGACCGCAGTGAGATCATATAGCCTATAAATAAGAAGCCATAAGCCTTTACGTTCTGTTTTGACGCATAACACCCCTGACGAGAAGGTAACAATTTGCATTATTATTTTTTCAAGGCTATGCAACAGACAAATAGGCCTGCTAGAAATTATGATTTCTAGACTCAAAGATTAAGATGTGGACGTTAATAAAACGCTAGGCTAATAATTATTTTCAGTCGATATGATTGTCATCTTCTGACAGACACCGTGATGGCGGAGGCTGCGATCTCAACGCTCATAGACACCATGACATACCTTAGTGTTGTGACTGACCGAAAAGCGCTTATTGACTTGTTCAATTACACAGATGCCTCCCTCTCAAATCCACAGTGAGTCAAGTTTTATGATCATTCTCAAGTTTTACACTATAAGTTATTATGGCCATCCAATTAAGCATCTCCCCATTGTGTGATTGGTGTATTATGTCAGGGTCTTCTTGGAATCTGGATACTGTGAGGTGCCTCTTCTTCCCACAGTGAAGACAGACACACAAATGATTTGTGGATTCTGTAAGTACTCTTCAAAAGCAGAGGGACCATACGGAGTGTTCACCTATGACATTGTCAAAAATAAGAGTGTAGCCTGCCGCCTTGCTGTCATGTTCTCTGTGCCTTTTGACCGAAATGTGTATGAGAACTACTATGGTTTGGGTATTTTTGACAAAAATCAAGTTTGTGATGCTACTTTGCTGAAAAAAATGTACTATGATGAGACACAGCAACCTTTCAAGAGGGCGGCTGCAAATGGTGGTGAGATTAGTTTTGAAGGTGAAGGTTACATCATCAAGGGAACCATGTCTCAGAGTTCTGGCGCATACGTGATAGTACATGTTATCAATAAGTAATATGATGAAGTGAAATAGAGAATTGTACTTTCATGAAAAGTTTTGTTTCAGAATTTAAGAATTAATGGCAAAAAAAGCTTTAGTGAGCTAATTCAGTCTTTTGTGTTATTCTGTTTTAAAATTCATTTGTTATTTTTCCTAAGATGAAAATGTTGTTGAGTTTGGAATTTGTGATTCCAGTGGCGTCAATTTACTGTAATGACTGATGTATTGAGAATCAATCCTGACCGAAAAGTCAGAATCTGTAACCAAGACTAACATTTTGTAAACAAGAGCACTGTCATCTGTCAAGATCTTATAAAAGTGTTTTACAAACATCATATTTCAAATGTGTAACCGTTTAATTTTGTATTTTACAAAGTAAGTCAATCTCTCTCACTATTGGAGAGGTACTCAGTTTCGGTTCTCTCAGTCTTCGAGAGAATTTGATTTGATTTGACAGCAAGTGGAAGGATGGAATTTGGGACTCCAAAATGTTAGACCTTATACCAGCCAAATGCTCTAAACTCTAAACTCTCACAGACCAAGCAGATGAAGGTTTACATGTACTGTGTGTGTGTGTGTGTGTGTGTGTGTGTGTGTGTGTGTGTGTGTGTGTGTGTGTGTGTGTGTGTGTGTGTGTGTGTGTGTGTGTGTGTGTGTGTGTGTGAGGGATGATACATGTTCATAGAAGGTCACAGAGGTTACGAAATGGCTCATTGAAAGATTAAAGAATTCAAAGAAAGCTTTATTGTCATTCCTACATTGCCAGAAGCAAATTTAGTACACAAGTCCTGGTTGATTAAACAAAGCAAAACACCCCTCCGCCTCCAGTAAATATAGTAAAACAAATAAAAATAGGTTAAACAAATATAGGAAATTATGGATAAAGCAAATGTAAAATTAACTCATGTGGCCTACACTACATGTCCCAGAGTACAGTGTGCATGGGTATATAGGAGAATATAAAAAATAGTGTGTTTTAATTTTGTGTTTAACAAAGTAAGTCAACCTCTCTCCCCTCGTCTTGTTATGAACACTTAACAATGTTTTCTACCTGGCCAAGTTAGAGACAAGACATACTAGGCATAATATGACATAATAGAGACAAGGCGAACCTTGGTCTCCTGGGCTGCAGGTAGATGATTGTAAGAGTACAGTATATCATAATTCATGTATGCTGACTGTCAACATTTCTATTATTTTTTACTTTTATGAAATTTGTCCATAGATCATTGTGCTGATTATATGTAAGAATTGTTTTTACATTGGGGCCTTTAAGTTTGCATGGTCTGGAGGGCGCTGTAGCTCAACAGGCTACAGTGCTCGTGCCATGAACAGGTCCGAGTGCCCATGGAGACTCAGGTTCGAGTACGACCTACGGTCATTTCCCATGCTTGCTTCCTGTCTCTCTCTACTGTCTTACAAATTAAGGCAAAAAGCCCCCCAAAAATATATATAGGCTATAAAGTTTGCATCATGTTGGCAGCTAAATCATCAGGGGCCACTTCATTGTAGCCTAATGTTCAACGACTGAAAGATGCAGATTGCAATAGTCCAACAATGCAAAGGTTTGAATTGTTTAATGTCTTTAATGTCTCTTCTGAAACTAATTATGTACTCCCTATCAACAGGCGGCACTGTTGAGGCTAGATATTGAAAGGGGACGCCTAACGGAAAATAAACAACATAGGCGTTGTGTGGAGTTTACCAGTTTCTGCTCCATCAGGTAGCAAAGCTAGATTAATTTGCGGCTTTCTGACCAAAGACAACTCTCATCTTCGCCAGAAAAATTGTATTTGATATCCACAGATGCCGCGACGTGTAAATAAGAGGTTTGGGCCGGTGATTATGTAGGCTTTAAGTAGGTACACGTTAGATCTGCTTGCATTTGTTTAGCTAGAGCTTAGTTGGCTGTCTGACTGACTCGCTGGCTTTTTGCGAGGTGTAGCGTTAACGTGAGCTCTGGATAAATAGCAAGGCTACGTTGTCGCTTGCTAGCGTTAATCAACGTGAGCCTAAACAGCCTAGAGTAGTGTTAAATATAAACGTGCATTTGCCCATGCATTTAAACATCGACAGTTGTCAGTGCGAACTGACTTTTCGTTTTTATTGAGCAATCAGTCAACATAGCGGTGGTGTTTCCCGTGGCTTTGCTGTAGCCTAGTTAGCTATTCGGTAGTTTGACGTTGACAAACTAATTACCTAGCTGGTTGTCTATTTAGTTTCGTTGTTATTAATTGATTTTAAAGCGACCATTTGTGTTGTCATTGAAATATCCACCACATCTTCGGAATAACCAAGTATGGGAATGTGCCTTCCTTGTCTGGGTGGAGCTGCAGAGGACGTGGTGGATACGCCAGATCCAGTAAGTTCAACCTTTGGGCATGTTACGATAGAGCATCCCAGCAGTCTTAAAACATAACGATGCTTACGTGTGTGTCTTTATATCTAAGTATTGCTGTTTCATTCAAGTTGTAATGATTAATTTCAGTGTTGCTATCTGGGTAGTGGGAGGGGGAGGAAATGTAGCATACCTTATCAAGTCTAGTGTATTGTCTGGAAAACAGTGAAAGCAAAGTTACCATATTGTTCTCCCAGAATAAAGTTATTCGAGGCCATTAATATCCTGCATGATGCAATTTCCTACCTTCTACCTTCTTCTACCAACTTCCTATGACTGTTTGTTACGCTAGAGCGTTGTGAAGCTTTATTGTTTGCATATGACAAACATTTTTTGCCCCTACATCTGACAAACTTAAAGCACCATGCCTTGAATACACCACATATCTGGTCTATCAATACAAGAAGACGACCTATAAAAGTTATTTGATTTGGGGGGGAAGTGCTGCTTGTCCTGTATGAAGATTTAACATCTTTAACAGAGATCAGAGTAGTCCAATGCATGCTATGTCTAATCTATAATCTTTAGGTATCAGAGCGCAGAGTTGGATATTGTACTACAAACAGGGTATATTCGAGTATCCATGTTGGTTTAATATTTAGTTGAAAGTGCTTTCACCTGAGCTGAAGATCCCTTAAACATTATACTGAGTAGGTATGTGTTAGATAAACATATGCTTTCACTTGATTGCTTTACCCGTCAGTGGGGGATATTATTTATGACTTAGTTATTATACTAAACCATAATGATGTTTGTTTACAATTTGTTTTGTCTTTTTTGTGTTTATTTCACAGGAAACTAGAAGACGTCAGCTAGCAGAAGCGGCGGAGAAAAGACAGAAAGAGGTACGTGGACGCCAGCATCACATGTGGCCGTCTCTAGCTCTCCCCTGTCAGCAGTCTGCCAGCTGGTGCTGTCCCTCACAGGCCAATGCCACTCTGCTAACGCTAGGCTAGGCTAGCTCTCACTTTCTCTGTGTCACATCAAGCAAGGCGGAGTGATTGAGTCTCAGTCCTATAATAACCATCTAACCCAGGAGAAGTTGTACTGCTTTTTCTCTGTAGAAGTTGTTGCTTATCTCACAAATGTTGTATGGTATGATTTACTTAAAAGCAGGAGATCATTTGAATGGGGTCCGAACTATCTATTACCCTTATTCGTCAGTCTGTCTTATTTGTTCCTCTGTCTTCGGAAATATATACACTCACAAACTTCTCACAATCTTCCACACATGCTCTTGTAAGTCTACCAAAACATCTTTGTCTCTCTCTCTCTCTCTCTCTCTCTCCTACTTACTCTCACTCTCTGACAATGTACTGTTGTTCAGTGTTCCACATTTGAGCTCTATACAGTTCAGTCTTTTCAGATATTTTCATCTATAGTTTTGCAACCCAAAATGAAGCTCAGATTTTAGTTTACAGTGTAAACCGTGTTGGAACTGGTTGTAGATTTTAGATTGTATTTTTTAGATAAGAAATTGGCATTCCACCTGAGAATGGGCTCGATCTTCACATGTTTCACAGTGAATGATTTAAAGGCCCTTCTAGGGTCTTGTTTGGTGTTTAAGCTCCATATCTGAAGGTGCCCTCTGCTCTCTAACTTTTGCTACTTCTGGCCTGATGTGACCCTGTCAGCTACCTTGGACATGTCACTCACGCATGCCGAATAACACCCCCAGATTCCCCACTCCAGAAATCAGTCACAACCACCAGCCCCCAGCCTGCCGCAACACCCCTTCTCTTCTACTGCTGTGCCGGTTTGCTGCTTCCAAGGCAACTCTTGGGTTTTGTCTCCCTTTCTCTGCCTTGCCTCAGTCTCTTCTGTCTCCTGAATAAAGACCTCTAACCTCGGAGCCTCTGTTCAATTCTGCCAGCTTCTTTTATCACCTCTGCCATAGAGATACTTCCTACAGCGACTGCGCCGAGCGCGCCACCGAGCTGCCCATGCTGCCGCGTAAGTAGTTTGGATGGACGCAGTTTTTCTTCCCCAACATGGCGCCCTCTCTGACCCGGCTGCTCCTTTCTTCCCCCCATACCTCACAGCACCCCCTACAGGCTGGGTTGTGCACATAAAGCAGTCACAAATGGGGCCCATTGTTATTGCGCTTTCAACGGTGGAGGTGTGGATTGTGGCATCAGGGGTCATTGTCAAATCTATTGTGGTTGTGATGCTCCATCCAGTCACTGTAACGTGTCTCTGTGACTGCGCTGTTGATCACTGCGGGCCAGCCACATACTCTTCTGTTCTTCCACTTACTTCCTCTTCGCAGAGGTTGTAGCCTCCGGTGCCCAGGAGTCCGTTGGTGTAAGGCCTCATGTTTTGCACAGACACCACACGGTGTCCCTGCTTCACTGAGGAACACTCCGAGCCATGTTCCCAGTTCTTCCAATAATGAACCACGGACACGCTCCATGTCTTGTCTTTAGTCATCGTGCGGTCACTGGCTTGGCTGGTTTAATGTCCATATTCACCACACATCCTCCTGCCCCCACTGCCTTGACAGCCCGGTGGACTGTGTAGACGATCTCAGCTAATGGCCATCTGAGCTTCAGTTCTCTGCACATCCCTGCTGCTGTGAACACCCTGTGGCTCAACATAACGGCTGCATCAGTGGGCGACTTGGGTTAGAGTCACATGAACCACACTTGCGCCCTGTATTACAGCTGTACACTGTGAAGGCTGTGTGTGTGTGTGTGTGTGTGTGTGTGTGTGTGTGTGTGTGTGTGTGTGTGTGTGTGTGTGTGTGTGTGTGTGTGTGTGTGTGTGTGTGTGTGTGTGTGTGTGTGTGTGTGTGTGTGTGTGTGTGTGTGTGTGTGTGTGTGTGTGTGTGTGTGTGTGTGTGTGTGTGTGTGTTGGCTGGTTACATGGTATTAAGATGCCACTCTGCTTTGCACATGAGCACTGCATACCCAGCATGCCTTTGAAGCACGAGATATGCAGCTGAAAGATCTCTCTCTCTCACTCTCTCTCTCTCACACACACACACATTCAATCTCATTCTCTCTCAAATTCAAAGGTGCATTGTTAGCATGACTGACAGTGTCGCCAAATCTGGTCTCTCTCACTCACACACACACATTAATTCTCTCACTCTCTTTCAAACTCAAAGGTGCTTCATGTTTCATAGTAGTAGACGACATGTTCCATAGTAGATATATAGACATAGAAGACATAGTAGAGGCTGTCACAGTTTTGTCTTGAGATAATAAGGCCATGCTTCATTCCATGCACTTAAAACGTTAATGGTCCTGGACTGAAGACTGCCTTCCCACTGGCATCCATTGTTGTTAAGATTTTTAAGCCCCACGCCACCAATGACCCCTAGTGTGTATGTTTGAGTATCTGATGTCAGCCGATGAGGACGTGGTTTGACACGAGTTCCATAGGACCACCAAAGCCAGACGGCAGACAATATTAAACACAAAGTGCCCATGTGTTTATGACTCAAATAGTTGTTGAGACACATGTTTTCATTTGAGGTAATCTTCTGTATTGGATAGGTGGTTAGGTGCCAAGGTTCAAAGCTGGTGCTTCCTTAGCAAGTGTAGAGTTGGTTTATGTTTGTACAGGCAGAGAGGGTGACTTGTTTCAGATTTGTTTGGAGATCTGTTTATCATAGCAGTACATTGTGTTTTGAATGTACCTTTCAAGGATACTCCAAGAGACAAAACATAAATCAAACCACATGATGACTCAAACAGGATCTTAGCAGTGCATCGGAAGGTCAAATTATTACAGTACACAAAGTGCATCACAGTGAACATTAAGACACAGAAGCATGAAGACACAAAATATAAAAACAAGCACAAGGACGGTTGCAAAGATTGAGATGAGAGAGGAATTGGCGATGAGACAGCATATACAGACAGGAGTTCATTATGCTCTCCTGAATAATTCATCTGATTTGATGAGAATGAAGGCCTTTGGCAAAGAATCCCAGGGCTGTGGAGTGCAGTGACTGATACGTTATAGGCCATTGATTGATTGATTGGTTGGCTGGGTGATTGGATGATTCATTTACTTATTGATTTGGAGTACACGCTGTCTGTGAAGTGATTTAGAAAAAAGGCATCATTCGTGTCCTACATGTATCCTATTGCTACCAAACTGTTTTACTGTTTATTTTAGTTCTTGATTCTTTGTGTTTTTTTGTATGCTATTTTGTTTTGTTGGAGAGTGTGAAGTTACTCACAATTGTTCAGCTGTTGTTGTATGCTTCTCACTTAGATTGAAATAAGATAATCCAGATAATCATGGAGGACAACTAAGATGTAGTCACCATTTTGCCTTGTATGAAAATATACATACATTTCATTCATCAGTCAGTTATATTGATATAGATCGAGAACTAGGAGCTGATAGGTCTTTTACCTATAATTAAAGCACCTTGCTACATGTGTACAGTATATTGCACATCAGTGTGCCATAACTTTTCCATTAAATTCAAATATTTTCGAGATTCACCTATCTCCTGAACCAAATGTGGTGGCAAATAATAGTAAACGTCTACCCAATTATTTCATGGTTAAAGACTACACAGTAACCATATACAGATACCTTATACACCCTTTTAAATTTGGTTTCAACAAATCTTATGGTTCCACAGACCTCGAACCGAGGAGTCAAGAACCCGGAAGCACTCGAAAGAAAAAAGAGGAAACAGGAAGAGATGGAGAAGCAGACCATGATGAACACGTCTCCGTCAGGAGGCGGGGGGCTCAAGGTAACATTCCCCTCCCTGTTCCTAACCGTCATTATCGTCATCGTCCAACTCCTTTATGAAGCTGTTTGTTTCTCTACCTCACCTGGAAGCATATTAAATATAAACCATCAATTCACGTCAATGTTCAACAAATGAGCACAAAGATAAGGGCCGGGTTTCCCAGATTCGTTAAGAAGCTCTTCAGTGCTAAGAACTTCTTAAGAGCGTTCTTAGAAGTTTCTTAACAAATCTGGGAAACCCGGCCAATATCTTTCTGAAAATAACACTAACTTGACAAAAAACAGTAACTCTGCCTGTTTTTCAGTGGCAGATGGGCTGATCTGAAGACCTCTCTGGTGGTTTAAGGACATTGGAGAAGCATCGAGCAACACAAACAGTGTCGCAGTCAACTTGAGGGTGTTTTTTTTTTTTTGTCTTTTGTTTGTTTTTGGTTCAATTTTTCATACGCTAGTCAGAGCAGTTGCATCTAGAGCATCTAAAACTAGCCAAGCTGGAAGTATGATTACTCGCCATAGCCTCTTGATTGGCTGGAGTGCAGCAGTGGACACACCCCTGTCTAGATTGCCAAGGTGTGCCAGCCAATGGGTTGCTAGAGCAGCTGACTGCTAACAGTGAGTAGCAGGTTGCAAAAAGCTCTGCCAGCTGAAGAAACATTGCTACACATAACTACTGTTAATCACAATGCAGCTCTCTCACATACACACACACGCACACACAGACACAAACAGACATGCACATGCTCAAACAATCTCTTTGAAAGGTTGTACAATGGTGCTTCTGTCACATCACATTGGTTTGAATGCTTTTGTGCTTGTGTGAAAATTTATATAGATGTGTATTTTTCTTGGAGTTCATGGCTCTCTCGAGTGATTTTAGCATGATTGGAAGTCACCTCTACCACAGATATGTAGGAAAACACTTTTAGACCAAACCTAAGATTGTTGTAGGCTCAATGTTGGTTGGTGTCAGACCAGTTTTGCTGAGATGCATTGATTGTCTTTCATATTTAATTATTCCTTATAGTGCAAAGTAAGTTATTTTATCTTGAGACTGAAAGTTAGAGTATGTTTGTTTGTTTGCATCAGTTTGATGTTATTTAATAGAAGGCGTTGGATGAAATGAAAGGCTTTTGCCATTGAGAAGTGTTTGTACACATTGCTTATGTAACTTTTCACCATTTACTAATGCAATTCACTTTTTGATTAGTGAAGTCATGTTTAACATGTTGAAATGAAGATGCCTCATACTGTATATTTCTCTTGACTCATGTGTGGCAGTGTGCTTTTCTGACACAAAAATGGCAGCATTTCGGTGATCTGTCCACAAATGCCTTACTGTATTTCAGGATTTTAATCGGAATGGACTTGACCTTAGTCTCAGAATGGATTCAGAACCTTTGACCAGGAAGTGCAGCTTGTAGCGGTAGATGTGTCATCTGGACACTGAAGGAGAGAAGGGGCATCAACACTGAAGATGCCCCCTTTCTAATCACTAACCTTAACACTATCTGTGCTTCTGAAACACAGCGGGAAGGAACTCATGGAAAAGATGGGTGTGTGAACAGTGCTGAAGAAAGCATTGAAACTTCAAGAAATTAATTTCTATTCCAACCCCGTCTGTTTGCCTTGCTTCTCCATTTACATCGGCGGAATTAAATTTCTATTTTAACCTGGCATGGACTCTTTGTTGCTTCTCTTGAATTAAAATGCAAAAGTTCAGTCAGACCTGATGACAGGGCATATAGTTCAGGCCTGGCTTGGTTGTACATCAAATGTTTGGTATTTGATTGAGGAGAAATTGATTTTCAGGGTTGATCTGATTTTCATCATGGCAAATTGTTATTGCAAAATTGTTTTACTCAATTTTGTCTACAGTTTATGGCATGATGAATAGGAACAATAACAGTTTTTAGTTTTGTCATGTGTAGCCCAAGAGGTATTACACCGAATCTCATATTCCTGCTTCTTGTTCAGGGCTTTTCCTGAACAATCTTTATTTAGTCTCTTATCACATATGGGTTAACATTTCAAAATTGATTATTCTTTAACGACTGAACATTTCTGATGACTTCAGGCATAGGAATTGTACTTGCTTTAAGACCTGTGATATTTTCTGATTGGACTTTTAAGCCAGTGCCCATCACTCAAAATGAATCTGTTGACACGCAAAAGGTGGCAATGTTTATTTGGGTGAAAATGAACTTAAGATAGGTCTACCTTAAGTGTGTTATGTGTTGTCTTTATTTCCATCTGAGAGTGAACATGTAATGATCTGATGGATCACATGCTGCTAATGTAGTCAAACAAAATAATGTTTTTGCTCCTCTAAAGGGTGATGTTTTACTTGCCTTAAAGAAATGATTTGTCTGACTAGAGATGCATGTCATTACTACTAATGATGCTTAATAACACCTGTGAGTAGTACAAGTGGAAATTAAGCCATTAGGCAAGTTAAATGTAACAGCTTATCTGTAATAAGACAACAGAAGGAAATATGGAAATGAAGAGAGAGGGGGGGGGATCTTCGTTGGTAGTACCTTTGCCTACCTGTAGAGGTCAGTGGTGCTCTTTGCTATGACTGTTGGAGATGTCGGGAATTGGGGATTTCCAATCTGTAATAGGATCCCCTTCAGTAAAAGATGACTGCATCAGTGTGGTGTAAATGCTGAATCTTTTGGTACAATAAATTGACACACAGACATAGATTACAATCTGTTTCATGATCATACCCAGAATATCACAAATCTCAAACAGTAGGCCTACCATGAGTGAGGTATCCTCTCTCCAGTGTAGGCCTATTGCTGGGACAGAACATATTGAACAACTCAGCTAATGAGATGGGATCTGATAGACTTTTAGAAAATGAAGCTTTGCGCTCCAGCACCTTAGCATAAACTTTCTATCTACCATGACACAACATGAACAATTGTAACAGACACGTGAATTAATGACAAAAATTTGCAAACACATATGTTTTTCTCTTCACAAATATATCCTCTGTTCCATGCATAATGTAGCCTATGCTACATTACATACACAATACTAATTAATTAATAATATGATTAAATAGCCTGCTTTGACATCTCACAAATGTCACCTTGAACTTTTCAAGTCTACTGTAAGAGATGAGTCCAGGTGGTGATTAGCTTAGTTGTGAATCCCCACTAAAGGAAACAAGGCTTTTACAAAGGCTTCCAAAATGAGTGCCTTACAAACACCCATCTTTCCAAAGAAACGAAACATATGGAGAAGAGTAAATACATTTCAGATATAAAGACAATTTGAAATTCAACAGAATACAACAGAAAAGAAAATGGAATTACAAACTAACATAACAGTGACGGTAAGATTGTCATATCCTCATTCATTTTTAATAATGAAATGAAAGGTTTTTGAGTTTGCTTAAGATTGTCACAGAGCATCTACTGATAAACATATCCAGTTCAAGAAAGATATTTCAAAAGCTACTCATTTACAACAAGCTCAATGCTAAGTTCTTTATACATTTCTTCAACCACCATACATCATCTTTTCATTCATTTCAAGGATAAAAGAATTACTTAACACCCCATAAATCCTTACTATACCAAGAAACATACACAAAACATTTTGCATAATTAATTTAGCATAACTGTCCCTATGTCATCATCTCATGCAGGGTATTAAACCTCCGCTGCTTCAGGAGCCAAACAACATGTGCTCTCCTCCAATCATTACTCTCAGGTCAAAGGTCATCGGTCATTCAAGCCCTTCCTGGAACCTGCCATGGCTGTGCCAACCAGGACACAGTGGCTTGCCTGCTAAACCATTTTATACTCTGGCACCTTACAGAGAGCAAACAGATGCTTTGGGCTAATGGCACTTACAGGTACCGAGACCTGCTAGTGTAAGGCACTCACGTAACTCTTTTTTTATATATATGTATATACATACAACTGCACCTGTATAATGTGCACACAGTGGTGTGTTGAACGCAGAACTCAATCATTCAAATGTTTTTGGTTCTATCCCAGGAACCAAAAGAACATGTTTCAATTTCTAAGATGCTCCACCACTTACACTGAAGCCAACTGCGTGTACTGTACATTTTCTCTGCTTGGACTACAATGCTAAGTGAGTATCATAAATGACTTCCTGCCTATTCTGGCCTGTGTTTTAAGAGTGCTCTTGAAGTGCACATGATGATGTATGCTCATGTTGTAAAGCTTACGGTAATGTACACTGCTCTGAGCAGCATGGCTCTCTCTTCCACACTCCCGCAGTCTGTATCTCAGCACAGCGGCCTGTGGAGTCAGCTGTGGTGTCTGTGGCTGTGCAGAGCGTACTGTAACTTCACCGTGGAGACGGGCGTCGGCAGCTCGACATGTCTCTCTGTGCCAACGACACCGCCGGCATCACCAGCACACACACATCACATCAGAGCCCTTTACTCACTCTCACCCACACACACACACACACACATGCTCTCACACACACACACACACACACACACACACACACACCCACAATGCACATGCAAACCTGGCTATAGATCTTTGCAGACACTCTTTGTAGCTGGAACGATTCAGAAGAATGTACCAGCACTTTCCGTCACAGGAGTCTCAGGGTGAAAGGCTTCTCTTGACAGCCCCTCTCATGGGCCAACCACCAGCATCATGACCCTCCAGCAGCTCTCTGGTGATGGAGCCAGTTGTGAACCATAATCAGCCCAAAGACTCGGCCCCTCAGTCCCACCACATGTACGCTCAGCTCTGGGTTTATGCTGTGGTTGACATTGAGACTGTACCCACTGTAGGAAGCAAGGTGTGAAGGACCCCAGCATGAGTGGGGGGGCCCTGTGTAAAGAGCGTATTAGAAGCCCTGACCGGTGGGGGTGTTGTGGGTGTGTTGGAGCAACAGCAAGTGTAACATGGTCAGTCAGTACATGTTGAAATCTGTTACACAAGCTTGCATGAAACAAGTTTCGGTAAATGGAGTTGATGTCAGACCAATGATGATGGTGTCAGATTAAAAAAAAGCAGATCTCCCTGTGCAAGGAGCCCCTCTCTGGCCAGGGGAGGTGGAGTGAGCGAGTGGGGAGCGCTACTTCTTGCTGCGGTAGTGAGCCGCCACCACCAGGTAGCTGTCGGGGCTCAGGTCCTTGATGTTGGGGGGCTTGTTGGAGACGGGGGAGGTCTTGCCCTCCACGCGGGAGATCTGGAGCATGCGGCACGGGTCGTGCTTCAGCAGGTAGCTCTCGAACGTCTCCCAGCCTCCCCCCACGCGCACCATCACGTGCTTATTATGCAGCATCTGTCCCATAGAGAGAGAGAGAGAGAGAGAGAGAGAGAGAGAGAGAGAGAGAGAGAGAGACAGAGACAGAGACAGAGACAGACAGATGGATAAAGAGTGTGTGTGAGATAGACAGACAGATAAAGAGAGAGAGTGAAATGGATAGTTAGATATGCAAAGACACAGACAGATAGATAGATCAGTGAGCATTAATATTTCCTCACTGTGTATGAACACTTGATTCTGATTCTGATTCTGATTCTGATAATCAAGAAACATTGGAAACAGGCACTATAGGTAATTGATGCCTATTGCCTACACATGATGAAAGAATAAAACATGGCAAACAATAATATTCATGGCAATTACAAGATGGATGCTAGAGCATGGGCTAAATCAGTTCAATAACAACAAAGAGACTAGAAAGGCGCAACATTCTGCAATGTTAAGAAAAGGGGAAAAAACAAATGTGTGCTTCTGCCCCATGATTCAGACCCACTCCACAATGTAACAGACACTGCTGGTCCACTCTTAAAACCTCCGGCAAATTTCATGCAAATCCATGAAAGTTTGTGCGCTACTTGCTGGAAAAACAAACAAACCACGCTGCAAACATAACCTCCTTAGTGGTAATAAAAAGAAGACTTTTGAGAAAACTTGGAGACCAGACCACTTTCCTCTGATAATGGTAAATAATTTGGTCAGCTGGAGCATAAGAAGCGTACTAAATGTGGAAGAGTCTTTCATCACAAATCTGAGCTGCTGTTGAAAAGACGCAGTGAAATGACATGATCTGAAATAGCTGGTCATCTCAGGAATCGGATTCTCTCCCTCTAACACCTCCAGATTCACTCTTTCACACTCCTCCATCACCTGTCAGACGTTGCCCCTCATAACGCATTCCCAGAGTGCGCTGCCATAGCAACGCCCACCCTGAAAGTTCCGGAGACTGAGAGGAGCCATCAAAGAGGCTGGGTTCTCATTTCTGACCAATCAGGCGCAGCGTTGTCCAGTGCTCCCCACAGAGCCCCTCCTCTGCCTATCCATCCTAGTAAGAGGGCTGTCACCGCCCCCCTCCCCCACACACAGAAAAGAAAAATCTTCATCTCTTTAGTGTGCGTGTGTGTGTGTGTGTGTGTGTGTGTGTGTGTGTGGAGTTTAAGTGTGTGTAAATGGATATGACTGTGTACCATGTGTGTCTATAGATTCACTTGGTGTTTGGGTAAGAGATTCTAGAGCGCTATGCTCATTTTAAAGTGAATGTAATGTTTACTGATGTCAGTGTTAGTCGCTTTGGACAGCTAAGAACCACAAACATAATCACAAACATGTGGCACTGTGACATAAGGCTTGGCTCGCTAAACCCAGCTAAACTGTCCGACCAATGAGAACTGTTCTTTAGTGAGTCCATTTGCGATCATTCTGTTACTGTAACTGGATTTAACAAAACTAGGAGATGCTATACATGGTTTACATTGTAGTGTATGTTGTGTGTGGTGTCTTAAGCAGCTGGGACCTTGAATTTCCCCTTGGGGATCAATAAAGTATCTATCTATCTATCTATCTACGTATCTATCTATCTATCTTTCTATCTATCTATAGAACACAATGGTTCTACATAAGCCTACTCTGTACTGTGCATGCAGACTGATACAATGGAGACTGCCTTAAGTGAACTGTCTCTTTTTTTTAATCATAGCAAATGCCACTTGCATATGACCAATTTTCAAAGACAGAGATATTTTCCGTGTACGGGTAGGGTGCAGGTGAGGGAAAAGACTCAAACTAATGAGACTTAGAATGGATGTCCAAGCATCACTTGGCTCCATGTAATCTCACATATGAACACTCCTGAACAGCTAATTAGGAATCCACAGGTTATGCTGAAATGGGCCTAAAAGTAAAAACAGGTGGAATACACTTTGCAGAAGTGAGCTGTCTACAAGTCCTCTGTTTTCTCTACATCTGAAAGCCAAGATGGAGCATCGGCGACACCTTCATATGGAGGGACTTTACTATTATTATTTTATTTGACAGTTTCAAAGGACACAGACACCAACACGTCTCAGATATGACTGATCTCTATGTGTCCTTGACAGGTTCCATCTGTGCAATTTGACCTCATCTGACCTTTCCTGGGTGGCTCAGCACAGACATTGATCTGTCTGGTTAAAATTTCATGAAGGTTATTGCTCTGGGAACTAATGGACTAATAGCTGGGACACAAAGGCACACACAAAGACACATCGCTGACCTCTAGCACTATGGGCACAGCGTAGGACAGAGGAGACAACAGTGCCTGAGGTGCAAACCTGCTGAATGGAAACAACTTTCTAATATAATAGCAACACAAGCAAATATGGAATCCCCTGCTGAAACAATAAAGCCAGGCCTGATGTGAAGGTCTTTAGGTCTCAGCGCCCGCTCTCCACGCCTGTGCTTGGGGGCATGAGCATTGGGGGTGTTAACCCAGCCAATCAGTGGTGCAGTGCAGAGCACAGGGACACAAGGGGCTGGAGATGGAGCTGAGCTTTTAATCATGCTGAAGGGTATACGAAATGGTAGGGGGAGTTTAACTGACACACACACACACACACACACACGTATAACGGACACACACTAGGGATCGACCGATAATCGGCCAGGCCGATATTTTTGGCCGATATTCTGCATTTTTATAGTTATCGGTATCGGCCATATTTTTCACCGATAAGCCGATAACATATTTTGCAGCCGTTCTGTTCCTAACGCGGCCTCTCCACTGCCTACACTCATCACTCTGAGCTCTACAGCAATGTCCCGCCCACCACACCATCTGATTTGCTAAGCACAACGAATCAGCCAATCAACACCGGAGGCTAAACGATGTGAAAGTCTGTTTTTGAGGCGGAGAAATTGAACAACGGGAACGAGCTCATTCGTAGAAAGCAGCCCATGTCGCTGGCGCTGCGAGAAGTAACAAACTTCTACACGAAAGTTGCAAAATGCAGCAACAGAAATAGCATCTTATCAGTCCCAATGAAACTGTAATGCTGTGCATAAAGCAAACAGTCTCACCGTTTGCTAAACGTAAGTTAACGTAGGCTAATTTCTAAAACCCCATTTGGCGATGTTACGCTTGTTAATGTGTAGCCTCGGATGAAGAGTTAGATAGCAGCCATAGAGAGAGTCGAGGGAAGCCGAAATAAAACGTAACGTTAGTGTTGTGCAGGCTAATGATCCGTTTAGCGTAAGCCAACACAACAGGCTTCGTTGAGAATTTAAAACTCACTAGCGAAACAAATGTGGCAGTGGCAAAGCCGTTCATGATAAATCCCCGAAGGTGATAACTTGTCAGAAAGTTATAACGTGACTCGGCCTCAGGTCCTAAAAGCACATTGCTTTTGTACATATGCACATAACTTTATTATTTAAGTGCTATTTGAACTTAAACACGCCAGTGTCATCCCAACTAAGTTCTCTTTTTCTCTCTACCTCTCCCCCCTCTTCATGCGCGCTCACACACACACACACACGCAGACAGACACGCTGCCCAGGAGGCCTATGAAAATAAATGCAAACTAATAACCAGTAGCCTAGCCACCTCTGCATTCTAAAAGTTTTAATATTTACCCTAAGGACTTATGCAAGTTATGTGTATAGTCTACATGACCAAATGAATATAGAATGAATTCAGATGTAATTCCCATCCAAAAGTCCATTTGCAATACAGCAATATGCTGGCCTATCTAATTTTGACAAACTTTATAACCAGTCCAACTTCTGATTTGTTTTTAAATTGATAATGACATTAAAAATT
>NC_085003.1:14441892-14444392 GCF_963854185.1 Sardina pilchardus | reverse complement strand
GTAATCTCCCCATATTTCCCCTATAGATCCCTTAGGAGAAACAGGTGAGATCTCGTTTCAGACAGTGCTCTCCTATGGGAGATTATGGAGACTCACTGTGTATTGTTTCTCATGGCTGACCCAGTGGTCTGTGCATTAGATGGCATGCTGTTTGTTTGAGGGATTCTTCTTAGGCAGTAACTGCCAGTGGAGCTGATCTGGTGCACTGAATATCTGCACCTGGTTATCACCAGAGCCCAGTGAGTGGCTACCTTATACGAGTTCTTGAATCCACTCCAGAGATGATAAACTCCAGATCTGACCCCCCCCCCCCCTCGACCCCGCAAAAAAAAAAGCATGAAACCCAACACACATGGACTGGTGTTCTCGCTCTTCTCCGCTGCAGTCGGAGTGGATGAGAAATGAAATGACAGACAGTGAGAGAGCATGCGGTTTAGTCATCAGCCTCCATCTCCACACGGCTAACCTGAGTCGGGCGCTCCTTCCAGAGGTCTCCCCCCCCTACCCCCGAACTTTCCATCTCAACTTTCACTTCCAGAGAAGGGAGAAAAAGCAGCAAATGATTAGTGAGGATTGTGTTGTTTCAACAGGGCTTTTTTGTGTTTAAGCCTGGTCTTATTGAAGGAATTCCGATATGGCACTGGGACACATTCATCTTTTTGTCTTTGAGAATGGATTGTGTTTGGCTAACTAACAAAATATCCGCATCAAAAAATCTGTTTATTCAGATTTGTTTAATAAAAGCATGTTGATTCAAAATATTATTAGGCTTCATTGACAATGCGACACCACCGTGACCCTATAGTTGGAGCCTCTGCAAACACACACACACACACACACACACACACACACACACACACTCGTGTTGGTTACAGTATCGGGGCAGCATAAGCAGGTCCAGGCCCGGTGTTGTAAACGACACAGATTTTCCTCTCTGTGCTCTGGCTATCAGATAGCTCAGAGTGTGAAGAGTGAAACGGCCCTCCGGTGATTTAGCGCGCTGCAAATTGAAAGGGGATTTCCACTGAGCCTCGTCTCCATCGAGCCTTCACGACTGGCTATTCCAGCAAAGCTCTAAGGGAGACAGTCCCATAACAACACAATACATGTCACCATCTCATATCACGTTACCCCCCAGAGAACAGCAGACTGACCTCAGAACAGTTCTCATAGCTGGATTAGGAACGGAGCATGTCAAATGCGATCCAGGGTGCAGTTCAGGTAAGGTTCTGTGATCAGAGGCTTAAGACGTGCTATTCTGCGTTTTTACGGTGGTAATAAAGCAAGCTGGAGGACAGCGGCAGCGGCATATTGGCTGTGTATCCGAGCGGGGAGATATTTGGGTATTTGCTCTGGAGCTTCTGGTCATATTAACAGACAATGCTATTTTGTAGGCTACGGCCAGAATAACACAAGAAGATTACCGCTGCTTGCTTTTCAAGGCCTGGTAAGAATAACATGGAGTAACGTAAACACTGAAATATGACTCACAAACGCGAGCACACACAGCATGGAGAGGCATCCAGAGTGGAGGGGAACAAGAATTTTCTAAGCCATCAGAGAAAATCAGTTCCATGGTCCTGCCCTACTTTCTCAGACTCTCTCTTCCTTCGTCTCCTCTCTCTCTCTCTCTCTTTTTCTCTCTCTCTACCTCTTTCTCCTCTCTCTCTCTCTGTCTCTCTCTCTCTCCCTCTCTCTCTCCTTGTCACTCCCTCAGTAAGCTCTACTTGCTATGCAGCTGTTTCCCTGTTCCCTTCCTATCTCCATCTATACCACCACTCCACTCCACCCACCCCACCCCCCTCTCCTTCTGCTGGTGATTCCACGGGGATCTTCCCAAACCCTCTTCCTCTCATTCTCCGACCACCAAAACCACCCTCTCCTCTCCAACACACAGGCGCTCTGAAGGGCCGCGTTCTCTGCACATACAGCGCTGCTAACCAGACAGAAACTGATAGGGCAGACAGCGGCGCGGAGCACAGAGACAGGAAGTAGAGGGGAACTATAGGGGGAAATATGGGAAAGTGTGTGTGTGTGTGTGTGTGTGTGTTTGTGTGTGTGTGTGTGTGTGTGTGAGAGAGAGAGCGAGACAGAGAAAGAGAAGTGAGTCTCAAATGACTCAAATGGTGTTGGAAAAAAAACAAAAAAAGAGAGAGCATGACATCACAGAGTGATAAAGATGGATTGCCTGAGGTAGGATGAGTGTGAGAGAGAGAAGGAGAGAGGAGAGAGAGAGAGCAGAGAGAGCATTGTGTTGGTGTCTCCAGAGAGGCCTGCAGGTTAATCAGGTCTGGTTAGAGAGAGAGAGAGAGAGAGAGAGAGAGAGAGAGGGAGAGAGAGAGAGAGAGAGAGAGAGTGAGATGACCAGCCTATCCAGCATCAGCTGCTGTCTCTAGCTATACAATGGGAGCCATTGAGGGGGAGATCTGGTGATGCTGAGAGCAGAGTCTCTTCATCTTACGTTTAAGTATCTGTGCAGGGAGCTGCAGCCTGCCACACA
>NC_085003.1:14419392-14436892 GCF_963854185.1 Sardina pilchardus | reverse complement strand
TCATTATGCTGCTGTGGGTTTGTCCTCTCCTCACAACAACACAACAACAACAACAGCTGACTCCAGCCAGGGTCTGGCGTCACAGCGGCACCATCGTCTTCTTCCTCCAGAGCGGCTCACATTGCATAGCGACTCTGGTTTCAGAGTCCTCCTCTGTCACCACGTCAGCAAGCCATCAGATGAGGTGCTAACAGCTGTTTAGAGCAAGGAGGTCATTCTCTCTGCCGCAGATAATAACAATAACGATAACTTTAAACATTACAATCATGACAATGGCAACGTCCGCACATGAAGAATGAACTATTGGGTGAACAATACAAACGCTGGCAGGCAATCAGCTTCCAGTTCATTTCAAAGCCATCACTTTGAAAAAAGAGAGATATTTCTCAGAAGCAGAAATGCAGACTTTTCTTTGGTCACTGTGAATTCTCGTATGAGCCTAGTCACAGTTGTAGGCATCATGGGTGATGAGAACCGGCCTTTACTGTAAGCTGTTGTTCCTTCAGCATCTTGTATCAGCTGCCACGGCCATCAGCAGAGTGAGATCATCAGTCTCCCTTGATAAGAAAAGCAACATCCTATTTGCCTCAAGTGGCAGCTCTGTGTTCATTGGTATCAGATCAGGGCTGTGTGTCCAGCTGCTATTCTCATCCTCTCTGACCTTGCGCTGACCTTTCTCTCGACCCCTGGCTCACGGGAGACCGGCGAGAGAACAGAGAGGGCTTCTCCTAAGCAGCTGAATCCGTTTAGAGCACGGACAGACTGTGGCCTGTGGGAGAGGATGTGGAGAGGACTTCAACTCTTTCAAACCACTTTACCAGTTACACAAGGACATGAATGCACAAACATGGGAATACACACAAACACACACACAGACACAGACACACACACACACACACACACACACACACATACACACACACACGTAGAAAGAAAAACTTAAAGCCAGCCCATTCGACCGAAACTGTGGTCATCCGCCCATATTGAGTTAGGGGCCCAACAAACCAGCTCTTGTGGACATTTATCACGGACATGCTCCCTCTGACAACCCTTTAGTTCCTCCATGTGTGCATAGGGAGGGATGTGTTACTGTCTTACAGCCACTTTCACACACACACAGAACACAAGACTCCGGGGACGGAGGGGTCAACATGTGTGTATGTCATGGTCACAGTTTATCAGCAGGGCACAGGGGCATGATAAGGACAAAGTTTACTCTCACACATACATACAGTCACTCACACACACACACACACACATACTCGCTCACACTTCAGTGTTTTTCATGCGTTTGCCTGGTGTTTCATGCCGTGTTAACGGTGCTTTGGGGAGGTATTGGCTGAGCTGGTTATAAAGCAGCGTGTCAGTGAAGGGTGACAGGCCTATTACTGAGGTTCGAAAACGCCTGGGTGTTTGCCAAGCCAAGCTGAAGTATTTTTCTTAATTTACCACAGAAAAGCTAGAAGTCTCAGTTTAATGCCTTTCCCGTCTGTGAGTTTCTTGTTCAAACAGAATTTTGCTATCATTAGTGCTAGCCTTGTCTACCCCTAAAACGGCTCAGTCAGCAATTCACCAGCTCCAACATCCCCCCCCCCCCCCACCTGGAATTCTGGGTAGGACGTGCCCGCCCTCCTCACACAAGACAGAGGGCTTTGTGTTGAGGACAGAAACAATAACGGCTAGAATAATCTACAGCGGATTTTAAAGTCCTCACAAAACAGAGCAGACAAAAGCAATCAATTGCAGTTTAAGTTCACAGGTAACAGACTGGGACTGTCGTATATGAGCTGTAAAAATCTGGGTTTATTGGATGGAGTCTGCAGAAAAAATAATAAGGAGAAAAAGTTGCTGTTTTATTGAGAGAGTCCACAGCTCTGCCAGTTCACTCAGGGGGTTCTATTACCTCCAGCAGCCCCCTAGATTAGAAAAACAAAAACACCAGTGAAGTCATCGGTCTGACAGCCCAGTGTTTTGTCTGCTCCCTGCATTCTTCTCTAATTAAAGGAATATTCCCAATGAGTGCTACTACCCTACATATTCCATCTCCATGGTAACATGGAAACCTGATTCTTGACTTTGGCATCCAGAGGGTCATCGCCTGGGAGACGTTCTTGAGGAGATATTCCATGGTCACTGAGAGTGGGATGAAAGCGTTCTGTTAGCGTTAGCTTCGTATCATCATCATCACCTCCCTTCGACGCACATGCCTAAAAAAGCAGCAGTGCTGGGGCACAGACACACTCTCTCTCTCTCTGTGTCTCTGGCTGGCAGCCAATCTCCACATAAAACCGAATGAAATAAAATGAGAAATAACGAGCCCAGCTGCCAGTCTGGCCGTGGAGACGTTTCACGTCTGACTGTGAGGGACCGTAAACAGCAGAGGCCGTCTGCCCTGCGGAGGTGCCTAGCCCTCTTTCGGGAAAGAGATATAAAGACGGAATAGGATCTGCGGGGAGAAGAGGTAGACCGCTAGACGAGATGAGATGAGTAAGCGGTATACCTTGGCCATCTCGCCACCATTCTGTCGGAATTTCTCCTGCAAGGTCTCAGCCAGCTGGCAGAGCAGGAAGCCATTGTCCAGACGATCCATGAAGCTCTCCGCTGTGATCTCTTGACCTATGGGTAGCGAGAGATGACTGATTAGAACAATGTAAAAGAGTGAGATAGAGAGAATCAGAGAAAGAGAATATGAGAGAGAGAGAGAGAGAGAGAGAGAGAGAGAGAGAGAGAGGAGAAAGGAGAAAGCTTTACATGTGTGAAAATATAACAGAAGAGTGGGGTATTTCGTGAGTGACTGTACAGTATGGAACACGTGATTGAAATATAGCATCATAAATTTGACTGAAAGTCTTTCCAACTGAGATCAAAAAATGACAGGACAGTCTGATCTAGTCCAAGGCTTTTTGTGAGCAGTGCACATTCTTTCTCGTGTGGAATGTCAAGTCTGTGTGGGAATGTTAATTGATTTGGACACAGTGAAAGACTATTGGTCCATGTCCCTTTAGGGAAGGCAAAGAACTTGGGGACAGCTCATTGTCCGCTCCGTTTTAACGGGGGGACAGTGCCATTGTCCAGGAGCCCAAACTAAGCCCCAGTGCCACAACCAGTTGGCACATATCAGCACACGGAGGCTCAGAGAGTCAACAGAAAACAAACCTCATCATGGACAGCTGCCGAGGAAACGGGTGATAGCCTTTTTGCACAGTAACTCCAGATAGGCCAAAGCACTGCTGCAAAAACTACAACAAAGACTGTGGAGTACGAAAGTCTGTCACAAAAGAGAGCCTGGTCTCCAGAAAGCCATTCCTCCAGAGTTAGATCACTGTAACAGGGGGTGGTAGAGAGAGTGGGAGTTGGGGGAGGGTGGGGGGACGTGGGGTGAAGGGGCGGTGGGGTATCTGTGGAAAGAAACGGAGCAGATCTTTTTTCTACATCCACTCTTTTTTTGTTTTTATTAAAAAGGCAGGAGGGGGGATGTGGGGGTGGGGGTGAATGAAATTTAATGAGTTCCAAATGTCATAATTGAGCCCAGAGGAAGAACATACTGGGAGCCCCTCACGACCCACACTGCCCACCCCCCATCCCCCACCACTCTCCTTTCATGAAATAATTTCCTCTCCTCTCTCCTCTCTCCTCTCCCCTCTCTCTCTGTTCTGAGAAGGGGAAAAGCTCCTCTTGACTGCACCAAAGCTCAGCTCTGTCAGGGAGAACAAAGCCAGGACTCCACACATTCCTTTTAAAAGGCCACACACTCTCCTCACCTGAACAGAACTGTTTAAACCACTTTAATCATCCACTTTTGTTTTTTTTTTAAAAAACTAAAACTTTTTCTCTGGTCCTGTCTTCTCCATCATCACCTATTCGTGATGTCTCTATAGAGCCCAGGATAATCAGACAGCGTTCCCCTCTCCCCATTTGCCTTTCTGAGAAGTGGGGAGTTGCTTTTCAATCTCGCTTTCTTTTAGTTATGTATTCTTTCTTACTTTTATTTATGTATCTCTAATGTCTGACTCGACTGAGAAGTACTTTTGGTCAACTCCTGTTGTTTTTGAATGTGCAATAGAAATAAAGTGACATAACTCGACTTGACTTGTGGTGCTCCACACTGTTGAACGTCTCTGCACCATTAAAGATGCAGTCTGCCATTTTGGCAAAAAGTTGGTATGTGAGCTCAAACGCAATTCAAATTACACCGTTTCCTTCTGCACTCCTGAAGCGGCATCATGACTCCTATTTAATTTATGTCTTAGTCATTTATGTTTGTTTCCCACTCATGGAGGTTTTTTATTTTATTCTATTTTATACACAAAACTTTCTGGTGTACATGACACACTCAAGAGCCCCTAAAGGGACATTTGCTTTCTCATGTGCACACTTTTCTTATTTGAAAACCTCCCATGATCTGTAAGGATCACACATATAAATGTCACTTCCTCCCACTGAATGTTTAATGTTGGAGAAGAGAGCCTGAGGTGATGAAGCAGCCCTGCCAGACTTTCACACAGTCTCTTTTCCGAAATAAACTAACAAGCAAGAAAGAGAAAAACACATAGTGAGTTTACTGCATGAATGTGATGATCTCACACCCAAGACAAGGCTTTCCACATGGCACACGCCGTATCCTGGTCACATGACCCCAACAGTTCACATTCTTCTTGCAGCAGGTCCACTTTGAACATCAGCCTCCAAATACTTGCTGAATGACTGCGCTGCATTTGAGCCATGACACGAGCCAGACTAATGGATAGCAAACACTTGGGGAGGAGATAAACAAACAAACAAACAAACACTTACAAGAAATTGTCATTAACCCAGCAGCCCCCCTGCTGTCGTGTTGTGGTGCGCACATTGAAGTCAGCTGTGGAACACTCGGCAGTGGAGTAGCACAGCAGCCCAGATGATGGGCCAGCATTCAGACAGAGCTCTTGACCCACTCTTTACGTCTGGGATATACTGCTTTTACCAGAGGTGGAAAACTCCAGCTTCAGAAAGTAAAAGTCCAATCATGTTTTGGTTCTACCTGTGCACTTAACACAGGTGATCTCATCAATTAGCTTGCACACCCTGGCTGAAGAGTTGTGCTAATTAGAATCAACTGATTTAAATGCATGGTTGGCACAGATACTCTATGTGGTAGGTAGGACTTTTACTTTCTGAAGCTGGACTTTTCCACCTCTGGCTTTTACCAATGTGTATGTGTACGCATAACGGCTGCCATATGTGCACGTGTATCTGTTTGGTCGCTCATGCAGGTCCTCAAAAATGAGAGTGACGTGTTTATGATGTGAACTATTAACACAAACGTTACGGGCGATAGTATAGGTGCAGTATAGGTCCATGAGCATACAAGACTGGCTTTAGCTACCACTCTGGGTCTCAGTTCTGTGGTCTGATCTCAAGTGGACGTCCAGTAACACGCGTAGTGCGTACAGTCATGAAGCTAGGTTTCGTACACAATGCAGTACGCAAATGTAAACAAATGTTTGGACAAAAAGCAAGTATATCCCAGGCCTCAAGGCCCTTTCACACCAAGTCCAAATTTTTGGACGAAACAGTCGCATGAAATCATGCTAGTGATTATTAATTACATGTGTTCTTACTGTGTCTTTATACTCAACAAGGACGAAATTTGTGACGATTAAGAAATTCGAAGGAGATTCATCCTTGGTGTGTTAAGACTAATAAGAACACATGAATTTCATTACCTGTGTGATTTTGGTGTGAAAGCACTGTTACTCACTGGGATGTTAAGCCTGAAGGAGATGTCTGTTGGGCACTGACACTGTCCAAATATAGCACTAACATAACATGCCTAAACCAACATTATGGATCCATCACAATCTAATTAAACGTTCTGATGCATGTCAGTCTACAAACACATTAATGTGGGTGTGGAATGTGTGCACCCAAATGCTGCACACACACACACACACACACACACACACACACACACACACATTCACACACGCACACACACAGACATACAGTACAATGCACACACACATGCATCTCTAAAACAAACTGAGGAACAGGACGTCTCTCCCCATGCAAATGATATGAGGGAAGTAAAGGCATATCCTGTTCACTCATAAATCTCATGGTGTTACATCCTTTCAGACAAAGTGGTGGGGTATGAGTGAGTGTGTGTGTGTGTGTGTTGTGTGTGTGTGTGTGTGTGTGTGTGTGTGTGTGTGTGTGTGTGTGTGTGTGTGTGTGTGTGTGTGTGTGTGTGTGTGTGTGTGTGTGCACGTTTGCATGCATGCAAGTGTTGGGTGATGGAAGTAAAAGTGAATGGAAGTAAATTGGACCTGTAAAAGTATGTGAGCCGTGTAGACCTTTCACATTGTCTGTGACTTATGTGATATTGTTTTCCTTGTTTGCCTTTTAGATCCACTTAAAAGCATTTAAATGTGTGTGTACGTGTGTGTGTGTGTGTGTGTGTGTGTGTGTGTGTGTGTGTGTGTATGTGTGTGTGTGTGTGTGTTTGCATGCATGCGTGTGCCGATGTGTGCACAGGTGTGTGAGGAACGTGACTTTACCCAGCATGCTGGTGAGCCACAGTGCCAGGTCCTCCTTCATGGGCAGCAGGCTGGCCTCGTGGCGGCTGGCCAGCCATTGGCTGTACTGCTGCATGTCTGTCAGCCCTGGGCCCGCCAGGTGCTTGGGACTCAGAGAGCTGCACATCATCCCCTCTCACTGCCCTGCAAAACAGGTGAGACCCAGTGAGGCACTGCTCAGAGGGGAGGGACAGAGGGGAACAAGCTATGGTGGGACATACAGTAGTATACTAAGTATGGTGTTAAGGCAACACTGTGTAACAATTCAATACTTTTTGAGGTGAGCTTTTTAGTATCATATTCAAAATAATGACGATGATACATGATTCATGTGAATGACAGATGACAGCATGTGTTTGCCTACATTGCCAAAAAATAATACCAATGATAGAATGATAGCCAGATTCTTGGGTTCAGACTCTGGGTGCTGTTGGCACAGTTTTCGATGCCTATTAGGTAGCTAGCTTGCTAGTTAAAGACAAAAACTAGCGCAGAGCCACTTTAAAACAACAGTATGCAGAGATGTATCACTTGTTATCAGTCAAATTCACTCAGATCATTTCCATTCACTAGTCACCCTGCGAATAGCCCTGCAAAAACAAGGCAAGCTTTGACAAACTGGCCAACTGAATTGCCAAAACACTTCAGTATACACGCTGGCAGGCAATGTGGGCAAGGTTTTGCATACCTTTGCACACCTTTGCATAACATTTTGGAAGTCAGTTAGTTTTAAACGTACAGTAGTACTACTGCGGCAGAGGAGATCACAGACATACAGTATACACACGACTATACCTTAAACAGCACAACATGAACAAAACATAGTGAATATCCAAACACGGACTTTAGAGGTTCTGTTTGTCCACTCTGTCTGGACATGAGTCAGTAGGCCTCTGCAGCGCCAAAGGTCAGTGTAGGAGTCAGCGTTTTAAAAGGGCATCTCAATCTGTTGCACAGTCACCTCTTTCACTGCCCAGAGTTCCGTGCCAGCCAACTGACCGTTTCACACAGCTTCTGTTTCAGAGCTCACCTGCCTCAGTCCCACAGCAGCTCTCTGATCATTCTTCTCACCAATCACTCCATCAGCACTCGTTTAGCCCTCATCCCTTCATCTTTCTCCAAAGTTTTTTTCCCCATTCATTTGATTTCCATTCATCTTTTGTACATTTTCTATCTCTGGCATCAGGCTCATCTCTTTCCCACATTAGAGCTTACAAGTTTCTACGGTCCAAATGGTCCATTTCCAAATGTACACAGACTTCACATCTCAGACCCTGCATCTCACATGCAACTGAATACTTCATATGGTAGCACAATACATATAATAATACATAATACATTAATATCTGGCCATACAATTACATACTCTACATGCCTATACAGAGACACAAAGGTACACAGAGAGAGAGAGAGAGTGAGAGAGAGAGAGAGAGAGAGAGAGAGAGCTATCAAATGATAGACAAGCCCCGTTTGCAGTTTCTTACAGAGTCCGAGACAGAGAGAGACCTGTTGTGCACCTGGCCAGATCTGTGGTGTAGTTTACAGCAGTCCAAATGACACGGAACATTCCCACCAGGCCCGACACGGAGCTCGCCCTCCCTTCCTCACCTCGCGTCGCCCTCCACCAACCTCCTCCGTCCAGTGCAACGGCCTTCACAAGGCAGTCAGGACAGACAGGAGGATAGAGAGGGCTTATCTTACACAATAGAGAGAGACGGAAAGAGAGACAGATACAGACAAATTGACAGATGGACAGATTAATGACTTGAACTGCTTATGATATACACCGGAAAGCTAATCCGTAATCCAAGCTAACGACACAACAACCCAAATCCTGCAACAAAGTTATACGAGAACAGTGCAGACATTGGTGTCATTATACCGCAGGATCTGTGTCAGGCATTGAATCCAGCCAGGCAGGTAGGCGACTAACAGAGCAGCCTCTTTTCACAGCAGTGACTGCCATCCTCTGCCAGCCATTCATCCTCTACGCTAAACAATGTCACAATTCTCCTCCAGTTTCAACTACTTTCTTAACCCCCATCTCACCACCCTTGTCTGTGGTTAGTAGTTATCAAACGTGGGTTAAACAAGAGGTAAACTGCACAACTGGGCACCAGATGTCAGAGTGTGTGTTTTTTTTTTTTTAAACGGCCCTACAGTAAGAGAGCTGTCTTCACGGGACAGAGGGGTTTATTTACCATGGGGGTGCCCTGGGGTCTTGTAGATGTGTCATAAGGTCATAATAACAAAGCGGTGGGGCTTGTGTGAGGTGGAATTTGGCAGCAGTCTATCCCAACAAGCAGTATGGTGATTGTCAGGACTGTATATGGGCAGCTCGGAGAGTTGTGCAAGATTCCAAGTCTTCCATGGGGTCATTTACTGTCCAACTTCCTGACCAGATTCAGAGTCTAGAAACTATAGGCTTACACAAACCTGGGGTATGACTGTCTTTTTTCGACAGTGTGACCAAGCCACTAGCCTCCGGACAGTGGACCTCTGCTTCACAGATAGGCAGGTGTGAGTTTGCCAGCTGCTGCTGGGTCAAGTGCCTGCGACTGATTAACAGAAGTGGGCAGAGGTCAGTCAGCAGCAGTTGCACTGTGGTCACTAATGAGACACGGGTCTGGACATTCTAGCCACAACACAGCAGGCATCGATTCTGCAACTCCACTAGGAAAACAAGCTGCTAACAATGCCAACTCCATGGGCCTGGAACAAAGTCCATGGGTCTGTTTCTTCCTTAGGAACACACATACTTATAAACAGATGAAAACTGCAAACATTCCCTAAAAAGACATCGTCTTGGAATAGACATTCCCTGGCATTGCTTAGGAAAAAAGTGTTTGCTCCAAGTATAATGCTATGTGTTCCTGCTGTGATGCTAAACAGGCCGTGTTCAGCAGCATGTGCTGTAAATGTCACTGTGGCTGTGCATCAAGCTAAAGGACATGGGACTAGACAAGACACCTATCATACAGGATATGAGAATAGTTGGACACATATTGACACGGACAAATGTAAAGTCTGAATAAACACTCCTCATTTTCATCATAAGGTGAGCCTGAGACCTGTTAGTACCTCACCCTTGCCAAACATGCATGCTTTCACAGTGGCAGAGATCAATATTGTCATAGCCAACCATCCAGCCATGCATAAAACGTTTAAAAATAATCCTAAAAATCAACAATCTCATGTACAATCAACACATACAGGATGGAGTCGTTTGAGGCCAAAGCAACAGACAAGCCAGTTGAGTGTGGCTTTTCAACGCAAAGCACCATACCAACACCCCTGCACCAAAACACAAGAGAAGCAGTCTCCCAGCACTGGCAGAATAGCACATACAGATATATTGCTTTTAGAAAAGCATGTCCAAGACATCTTTAGGTTTAGGACCTCATGTGTGCATCTAGAGCTCATTCAATTTCATTGTTACCTGTATTTAATTCATTAACTTTTTAGACATTAGGAGGATTATATATATTTAAAATTGTATAAATACATTAGAAATATATTTGGCCCATGACTGTGGATGTAGACACAAACCATTCAACTTTTCTCTTCACAAAGTCTAGTTTGTCAGCCTAGTTGGCTCTGGAAACCACAACACCACAACACCAGTCAACATATCCACTGAATGAACTACAATCATAAAAGGTGGAGAAGGCCCATTGGATGCACCTGAGGCTTGCACATGTCCTGTGGGGCTTGGCTTAAGGCCATTCTTAAACAACTCAATGGCCCTTAACAAACAAACATCCCATTCAGAAATCACTCTGTGGGCCAGGAAGGGCATGGCACCAATGCAGTCTGACACAAAGTAGGGAACAGAATACTGTAAGAAGTCTGTTGTATTTTTGGATTTGTCAAAGGCATTTGAGACAGTGAGGTCCTTCAGTGGAATGTACCCACATTTAAAACCATATTGTCTCTGCCAGGTCCATAGGAATGTTGATGATGATGGTGTGTGTGTGTGTGTGTGTGTGTGTGTGTGTGTGTGTGTGTCTTTGTCTCTCTCTCTTTCTGATGTGTGTGTGTGCGTGCGTCTGTCTGTCTGCCTGTCTGTGTCTTGAGAGACAGTGTTCTCCAGCATGTAGCCCAGAGTCAGTGAAGGTTATGTGCTGACCTGATGTGTTCTGCGCCGCCTCTGGCTGTGATGTTGCACTGCTGGACAGGGAAACACTCACAGCTCTGCCACTGAGCACAGATTGCATGCGTATGCGTACAGTTTAAAACAGGAATGAATGGAATCTGAACACTGCAGTAAAGTTGTTGTGCTCTTCTTCACATTCATTTCAGAAGGCAGTAAATCATCCAGTGATGGTGTCCTCACGGAGGAGCCGAGTGTATTTAAACACGCTTTTATGACTGTCTGTTGACAGTGTGATGAGGACTGTGTCCTGTTAGCTGCAAACTGAAGCATACCCACACTGTGCAGTACACCCATAATAAACCCTTCAGAGCTGACCGAGTGAGCCTGGCTATCTCAGTTTCACGTATAGAGGGGCCATTTCCCCGAGAAATGACACGGCGTGGGTGTCACTGGCCTGCCTTTACATAGGTCATAATGAGTATCATGTATCACATTGGGGAAGCTGTTAATAATACACCAGATATCATATTATATGTCACGGATGAAATTACACCACACAGGAAGATAAGTCAACACAGGAGTCAATAAAAGCAGAGAGACGCCAGGACCCCAGGAAGGCTGGCAATGAATGTTTGCAAGCTAATGGAAGTCCAATAAACAGTAAATGAAAGTTCACTCGGTCGAGTCAACAATCAATCGCTTAAACTTTAACGACAGAATTAACAGCCTTTGCTGCAAACACAAGGCTTTATTTTCAAGCCTATTTCTCCTTGACAGATCATATAAAACACTGGAAACAATTCAAATCAAATTAAATCAGGTTTATTGGCCATGTATACTTGCGTATACAAGGAATTTGGCCTCTGCATTTTTCCCATCCGTGAATTAGTGAATAAATGGATCCTTTCCAGATGCAAAACTCTTATGAAACTCTCATTAGTAGGGGAGAATAGTTTGCTTTTAGGAGAACTACCACAGACGCTTCTCAAGTTTTATGTAATTTTACACCTGCTTCAAGTTGCCAACTGTTCATTGCAAAAACAAGAGCAAAGAAAGTATACATGGGTAGGGTACAGGTACACATAAAGTATCTCACAGAAACACACACACACACACACACACACAGACACACACACTCTTAAAACACACGCGCATATGTAGCCAACCAACTAACCCCCAGCGCACACATATATGCACACAGGTGTAACATTCCCATGAATGTGTTGAGATACCCTTGGCACAGGCATGAGATGTAAGGAACACTTTCATCTTTTCGGTGTAAAGAGTCTGTGTTAGCCAAGCAAAGACAAAACATTTGAGCCTCGTGTTGTGTGCATGAGGATGTGCTGCTCTCTCCTCTTATGAAAGACTTATTTCATTCAAGCTCAGACCACTGCATGGGCTGCTGGAGGGATTCAAAATGTGGAGCTACTGAGTAGCAGATCTCCAAATCTATTTGCAAAGGCTGTTCTCCTCCAATTGATTCCTGATTCTGATAATGCATGGAAAAGGTCCCATCAAAGAGTACGTAGAGTACAGTATGAGGGACAGCTCTCAGTCGAGTTATATTTGCATCACTGCTCAGGAAGAGTTAACAGAGGAGGAAGTAGTTCAGGATTGTGGACATTGATTGTGTTCCTATGGCCTAATGGGATCACGATGTCCAGTGAACAGCATGGACTGCACTGTGCGCCACATTTGGTGAAATAATACTCCCCTAACCCTTCTCCACAAATGGGGGTCACACACACACACACACACACACACACACACACACACACACACACACACACACACACACACACACACACACACACACACACACACACACACACACACACACACACACACACACACACACACACACACACACACACACACACACACACACACACACACACACACACACACACACACACACACACACACACACACACACACACACACACACACACACACAGCCCTCCTGATTCCCCAGCCTGGGACCAGACCAGACCAGATCAGCTGATACACAACCCTCGTTTGGTGCAGGTCAATGCCAGAACAGAACTGAATCAGTCATCAGTCAGCTGTCACTTTGGGTATACAGTATACTGTGACCTCTGACCTCAGTGCAGCATCTGACCCCACAGTATCCACTTTATGATACAGGAGCTGGGTGGGGATGCTGAGTCAAGTTGTCGGATGAGAGAGGAACTATTGTGTTCTTCTCTGGACCACAGTCCCGCTACACTATCCTGCAATCTCAGCTCCCAGATCTCACACACACAAAACCTTGACCCTCCCCAAAAAAACAAGCGCCGCTCAGCACTTCTCTGGCTGCATGTCCCCACCTGGTGAGAAGGGCAAAGGGATCAGATCTGCCTGTAGTGAATCGAAGCGCTGTGTTGCCCCCGAAAGTGCTGCTGCATGATGACAGTGAAATATTTGAGGCTCATCATCACACAGCATAAGGTTCATGCCCTGCCCAACACGGCCAATGGCAATGCGGTCAGTGTCAACAGTTCAAAAGAATATTATTGAACTAGGCTCTTGTTAAGCTGATCCGATCTATCACTGGTGTCTCATGTTACAAAAGCACCCCTTTTGAAAGTTATGTCACAGACAGCAAAATGTCTTCTTTGTGTGATGAGTTTCCCTTCTCTATTTTCAGATTGAATGAACAGACACACAGACAAATGGCAACAGAAAATAAGTTCAAGTGAGAAATATGTCTGAGTTGTCATTCAGGCCTTTTGTGTGGAGCTTGAGAGGGCCGCAGACTCCTTGTAAATCACATATATGCCATTAAGCAACACTGGAATTTGTCCTGATTAGTTTTGTTTGAAAACAGTAACATAATTTACACAAATCCAAAAGACATAAGTTGAACTGTTGTTATATTTCATGGTTGAGTAAAAAGAAAATGTAGAAAATGCAGTTGTACTTCTTTCATGTGTTTGGAGTGAGGGCAGATGTTGATTGCATCAAGTCCCTTTCTGACTTTTTACAACTGCAATAAGATTTCAAAGCTGTCTGCTTCTTCATTTACACCCTCTCTCTATTTAGGCATTTATGACATATTTTGACACAAAGCCACAAAAAAAAGCCACAAAAGTCACAAGTTTTATAGAAGGGAATACTGAGACATAAATCCGCATTTTCTTTTTTTTTTAATTAATATGTCAAAAGAACAATAAAATATTCAGCCACCCACTTTGCCTGCCATAAACCATACAGAATAGCAAACCATTAGGTTTTCCAACCAAGTTTTATGGTCAAAAAATGGGTTAAGAACAGTGGGTTGATAAGGAAAATAACATAACCTACTTTGGAGTAGCAAAATGAATTTAGAGAGAAAAATCCAGCTATCCAACAATCCTCTGCAACAACAGTGAATTGGAGTAAAGAGTAGGCTAAGGGTCACTCTCACATAAAGTTAATTTTAAATTGCGATGTAGCCTATCCTAGAACAGTCTTATTAAAAATGTAAGCATTAATTCTGAAATTGAAATTATTCTGAATCAAGGGTGCTTGAATCACGTTTCATTAGAGAACAGGCAATTTTAAGCATCGTTGTTGGTGACTTTACCTTCTTCACTGCAACTCTCGGTGACGGACCTCTCTTCTCTGTTGCTTCTAATGTCATACAGAATCCGTACACGCATGCTTCCTAAACTTCACAATATCAGTCTTCTGGTTTTACCAATTACCCCAGAGTAGCGCACAACAGCATGCATATGACTAGACAGGGCTACTGCTTGCAAAAACAGTGATCTGACAGGAGTTCAAGATCCTATTGCTCTTCCCCCCTCTCGCTCGCTACTAGAAGTGGGAGGATACTCAGACAGTATGGGCTCGTGGACTGAACTGCCAAGTCCTTGAGCAGAGGAGGCTCTTTTCAAGTCCAATGAGGAGGCTACTGTTAACCCTTTGAGACAGAGTTCAAAATTCTTGTAGTTTAAGGCATGTTTATTTTTATATATGTTTTTTTAAGCTGAGATAAATAAAGGCGAAATTAATGCTGAAATATCGGCTGCGAATAAGATAAAGAAGAAAACATACATCTAGTCTAGTCAGCAAAATTATTAGCCTGTTAATGTAGCGTATTATTTATTAATCACCACGTGCGTCATTCCAGATGTTCAGCAGCTACTTGTCCGTGTTAAGACCATTATTTAGAAACGGCTTTTATTTTGAAAAGATGTTAGTCGCTTCCGGTTCCGATACACTGCACAAGTAACTTCTGTCTTTTGTTACAGTGAAGTAGCCTAGTTGTTGTCCGAACTCCGAAATTAAACATTCAGTTGGTAAACGCGAATATCACAGACCGACCGTAGCAGCTAGGTCTACAGCTGAAAGGGTTGCCAGCATCCACGGGGTTGTGGATATGTCCAGTAGCATTTTGAAAGAGAGCGCCGCATGGAGGCTGTTTTGAAAAACCTAGAGAGCACAGCGGAGTTCATAGCCGTGTCCCAGACTGAATATGTAAAGCGGTGGGATGAGAGCACTGTGGAAAGGGCTTTTCAGTGGAGCGACTACTGTGAGCACATTTATAAGAAGTTTAACACAAACCCAACCATTAGAACGGCAATAGAAAACAGACTGCGACAGACCAACGAACACCTACGAAAAACTTTCACAGAACACCGGGATTTGACTTTTCTCGACTTGGGTCGGTGTAGAGATGTGCTGCTGGTGAGTTTATTGAAGAATCCCGCGTGCCCATGTTCTGTTCTAAAAGTTATTTTGGGGAGTTTTAAACCAAACGATGGATGTGGAGATAGTCCCGTGTCAACGAGTTTCTCTGACCTCCTCGGGTTCATTTCTTGCAAGTCAGCTGGCGAAGTCTTACGGGCCACGAACGGTAGTAGGAGAGAGACGGCTGGTTTATGTGTGGAATCTCTGGCGAAAGGTTCGATCTTACGGGAACACATAGAAAAACTTCTCTCGCACAAAGGTAATGAAAGCCTTGTTGGAAGCCTGCTGGACTCTCTTTTTCAGCCTGGCAGCGAGAACAGTGCTTCAGACATTATTGCAGGTGTTCTTCTCTCTTGCGAAGACCTCCCGGCTCATGATGTCACCAGAAACTTAATCTTCTCTTGGCTGCAGGCTAACCCAAACTCAATACTGAACACGTGCCAAGCGTTGCCAGTGTTGACTTTGACAGAATTAGCACAGCAGTCAGAGGGGTTTTGGCTGGCGTACATGGGCATACTGAAAACTTGGGCCTGGGCTCTGTCCTATGATGTGACTGTTGGTGAATGGGTGGCGAGTGAAGGAAGTGGTGTGCCATTCACAACACTCACAGAACACTTCAGGTCTTTACTTTCAAGTGGACATTCCTTGGAGACACTGAGAGAGTTGCGGGAGCTGAAGGAAGGTGACGGTGGCTTTGAAGAGAAGGGCCTTAGTGTATGGGGAGATGTCCTGTCTGAGCTGAGCACAGGTCAGAAGCTACCAGATGCTGCCAATATCCTCTGGTCTGAGTGAACTACACCCAAAACTGCCAGTCACTGAACAGTTAATTAACTGTCTCTGACCCTTTGAGTTGAATTATCCAGTGCTTTACTGTTCATTATTGTGTCATTTACCTGAATATGCAATTGATTAATTTATTCCGACATTTTAGTGTGTTCAAATGTTCTGTGGGAAAATAAAGTGCTCATTTTAATTTAGGGTGTCTCTCTAGCCTCCAGAAGGTAGGGGGCAGTGGTGCTCTTTTCTCTATTAGCTCTTTGCTGCCTATATTTTGAGCCTTTCTGACTGCTTGTTTCTCAAACATGAGTTGCAGAAGAGTTAATTTGTGCCTTTGCTACAGTATGGTGTCCCCTTTTTCCAGCACCAGAGTAAAGCTGAGAAATGCAGGCTTCTCTTCAAAAATGAAGGGAAGAGGGTTCATCTGGTGCACACTTTGCGGCCCTATTAGCTTATTTCTTTGTGTGAATCTCTCAATATTGATAAAATCAGACCTGAGCTAATTTTATTTTCTCTGACAATATGACATCACACTCTCAAATATACAACATCCCTATATTTCAGTTAGGCTCAGTTCGGGTCATACCTTTTAGAGTGTGATCCGTTCTGTCCTCGAGATAGCTGCTTTGTGGCAGACCACAGGATAATCTGACCTCACTGACCTTTCACATTTATCTTTACTCATTATCAGTGGTGAAGCAGTCCTTCACTGCTGCAGAACAATAGCTTTTGCACTCTTGGCCTTAACATTACATTACTTTTTGACACCAGAGACCTCATTCTTTTAATGTGATTTTCTTTATTGTTATTTTTGGTCTGTGTTTATGTGGTATGATAGTATTCATGAATAGGTCTTGTCTGAAGTGGTTGGTAAATATAAGATTAAAGAAGAAAATCCCAAATAAGATTAAATCTAATCTTATTAAATTATGAACTCAAGTGAGTGTGACACTAATAAGTTTGGCACTGCATCTGGAAATGTGTTCAATTCCAGCAACAGTTCCTTCACCATGTTAAATGAACAAGTGTTACATTAAACTACAAATCTTACTGTTCACTGTTCAACACAAAAACACAGTGTAAGAAGAGGTGCCTGTCATTCTTTGCTTTTGCTTTTATGCTATTTAAATTGTTATTTTAATTGAAGGTAATATCCTTATCTATTAGTCATTTTATAGGCTTACTTACATTACCTGTCATTTTTTAGAAATTACGTTAACATGGACTCACATACTTAAGTCCTCGTCTTGACAACTGGCTTTCATCTAGTCGTAATCCTGACTCATTACCATCCCCAGTAATCCTTTCATGCCACAGAAACTGCAAATTCATCACAGCCAAAATGAAGATATTACCCAGCCAGCCAACAGCATGACAGATGGCGGCATCC
>NC_085003.1:14394392-14414392 GCF_963854185.1 Sardina pilchardus | reverse complement strand
GGCACACACAGAGAGGTGATGGAGAGCAGCTTGGAGCATGTGGGAGAACTCCCCTGTCTGTGGCCTGGGGGGGGGCTCACCTCACCTGCTCTGGGACGACAGGCGTCAATGCACCCCATAGCGCTCAGCCACCAGTCAGATGCCATTCAAAAGCATGGCAGGGGCAGATTTGTCTATGGATGAGCAGTTCTCTGATGGCCCACTATGCTTTTGCGTTTGTATTGTTTTGTCTGCAGTGCAGTCGTTGTTGGTGTATGATGCAATGTAGAGTTAACACACTGTTGCATACGCATGCAGTCACTCTGAACACTTAAGAACAACAGGAATAATTCATATTCAACTCTGAATATATGAAACATTTGTAAATGGGATGGTAATGTCTGTATGCGGTGCATGCTGGAGTGGGGTGATGAATCTTTGTGAGTGTATGTGTGGGTGTATATGGGGGGTATGCTGGGGTTGGGGGGGATATGTGTGTGTGTTTATGTAGCGTATGTTGGGATGGGGTGGAGAATATTTGTGTGTGTGTGTGTGTGTGTGTATGAGTGTGTGGGTGTGTATGGGGGTTTGCTGGGGTTGGCTGGGGGAGGGGATTTGTGAATTTGTGTGTGTATGTGTATGTGCTTAATGTATGGGGTGGTGAATGTGTGTGTGAGTGAATGAGTGTGTGTGTGAGCTGGTGGGTGTGCATATGGTGTGTGCTGGGGACTGGGGTGGGGTATTGTATGTGTGTGTGAGCACGTGTCTGTGTGAGGGATTGGTTTGGGTGGGAGTGTCTATTGGATAATTATACCAGGAGCTGGTCCCATAGGAATGGTGCCCTTGCTGTCATTAAATTGTAATTCCAGATCTGGACCATCGGAGCACAATCTACATTAGTCCCAGGAGACGCCTAGAACACCTGCCCCCACCCTCCCATTTACACACACACACACACACACACACACACACACACGCTCTCTCTTCCTCTCTGTCTCTACCTTTCTTTCTCTCTTAACCAAACCCAACCGATATCTCATGTATATCAGGGTACATCCACATTTGGAGCAAAGCAACATTATCAGCTAAAGCTCTGCTCCGCTGTGCACTACTTCGTATCCCACGATGCATCGGCCACACAGCTGCCTCTGCTCAGCGCCACTACTGAGGGGGTCAGAGCGTCATGCGGTCAATTGGCGTGACCAGCGTGGTTGGTTGGCTGTGCAAAAACACGTCTCGCCTGGCTGGTGGCCGGATTAAGTGCTGCGTCTGATTACAGAGGGGTGACAGGGAACAGTCTGGCTGGGCCATCGGTGTGTGTGTGTGTGTGTGTGTGTGTGTGTGTGTGTGTGTGTGTGTGTGTGTGTGTGTGTGTGTGTGTGTGTGTGTGTGTGTGTGTGTCTGCTGTCACGGCCTCTGCTACTCGGCTGGTGTGTGTGGTGTTTCTCACAAATCTACCAACCTTAAATCTATCCAATGAGTAGGCTATTGGGAAGGTGAGAGAGCAAATGATGCTCCACTGAAGGGGGATCTCACATGAATTGTAAATGGGGTTTAGCTACAGAATTAGACTAGCGGACCGTCACTTCCACAAGGGAATGGATTGTAATTGATGCAGCGACATTGGGGACATTTACATATGTAAATACATGCAAGAACACACACACACACACACACACACATTCATGCTCACACATTCATGCTCACACATTCAGAGAAAACTGCACTACTCCCAAGGACATTCAGCAGTTTCTCAAAAGGTGTGAAGGGGTATTGATCATTCATTTATTTAAATGAAACTCAACAGTAGTAATTTGTCTTTTCTCCCCTGGTTGTTGTTGTCACCTGGAGCCGGATCAATAGTACTAGTGCGTTATAGCTGATGAGAGAAGATATCGACCCAGGCACTTCCTGTGCAGACGAGTGGAGATAGGGAGAAGAAGGTGGTGTTCACCTGGAAGACTTCAGCACAACCAAACATACGTGCTGTCAGTCAAAAGACCAAAACAAACTACATTTATATGCATATACACTCATATGTATTTGCAGTGTCTAGTTATCGTTAGATATATGTAGCAACAACCATCAATTTTACAATTGATGTAACACAACAGAGTATATTTGGTTAATTAACAAACCAAAACGCTTTGAAAAACAATGTTAAATGCATATGAACAATGAAAAACATTGTTTGTGTGTGTGTGTGTGTGTGTGTGTGTGTGTGTGTGTGTGTGTGTGTGTGTGTGTGTGTGTGTGTGTGTGTGTGTGTGTGTGTGTGTGTGTGTGTGTGTGTGTGTGTGTGTGTGTGTGTGTGTGTGTGTGTGTGTGTGTGTGTGTGTGTGTGTGCTGCAGCACGTGTAAAAGAGGCCGAGAGAGAGAACTGTGTGAGATGTCGTACTGCTCTAGCTACAGTATAAGCAGAGCTTGGTGCCCAGGGGACTGGACCATTGATTTGCTAATGAGACTGAGAGGGAGTAGGAAGAGAAGAGGAAGGAGAGCACAAAGAGGAAGTAGGAAGAGAAGAGGGAGGGGAGCACAAAGAGGAAGTAGGAAGTAGAAAGAGAAGAGGGAGGAGAGCACAAAGAGGAAGTAGGAAGTAGAAAGAGAAGAGGGAGGAGAGCACAAAGAGGAAGTAGGAAGAGAAGAAGGAGGAGAGCACAAAGAGGAAGTAGGAAGAGAAGAGGGAGGAGAGCACAAAGAGGAAACAGGAAGTAGGAAGAGAAGAGGGAGGATAGCACAAAGAGGAAATAGGAAGTAGGAAGAGAAGAGGGAGGAGAGCAGAAACAGGAAGTAGGAAGGGAAAAGGGAGGAGAGCACAAACAGGACTCATCAGCAGAGGTGACAACACCACACTTATGATAGGATAATGGCAGTAGCCGATGGACTGTAAACAGTGTAGCGCCTTTCACTTAGGCTTGGTGTCTAGACATCACATGGTGAAACAGCTATTTTTTCATGGCAAAGCGGGTTCATGGTTGGTCACTCATTTGTCCGTAAATCTCCCATGTGTGAGCGTGCTTTGCTGCGTCTGTGTCGGTTCCTTGTGAAGTGAGATCACGCCGTATCGTGTAACGTGCAAAGCCACGCTGTCTGCCGTGTGATGTAAGAATCTGCCCGTTCCTGTGTGACCTGAGAAACTGTGCTGTTTCCTGTGTGCATTATGGTTGCCATGTCTGTCTTTTACATCTCTCTGCATTTACCGATGCAGTGATATGGTGTGGTGTGGTGTCACCTATGAACTCAAGGTACAGAACAAAAGAAGGATTTTCATAATAAATTATATATATATATATATATATATATATATATATATATATATTAATGATTTGATCAATCAATACCAAGAACAATGATGAGGCATCGGGTGACTGAGCTGGTTTGCATTCTTTTTATATATAAAATGATAGTTTGAGCATTTATACAGTAGAACACTTTCTGACATTAACAAACCTCTTCATTTGACACAATATCAATAACTTGTGCTGTTCAATAATACACATTTTTTTTCAAGCTGAGGCAATAATAAACCAGGAATGTATCATTTAGATCAAATTAAATATCTGTGCAGATCTGAATACAGACATAAAGAAAGATGTACAATCACAGCACAGCGATCTCAGTCAGACTGAAATCAATTGTGAAGATTTTGGTGATTCTATGGTTCCACATTCTCCACAGAGGAGCAATACATGTACAAAAAAACATTATCCGATTTTCCAACATCAAGAGTCAAGTTACCCCCCCCCCCCTACCCAAACCCGCCCAACACACACCCCCCACCACCTGTCAAGAGAAAAAAATGCCCACAGTCATGGCTCAGAGTTCCCCACTGGGACAACGCAACACGATCTCCCTGGATATCAAGCAGCACAAGTTGTAGACCCCAGAATATTTTTTTTTTCTTTTTTAAATCACATGACTTCAAAACAATTACTGTGACTTCCATTACCATGTTACACAACAATAGAGACCAGCAACCATAATTATAGATTTATTGCATCTCGTATGAAAAATAAGCTTCCCAAACAAGCAAAGATTTGCCAACCACCGCAGACATACATCGATGGGAAACTGGTGTCATGCTCAGAGAGGTCTCCGTGACAGATAGTTAGATGTAAACCCAGAAAAATTCCAAATGGCAAAAGTCCAACACTGTTACATTCGTTTAAAAAGAAATAAAACAATAACGTAATCCCAGAGGACGCCTGTCTGAGATTTTGGCAAGAGACTCTTGAAACGTTTTTAGTTTTTCTCTTTCTAGGGAGACACGCTTTTTCTCATAACGCTAGTCAGACCTCCAACTGAAGACACAACAAACAGAACTGCACTTCATGCCCACAAGACTCGATCCATGGCAAAAAAGAATGGCCTTAGTTAGGATAACAAGAAGCACAACGATCACCAGCCCCACATCACGACAGTCTCACACAAACAGTAAATATGCATGTAAAAACACAACTTTTACAAATCAGATATTTCTCTTTTTCAATGATTTGTTGTCTATAGAATATTCATCAGTGCATTAAAAGTATCTTTAAAAACAGTGTTACAGATGAAAGTACTGATGACTCAGACGCACAGTACAGATGACACACTTATGGCACTCATTACAGGAAGGACTCTCTGACACAGACCTCTTAGAGAAGCCCATCTTAACGTCTAAACACTAGATATGTGGAAGTGGTTGCCAAATCTGACAGGTAATCCCATGAGAATTCAGCTTGTTGGGAGTAAGATCATGATTTCGATCATGATCACTGATCTTGGTGTGACAGTGGGATTTTTTTTTTGTCTTCAAGTGCAAAACACAGCATACAAAGGATCTACTATCTGGGACAGATGAAGACGGCTTTCTGAAATGAGTGCGTGTCACTAAGTCTTCTCAAACTACAGTACTAGATGGCTAAAAGGCCCAGTGAAGACCATCACGGTAAAATTTATTTTGTTGTTTCTATCTAGAGGAAAACTACAGTACATGGATGGAATGAGAAATGTGTCACAATTCAAACAAGTTTGCACCAAAAAAGTTAAAATATAACTTTACATTTAGGACCTTTTTGTTCATAGTACATATTATATCTTAAATTGAGATATACAGTATAACAGGTTTAATATGTAATTTTGATTTGCGCAAACCACAATAGATTTTCTCTGTTAAATAGATTTTCTATTAAAGAACACTCATTTTGTTTAAACTATATGCATTATGGAAATGCCTTGCTGTGGCTCCTCTCTCTCTTTATCTCCATGGAGCACAACGCGTCTCAACCAGAATATACAAAGTCCAGCCCAGGACTCTTCCCCTCCCTCTTATCACTCTCTCCCTCTCTCCCTCTCTTTCTTTCTTTCTCTCTCTCTTTTTCTCTTTCCATTAGGAGAGGTGTATCAACTCTGATATTGGCTATTATCCATTGTCAAAGTAAAATCCATAAACGAAACAAAAACGTCTCTATATCTCTAAGTTTATATCACTTCTGATTGTAAAGAGTGTTGCATTTCTGTGCAGGACTATATTTCTGTTTGCTTGCAAGGAATGTTTTATAGCACTTCTATGAGTTATTTACACTATCAGTAATCTGTAAAGTTTGTGTCTGGTATACTTTTCTGTTCTTTATATGTTGTTTATATTTGCTATTGTTTATTACTTAATTACATTTTCATATATATATATATCTAGATATGTTTTATATCTATTTTAGGCCTACAATCTCTCTCTCTCTCTCTCTCTCTCTCTCTCTCTCTCCCTCTCTGAGCGGTTCATCTAGGGCATATGTATACGCATGTCTAATACTGTGTGTTGTTGTGTGTGACTGCCCGCTGTGTGTCCCCTGCATGTGTACTTGTGCTCTAGGAGTAGTCCTGCTGCTGGCCGGTGCCGTAGGCCTGCGGAGCTCCCTCCTGGATGTACTCCTCAGTCTTGTCCCAGCTCTGGGCCCAGCCGGCGTTGACCTGCGTGGTGGTACCGTAGCTCTTAGCCGCGCCGCCCGCCGCTGCCAAGCCCTGCGCGGGCATGTGGGACAGTGTGATGTCGCCCGTCTCCTCGGCCAGCTCGTCCTCGTCGATGAAGCCGCACTTCTCCTCGCTGGTCTCCTCGGGGTCGGCCCACGGCTGCTTCTCGCCGGACGCGAAGATCCCGTAGAAGATGACGCCGCCGTAGTGCACCAGGGACGCGATCAGGAAGACGTACTGCCACTCCTCGCGGGTCTAGAGAGGGACGGGGGACGAGCATGCACACCAGAAATTAGCACAAAGCTATTAGCTACCTCCAGGCACATACTGTAGTGCGGTGCAAAGCAGGCAGCTCACTGCTCTGGGTTAGTGTGTGATTCACCTCACTGTGTGTGTGCTGTGTGTGTTCACTAATTCGGTTAAATTGGGTTAAATGCAGAGAAACGAATTTCCCTCATGGGATCAAAAAAGTATATTCTTATTCAAAGGTAAAAATCTCACACCTGTTAATGTATTAACAACAAGCAAAACAAGCGCGAATGTGTGTGTTGTGCATTCACCTTGTAAATTGAGCATAGTGATTATATACAAATGAATATCATAGTCAAATGAACAAGTTGCATAAATGACTTTTTAGGCAGTGATTGTGGTGACAGGTGAGTGAGACAGTGTGAGACCGAGATAGTGTGAGACAGACACTCTTCAGACAGGTGAAACAGAAGAGGAATGTGAAGGAGAACATCACGCACCTTATTTTTGGTCATGGCACCCACGATGAGGGGGCAAACCATGCCTGAGAGTGTGCCCACACCATTCGAGATGCCCATGAGGATACTGGCATACCTGGGCGCAATGTCTAGGTGGTTCACGTTAAACCCTAAAGGATGAGGACAGGTATACCGTTGGGTTACATTACCTGAAGGCCTTTGAGTGGTAAGTGGAGGTCAGGGTAAAATGATTACACCTGGACATACATAAACTGGTAATTCAATACAATTTTAGTTGAATTGTGCCATATGCAGTCTTCACTATTCACTTCTAGTTTCCTTCAAGTCTCCATCATCTCATGCAAGGTTTTTTCCCCACCTCTGTCCAATTTACCCAGCATGCTCCACTTTCTCTTACCTGATATGGCAAAACCGCTGAAGCCAACAGCCAGCACCAGAAAGGAGATGGCCACAGGCTTACTGTGGGACCAGCCCACCACAAGCAGTAGAGTAGCCTCCATTCCAAAGCCTGCAGAGACAGGGGGGTAGAGAAGATGTCATCTGTGACCTATAACCTGTAATGCGGAGCTTTCTCAACAGCTGAGTACTGGTTAGGCCGCTCTTGTGTGACCTACAACCTGTAATGTGAAGCTTTCTCAACAGCTGAGTGCTGGTTAGGCCGCTCTTGTGGGCCATTTTCATTCATCTGTACTCTGACTTCCTCTCACCTCCACAGTTCATGATCTTCCTGACGTTTGTGGTGGACATGATGTTCTTGGCGCGCAGGAAGTCAGCCAGCTGTCCTCCGATCGGCACGATGATGGTCATCACCAGGTGAGGCAAAGCCGAGATCATACCCACCTGAACACAGGGAGGAAGAGAGAGACAGAGGTGAGGTTTTACTGTATACAGTAACAGTACAGACTAAGAAAGGAGAGCCAAAAATGGACTTCACTGTAAACCCAGGGGACAAGATTATCTGACTGTGTTTTGTAATTATTATCCACAAAATCTGAGTCTGACCAAACATAACAATCATGGTTTTTATGACAACTTGCTCCCAGCACTGCACAGGGATGGGAAAGATCCCAAGGAGAAAACAGTATAATAGCAATGTACTAATAGACCTCTGAAGTTCGCCTACGAAAAAGCCACCATCTTTGACCAAATAAGGAGATCCAGTATCTTGAGATTTTTTCCATGGGAAAATAACATGGGGATTTTGACATAGGGACAAAGAAATGGGAAATGCAGACGTTTTGCGCTACAAAATGTTGTCCTCTGCCTTCAAATACTGTGATCTTCGGTAGGTGAAGATGGCACACTTTGATCTTTGCTACCCCAGAGCTAACTTATAATGCAATTTGCCATAGGCATTTAGCTTCAATTTACACCCGAAACTCCTTTATGGGCAAAGATGGCAGCTTTGGATCTTATTTGTAGGTGAACTTCAGAGGTCTATGGTTGGCAAATGACCAGAGCCTTCTCTTTCAGTACTGGACACATACTCCCTGATACTTCACAGAAGAGAAAACATACAGGTGCATTTAACTGAAGATCAGGAGGTTTCTAAGGATGGAAATGTTTGGTACAGTATGTCTACCTATACATTTACATTTTAAGTACTCAGACTTAAAAGGGGCATATGGGTTTCATTTGGCCCCTTTACACGGGTGTGTTACTGTAATCAAGCACCATGCCGTCTGCATTCATAATCTAGCTGCTTGATTTTATTCACCTGTGTAAAGGGACCTGATGAAACCCATGAAGATAATAGCAAAAGAGGAAGATGGTGTGTACACCAACAGTTACTGTAGGTGTAATCTGTGGAAATCTCAGTCAGTGGTTTATATCAAATCATGATGTGACAACATGCTGTACATCTTCCTAAATGATGCCATTTTCAAACCTGAGGGCATATAAAGTCAAGTGCGAGCAGAATATGTGCAGCAGGAAGATAAACAATGCTAATTAGTCTCTGCACACGCTGGTGGTATGGGTTAGAATTCATAGCACTTGTAGGCTAATTCTAGGGAATTGTCTGTGTTTGCTTGCCCACAATACAACCTTTATTGTTCACATAATTATTCCATCCAATAACCCACCACCTCTCTATGGGCTTTATATATATATGCCATTTGTTTTCTGCTAATTGGGGTTATTTGGCACTTGCTGTACGTGTTTCCGGTCGTTTCTTTGTTTGTAAAATACACACCATGTCAGCCTTCCTGAAGAGCACCTCCAGGGCTCCATTTCTGTCTTGGCAACGTCCATCTACAGACAGTCTATGCTCATTAACTATAGCCTACATGTTTCTAAAACAGATCAGTCTTTGATCACATCTGGCTGAATCATGTTTGATGTCGTTGTAAACCCCAGCACAACCACTCATGTTGACCATATTTCATTCTATTACTGTGGTACGAATTGCATTGTGCCTCACAACGCTGCTTTAGCTGTTCTACACGGCCCTCGCAGGGCCGCTTAGCTGTTCTTACGGCCCTCGCAGGGCTGACTGCTTAAATACCGGTACTGCGCATCGCAAGCATCTATTCGTTCGATCCTCCTCTGTGAAAGAAAAAAGTCAGAATGGGACCGATTGTTTGATATGTTAAATATTAATGCATAATTTAATACCGTCTTACTGAAGTGTTAACTTGAAATGGTTCCGACATTAGATAAAGCACTAAGACTTTTTCATGCACCATGATCGTAAAGTGTTACTTTCCACTGTTAGCCTCCCTTGAACCATGCTACTTCTCCATGTCTGACTCCTGGTTACACAGGATTACAGGCCTAACTTGTGCTACAGCTCCGGCCCCGCGAGTAATCAGCTCACTCCTGTCCCTTTCTGACCCGTCTATCTATCTCTGAGCCTGTGGCCTCGGCTCGGCTACTCCCAATCAATCATGTGTCTGAAACATAGCAATCATGCCCCTCCAATTCATTTCACCGACCGTCCTCGCCGTCGTAGTGGCCAACAATCAATAACAGTGTCAGGATTTATTTTTGCAGCCCTCTGCTCCTGACCAATCCTTATCAAACGTCCAAAGAAGTAGACACAGTCTGATATAGTAGTGTTAAACGAAGGCCATGACACAGTCGCAGCAGTCATTGATGCCATTGATTCAATCAGGACGGGTGTTAGCAGATTGCCTTACACAGCCATGTTTGGTGTAACACATCCTCAAGATTAACACAAACATTGCGATGGATGACAGATATAGGGTTGTCAATTGAGCTATCAGTGATCTGCCAGTCCATGGACATCCAACAATAAAATTAGCACATTAGTAACCTACAGTGTTGATTGTATGCATTGATGATGCATAATTGATGCAAATATATATTTTTTCAGTTAAATATATATTTACTATTTACCAATATTGTTGTGTGGCAATAAAATACTGTATATGTATCTATTTGTCTATCTATCTATCTATATATCTATCTATCTATCTATCTCAGGAACACCTGTTCCTTTAAATCAGCTGTACTGCCAAGCAGTTGTGTTGTGCCCACTGAAGCTAAGTGGATCTCGATCAAGACTGCCATAGCCAATAACAACTGAATACTAAGGCAGAAGCCACTGAGGTTAACTCAAGCAAAAGGCCACAGAGAGACATCTCACCTTGCTGATCTCGAAGCCGAACACCTCCTCGAAGTAGGCCGGCTGGCTGATGAGCAGCAGATAGAAGGTCCAGCTGCGGCAGAAGTTGGCCACGATGATTGCATAGACGGGCATGGAGGTGAAGAACTTCCTCCAGGGGGTCTTGAATTTCTACAGACGAATAACAAAAGGTTTGATGCTGAGTGATATCACATTCATTCGTAATGCATTCATATTCCTTATACTCTTCACCCATCCATTCTGATCCAATACACTTTCAAATTCCTCCTGATCCACTGGCTATCTGATCTGTGTGTGTATGTGCTCAAATAACTGTTTACAGTTACACAGTCCTGGTTCTAAAGGCTAAATAGGAAACAATATGTTGGTTTGATCTGACCTCAGAACAATCCCAGCTAATCAACAGGTTGCTTCAGGATAGGAGATAAAAAATGAAGGGTATCATTTGATTGGCCATCGACAAAAATCAAAAAGGTTTCAACCCAGTTTATACAGACTGTATCTTTAAGCCACTGGCTGTTTTACATCAACCCACACCACCCACATATTCTTCTGATTATAAAATCTAGTGAAGTTATTAGACCAAGATGGCATGAATCATATAAGTAAATGTCTATGTCTCCTTCTGTACTTGGATACACTTGGATAGTCCACCGACAGACTATCTACAGATGCAGAGATTATGAACAAACTATCTATTGTCACTCTGTAATCTAAAATGGATGGTTCAGATTAGAGTGATGTTCAGTAATTGTTCAACAACAATTTCACATACCGACGATGAATCTCAACAGATGATCTGTTAAATCTCTATGGGTGAACTATCCAAGTGAAGTGTTACCAAAAGATACTTTGGAAACCTTGTGTTTGTTCAAATTGTGCTATATAAATAAAGTGGATTGGATTGGATTGGATAAAACGGAGGTGCAATCTCACATCAGCCGGCCCCATTAGCATGGCGCTCTCGCCGATGCTCTCCTCGATGTAGGTCCGCTCCTCAGCTGTGATAGTGGGGTGGTCAGCAGGGCTCTCATATGACACCAGGATCCAGAACATGTACCACACAATGCCAAAACTGCCTGCAGGAGTAAGACACACACACACACACACACACACACACACACACACACACACACACACACACACATACACACACACACACACACACACACACACACACACACACACACACACACACACACACACACACACACACGGAATGGTTTACATCTCAGGAAAAAGGCCTCCAAGATAACTTACTGTAAAATGCGAGAAGCTTCAGAGAGAACTTGTTCAACACAATGCATTATTTTTATAAAGGTTTAGAAAGATTATCAGAGCAGCTGAATTTGTAACAGGGCTCAAGCTGAAGTAGAGCTACTGTGCCTGAGAGACTACAAGCAGGCGAGCTGTAAAATGTCTTATATTCTTCTCTCTGTGAACTTAATTCCCTGATTCGAGAATCAATGTTATCTGGATGAACCCAGACAAACCTGAGAGCAAATTTGAATTCGCTTTGCATGTCTGTCTGGAAAGGTTCCCATCAATACCCGTTTCCGAACTTGCCGTTTTATGACTTCCAAGGACATAACTGACAGTGAAATTAAACTTAAATTGGTGCAATAAACTTTTACCAAATCATTTGAGAAGTGCAACAAACACATATATCTTGTAAATTGAGGTTTTAAATGCAGCTGTTCACTCAATTCCAAAGAAATAACATGTTCCTGTTTTTTGGTGATTCCATACCAGACTGATTTGCAGAGCAAATTCAAATTTGCCAACAGAATAGTCCGGGCTCACAAAGGCCAATCCCAGTCAATTGCAGTTTTGTAACTATGTAAAAATGTCACTTTGGACAAAAGTATCCCCTAACAACCACATATATCAACATAAAAAAACATAAATGGATCCAATAACCACAAAGCCAAATACTCCAATGTTTAGCATATTTCAACCAGACACAACACGTTACAGCACAGCAGGTACACTTAAAGGAACACTTAACCGTTTTTTTTGTATTAAACTACGTTATTCCCTTAACTAAGACAAGTTGATCCATACCATATTGTGTGGCAGAACAACACTTGGTAGCACTTAGACTCGGTGCAGTAATATCATCACTCTTGCACAAAGTAGCGCCGTGCGCCAGAGCCAATCAGTGCATGCATTAAAACGTGAGAGGTATGTATCAACTCGTCTTAGTTAAGGGAATGACGTAGTTTAGTATGAAAAAACGGTAAAGTGTTCCTTGAAGACATATATTCTCATCCATATTCTATGAGAACACAACCTAACTTCAGTAGTCTTGCAATAGCAGATCTATGTAGAAATGGAAATGTAGTTGGAAAGCATTTTCAAAGATCTCAAATTATAGTACAATTACTGCCCAACGCCTCAGATCAGCTCTCAACACCAACTTCTATCATGAACTGCTAGTAAGTGTGAACTGTCTAACAAACATTTTTGACTGTGACAAATCTCACTGCCATCCAAAGATAAAATGCAGAGTGGCACAAGAATCACTGCTTGGACCTCTGCTCTTCTCTTTGTGCATGCTACCCCCAGATTCAGCCATAAGAAAGCATCTATTTCCACGGCTAAACAGATGACAACACCTATAGCATTTAAACATGCCTCTTAAGTCAGATGGAAAAATACAACTCCTGACTTAGAGACATAAAGGTTTGGATGACTCAACATCTTGCTCACATGATTTTGGGACCTGAACATGTATTTCATAACCACGCCAGTATTGTTTCAATAATGTCTACACAAATTCGGCACACATACAGTTTGTTAATCATCCATGATCCAGCCCTCATCCATTAATAAGTGCTCGGCTACATGCTATCCAGTTCGTTTAGCATTTACTCACTATAAATGTAGAAGACAGAAGACCAGCCTGAGTACTGCACCAGGATCCCAGCCAGGGGCATGGCTATCACTGCTCCAGCATAGGAACCTGAGGAAGGGCATGGAAGACAAGAGAAACAGAAACGTCTAGGTTAATTTTTTTTTCCTGAGTTGTCTGGAAATACATAATATTTGTGCTTAAGGCAATGGATGCACATATCGTTAAAATGTGTTGCAAGCTATAACCACTGTTTTCATTGTCTGTTTGGACATCTATGTCTTTACATACCACAGAAAGAGGTGGTTGCCAGTCGACTCCTCTCCATAGGTGGGGCCCACTTACTCCAGATCCCATGACATGCGGGGTAAGTCACACCCTGAAACCCGTGCATCATTAGAACACGGTTACCATGGCGCAATCAGACCAAGCCGCCATCAATTCACAGGAGAGAACACTAATTCGGTTAAGTCAGGAGCGCTCAACACCGGAGATATGTGCCATTTACACGGCTGGTCCTCAGACGAAAATTGCATGTTATCACAAAACCAAACTAGTAATCTCCAGAGTCTGCTGTGGGCCAGGGACTAATGGGACTCCCTGATTCAGGGAAATTCAAGCCGGCTGTCTGCTCAGCTACCTAAACAGTAATGTTCCCATTAAATCTTCATTAGTCACTAATTGGCACACAATCAGCCTTTGATAGGACCAAATAGCTGGGGCTTGCCGGGGAGCAGGACTGAACAGCTAATGTTTAATTTGCAGCGTTAAGACGATATTCATGGAGACTGAGCTGCCCTGTTTCCTCCCTTAACATCAGTCTCTTCCTCACATGAGCCCTGAAACTAGCTGGAACAGAACACATGGTGCGTTCAAAACAACAAAGGAATGAATGTCCTTGTCCTTCATGTGCTCCTTCCCTCTCTGTCTACCATTCTCTGTCCTCCCTTCCTGTTGTTTGGGCTTGCTTGAACACTGCAAGAGGTTGATATAACCTTGCTCTTTCATTTATACCCCTTTACCACCCCCTCTCTCCCCCTCTCTCCTATATCAGTGCTTAGTGCCTTGGTGTGATGCATTTCCTGTACTTTGTGACTGCTAACTGCAGATCTGAATGTGTGTCTGTGGCAGTAATGATCTTGTGGCTGATGCTTTTCCATTGTAATTAGAATTCATATTCTGACGCATTAACATTCAACAGGGGCTAACCATGAAATATTTAACATATCTTCTTTTGAAGTGGCTTCATCCCGCCCAAGCACAGTCTACAATAGCCTACTCAGAACACAACGGCAATGATTAGGGTAGCCTGTACAAAATAAAAACAAATAAATAGGCTCTCAAATAATAATAATAATATCTCAAGTCGCTAATTTGCAGAATTACAGATATAACATTCTAAACATAACACATATAGGCCTAGTAATAGCATACATCTTGAAACTAACCAGACTGCAGTGAAGAATATATTAATCTTTCAGTTTACCTCCACCAATCCCTGGAGTATTCTCACGAAGATGACGCACCCATAGTGCACACGAGCCGCAGATGGAATGAACATATTTAGTGTTGACGTGAGAAAAATAGCGGCCCCAAAGACTCTGTGAATAAAGTCAGAGGAAATTAGATTAAAGTGTAGGGTACAATATTAAACCAAGTAGACTATATATCGATCAATTTTCATTCACTAAATTATTAGAATGGTTTCAATGTTAAATGTTCGCTATATAACTAAAGCCATGTTGTCCACTGGAAATTGTGGACTAGCCTACAGAAATAGGACTGTTTTGCTTCTGTTGTGTATTTCATTCATATTTGTCGTAGGGTTAAGCGAGCCAGCTCAGTGAGAAAGATATTCAGAGACCTGCCGTGAAACCGAATTTTAAACAGGCAAAATCTCAAGGGGAATCATTAACGTGAGCTGGGTTTGGTTTTAAAGGCTAGACGATGACACCGGGATAGGTCTATTTTTTCTATCATCACTATTATCACTATAAACAGCAGCCTATACGGCCACTCAAATGTTCACATTTACTTGGGTAATTGGCTGCTTGCCTTTAAAAGCCTGGAATCATGGACGCCAACACGGACACAAAATAATTTAAGAAAAAAATAAATCAATAAATAATTAAAAAAAATAATAACAAGCTAAAATAAAATTAAATAAATAAATAAATAAAAATATATAGGCTACAATAAGCAAAGAACAGCCCATAAAAGCGGTTCAAGATAGGCTGTAGGCCTACCAAATTACCCCCTCTCTAAGATTAGACACGCTTGTCCCACGGGACCTCATTAACACGTGGAGACAAGCTCCACGCCCTCTCTGGTGCGACCAGCTATCGCTTTCACCGGCATTAGTGTCACGACTCCATCACTCACTGCCAGTCAACCCCAGCGCCAGTGCGCAACAGGAAAATCGGCTAGTCGACCTAGTAGACCCCCAAATAGGTTTCAAACAGCAGGCCTTCTCTCTCTCTCTCTTCATATATTTAGAAGATCTCGTTTGTGTTCACAATATCACAACTGAACCCTGAACCAGTTAAACTATTTGAAATTCGTACTTGGGCAATGGGCCCATACTGCAACAATTGTTACTCGGTCAGAGCGCAGTCACCTGTTGGCCGCCAGACGTGATGAGATGTATCCTCCAGGTATCTGCGTGACGATGTAGCCCCAGAAGAACGAGCCATGGATCATACCCACCGTCTCTGGATCCCAGTTAAATTTAGCTTTCTGTCAGAAACCGGAACGTACCACAATCAATCTTCTGACATTATGATGAAATCAGCACAACGTTGCTTAGTTAGAAGCAGGTCATTTGGGTCTGGTTAAATAGGTCTACAGGCACGAGGTAGTGCATGTTTCAGTCCTCTGAATTAGCCTACCACGTTTTATTTTCCACACGGTTCATTTGGGGTAGACAGGGCCTACAACAAATCTTCCATAAACATAAAATGCAAAACTATCCATGACAAAATTGCATGACTAACGTGTAAAATTATAAGATAAAGTTTATTAGATTAATGGTTTGGGCGGGACAAAGGGGCGGGGCGAATCACGCACCTCAGTGACGATAATCTTGCCATCCCGGTGAATGGTGCTGTTGTTGACCATGCTCACGATTGCCACGCCCAGGTTGCAGCGGATGCCGAAGGAGATGCAGAAGCCAAGGCCGCTCATGATGGCGATAATATAACGGCGGGGAAGCCCGAAGCACGTGCAGTCGCACAGAGGTGCTCTCTTCTCTTTGACCTCCTTGGGTCTACCATCCTCCGTCAGCTCGATAACTTCTCCGGTGTCATGACGCTTCTCCATCACCCTGACAGGTCAAAGGCATGGATTAATTTGATCTCCAGGAATTTAAAGGCATTGATTTATAAGTCTAGGACTACATTTTTCAAATAACTGGAAATGTCAGGTTTCTTGCCGATTCTAGCCCTATTAACAGCTGGTTAAGGCCAGAGGCTATACCTGCGGATGGGATTTAAGTTCTGCTGTTGCTCGGTTTTGAGGTAACAAACAGTTAATTGGACTACTGACGTTGGCAGACGTGAAACTTAACGAACAGTTTGCTCGTACTTGAATTTAGATATTAGGCCTACATGTCTGAACTAGATTGAAAGTAGATTAATTGCATGTATTGCAGGTTCTTTGTCGTGCAATGTTACATTATTGTGAACTATTAAGATTAAGATAAAATATTTTTCAGAAATAAATGCATTTGGGACAGTGCAGTGCATATCTTATTTGGTTGGTCGTTTTTGTCCCTCAACGAATACGTAGCTTAGCCTACACCGCACTGCAGCAACCTATTCATCTTTTACAGTGTATGTCTGATTTATACAATGTATAGCGTTAGTCACATCATTGGAGGTTACACATTTCATTCACTGTAAACACTCAAATAATAAGACATATTTGATTAAAGAATCAAAATATTGTACAGGATCTACAACTGAATACAAATTAATCATCACCGAAATTGTCAAAAGAATAGCGACATTTCGTTTGGCTTAGGCCTGTCTACTCATCGCATCGAAAGGCATAGTGAAATGGAGGCATCATGTCAGGTTGTGAATCACTCTGAAGAAAATCGTGAGCTGTGTCCTCTCCTGCCACTCTGTGTGCTTAACAAATGTGAAAGGCCAATTGTTCAAAAATAAATTCGTTAACGTATGATATTTTGGTTAAAAATGAAATAGAGAAAAAAGAACTTCGTGCATTTCTTAGAGGTTGGCATAGGCTATTTTATGTGTTGGAATAATTACCCCAGTTACAGTGTCGATTGCTTTTATAGCAGTTCATTAAAAACATATCTAAAAAGCTGTCTGAAAGAGTCAACAATGGGTTGGTTGAAACAAATGGAAAATTGTTAGGCTATTTATTCTTGGGAAAAATACATATTTTATTGTGAACAGCTGTTTTACGTGCGTTCATATTCTTTCATTGTCCTGCATTTAGTAAAGGAAGTAAATAATAATATTATTCATGAAGATTCTTCAAAAGCCTATATAGATTACCTCATGTAAAACAGATCAATGTAATGTATCACGAAATATTGTAGTTATTCTTACTCCTCATGTCACGATTCGGTCTCATTCATTAATTATTTACGACGACCACAACCACTACTGGGAAAAAATCCCAAGGGATTCATCTCATCTTTTCTCACCGCATATTCGAACCATTTTCTACCAACGAATTAAGTGAATGTAGCCCACAGTATCTGTCCTGTTTCTGTAAGGGATACGATGGGCTTATTTAGGCTGAACTCTATTTTTCACGCGTGGAATTCTTACAGGGAGATACATTTCCGATCACTATAGGCTAGTTGTGTAGGCTAATTAATTTAACAGTAAGCATATTCACATTTGAAAAATGTTGTTGCCTATATTAAAAATGGAATACCAGTCACACCAAACAGTGTCAAAAGGGAAAAAAATATAGGAATGATTTATACCTCTGGATCTGCCCCAGTGTCTTCCCGGCCAAATTTTTCAGCCCCTCTTTGCCGGGGGCAAAAACTCGCTGTTTCATGGTATCCATATCCAAAGTCGACGCTCCGTTTGGTACTTATAAAGAGAAAACCTGGTTTTGATGAGGAAGATGTCCGAACATATTGCTTGAGTGTGAATAAAATGGCTTGTCTCTTTCTCCGCGGTGGATCGTGTTGCGAGAGTTGTAATCCTTGGAGAGCGAATGAAATGTGCGCAAAAACGCCTGCATGCACAACTGGAGGTAGAGTTTATTTTACAGTCACGAAAAATTCTGTTTTTGCCTTGTGGAATGCTGGTCCTTGCAGATCCATTTTCCGTATGCTAATTGCATGTGGGAGAAAGAACCGAGCAGACTGGAAGACTTCTTTTCACACGCCAGATAGAAAACAGCCGAGGTTAACACACAAAAGGTGAACACCCAAGTGAAATAAGATTTACCATTTCAGGTTTGGATTTGAGCGATAAAAATGTTCCCCGGACTCCTGCGATTTGAGCGCTTTCAGAACCGTGGACAGCGAAAGCGCGCGTCCGCCCAGTTGTTCAGGTGCTACAGCGCTCTCTCTCTTTCTCGGACACGCGCACTCCCACATCGTCGCCACCGGAGATACCAAGTCTGCTTTGCACTGGCTTCTACGAGTGGGAGGGGCACGGCAGAAGATGGTGAGGCATTTAGATATCTATTTAGTCTTCGGGAAATACCAGTGTCCCTGTCTGGAATTGATACCACTGAACCTCTGGTTAGCTCGATCTTGCTATGGTGATCGGGCTACCTGGTCAACCAAGGGTTCCATGGGCGAGTTCCGATGGAAATTAGGTTTCAATACAAGCCAATGTTTCTCGCAGAACCTTTACAATCTTTACAGAACCACCCTCCCGTGTTATGCCACGGTTTAAAACATTCAAATATAACTCATTTGAAACATCGACAATCAAATAAATGTGCTAATCTACCCTGCTGTTAATTTGATTCATTCTCAGACGCTTTTAACACATTGACAAATTAACTCTGCGTCAGATATATGGAACAGAGTGTGACGTGTCGAACGACTGCGGACACAACATGATTGTATCCACACATAAGCCCAGCAGCCATCTATGATCTTTCAGAGGGACCGGACTGGCTCGCCTCAAACGGGACCACATGGTTGGGCTGCACTTTCTCAGGACTCCCCTCCCTCATGAATAAAACATTTTCGCTCCGTGCAAGCTATCAAATAAGTACGCAATTATCTTACGAAATATCACAACAGATTTGCAGACATTTTATTTATGATTCCATGGATACCATACAGCAATGCAATACAGAGAGAGAACATTTCCGCTGTGCGGACAGGCTGTGTGCCAGGATGATATCAAACATTAACGTCTTAACTGTAGAACTTCACTTGGATATGGGTTGTTCTCTGTTACTTATTGTAAATCTCTTGTCTTTAACATACATACATAAAGTGAATACAATACATGTTTAAACCTTTTAAAAATCAGATCAAAAATAAAAAAGCAAAATAATTAAATAACTGCAAATAAATGCCATGAATAATAATACAACATGATAAAGATTGTAAGATAAGGCATTGCAAGGTATTTATAGTCTCTCACAGGTCAAAGCATATAATTCAAATAGCAAACACACCATGTCAGCATCAACAGTTGCTTGGCCAAGTTTCCCCTAATATTAGGAACTATCAAAAAAAAGTCATTGTACTCAGTACTGCAGCAGAGAATATGTCCTTCATCTTATATTTTCTAAGCTTCAATACCATAACACTAATTCACTAATGCGCACAGTAATCCCATACCAGGTAGCTCCAATATACAGCTGTAATGCCATCGTAAAAATTCAAGATTCAAGTGGCAAAGGGTAGTGATTCAAAAATCAT
>NC_085003.1:14379392-14389392 GCF_963854185.1 Sardina pilchardus | reverse complement strand
GAAGATGTACTCACGGCACCAGGGCCTCCTGGATGTTGCCCCACACCTGCTTGCCTGTCATCACGATCACCAGCTGGGTGGTGAGCTCGATCAGACAGCCGCCAGGGTCACACTGCACAACCCCACACAGACAAACAAGCTCAGGTGACTTCATCAACAACAGGGGCTTCAAACACAGTGCTGTTACTTAGCATTGTGACAGAAACACTATGTGTTGGTCATTTTGCCTTAGTATTCCAGTCCATGGATCTGACATGAGCATGACTGCTGACTACTAGGACTGATGATGTTGTTTATGTTTATGTAGTCTGAATAATGTTATTATGATAGACCTTTTCTTATATTATGATAGTGCTTCATGATAGTCAAAGCACATGAATTCTTCCCCATTTTAAACATTCTAAGATGTCGTGATGCTAGAAGAGGTCAGCAGAGGGCGTTGTACCTCCTCGTTCCTGAGGCCGCTCCACTTGTTGTCAAACATGTATGCAGGGTCTCCAGGGTAACCGACAAACTTGCCCTTGAAGAACGCTACGTAGAAGCAGGAGGAGTAGTAGTTGACAAACTGGAAGAGGAACATCTTGACCGTCAGGCGGTTCTCATACTCCACGTGGGTCTTAGGGATTTCTGGGGAACAGAGGAAGGAGGTACAGTCAGGATGGATGGATGCATGGATGGATGGATGGATGCATGGATGCATGGATGGATAAATAAACGTTATTGTTCGCATTTCCCAGATTCGCTAAGAAGCTCTTAAGTGCTAAGAACTTCTTAACGAATCTGGGAAACGCGGCCAATGTCTCTTGGAGAAACACTCATATACTGTAAGTAGAACATGGATAGTTCAAACAAATAAGCACACAAGAGAACTACAAAAAGAGAAAACACCACAAAAATCCAGTGCTCCAAATCAATGTCTCTCTCACTAGATCCCTGGCCTTAGAGTCTTCCTCTCCCACCCTCCTCTCTCTCACCCATATCGGTGATCCAGATGGCCACTCTCTCGTAGAGGAAGTTGAGGATCATGATGATGACGAAGTTGATGCAGGAGGCCGTGACCGACGTGGCCAGCTGCGGCGTGATGATGGAGCCCACCAGCTGGATCTTGTTGGTGGGCGCGTCCTTCATCACGCTGGCGAAAGCCGCGTACACGGCCAGACGATACGCAATCACCCCGATGATGGAGGCGATGATTAGCGCTATCTAGTGGTCACAGGCAGAATTGCACACATTCACCAGGGCAGATAACAGCAGGACAGAGAGAGCTACTACCTCTGGAACACATCAGGCCCTGACTGGTGGCACATGTGAACCTGATGTGTTCTAGAGAGTGGTCCTATCTTTTGCATGTGTGTACTGTATGTGTTTGTATTTTGTATGTGTATGTGTGTGTATATATGTTTTGTATATAGATATGTGTGTGCGTGTGTGTGTGTGCGTGTGTGTGTGCGCGTGTGTGTGTGTGAGAGAGTGTGTGTGTGTGTGTGCAACTTATAAGCACCAATATGCAACATTGCAGAGTTTCTTAACATTGCTCCAGGTGATCAATAGCACTGTGTGTTCTCCATCAGGTCCTGCTCAACTACACCTTCCATGGTGGACGTGAATGGTCAAGAACAAGAAGCTCTCTTGACTGTTTGAACAAACCCATCTCTTACAGCTGCCAATCATCATTAGGATCTGGTTGAGCATGGAAAGATGGTAACGCACAGAGCTAGTTCATCAAGAGCAGTGCGGTGAAACACACACACACACACACACACACACACACACACACACACAGAAAACACAAACACTATCTCCAAAACAGGCAGAAGCCATGCTTGTCACACAGGTGAGGTGCACAGGTGTGATGTCATGCTCATCATCTGGCTCTACACACTCTTACCTGCTATGACTCACTGCCTTCCTTACTGGCCAATCGTGGGGCTCTGTTTACCATTACTGTCACTTTACTTTACCTACAGTAATCTCTCTCAAACTTGACTACCGGTATATAGTTTTGCCTGTGTTAACAGTGGCTGGCCTGAATAAGCTTCAACTTAGTGTGCAGTATAATACTGTAGGATAATCACTTTTACATTAAATATATAATATTTATTTACATTCAATATACATTTAGGCTTTGAAAAAGAAGTAATGATTATGACAATAATTTAATGATAATAAGTATCAATAATTTGATAATTATTGTTAGCCAATTGTCAGTAAACCTTACACTTTTGCTGGCACTTTCAAGTACTAAGTTAGACATAAGTTATAGCAAAATGGAAGATTATGATTATGATGATGATGGTGATGAGGATGATGATGATGATGAAGAAAGATGCAGTGCTCACCCAGAATAAGACGGTGACTCCGGAGACACAGTTGCGCACACACTGGCTGGTTAGGGGTAAGTAAGGCTCCATTTCCTACCCAGGCAGAGCAACAAGAAGCAGCCTTCAGTCAGTCAGCACACGTTAGCCCCAAACCACACTCCTAGCCACCAGGGGGCTACACCCAGGCAGGCTGGCTAGCCTTCCACACAGCCCTCACATACCACTCTGATTCTCCTCATTGGGTGCCTCTCATTCGTCTTTAATATATCCTCTCTTCCTTCCTCGGTCCTCGTTCTCACTGATCTACAGTAGATAAAGAATGATGGGGCGGCCACAATGGGATAGTCTATCCAGTACTAGTTATAGATCAGTGGGAACGAGTCTGGAGGACCGAGCACCGAGGGTCCATGTTGAGAGAGGCCCATTCAGTCTCTTACTGAATCTCCTTCTCATGGGTTTGCTACAGTATGTGCTCCTCTATGGGCCTCTGGACAACAACTCTGAGACGAATTGAAGAACCGTCCGAGTAGTTTTGTAATGAGTATCTCATGAAGGGCTGATCTTTTCTAGCTGTATTTTTGTTAAGAATGCATCCCTCAAAGGACTACCATAAAACAGCAACAACTCCCCTGCACTCCTCGCCAGGCCAGCACTACAGATACTGTACAGCTATACATCTCCAGGACTGACAGACAGGAAATGATCTGTGCCTGAAATGATCAAATTCATTCAAAGACAATATAGAGAATAGCCTTTCTTGACATCGTACATGGCCGAACTCAAGCCTGAATTCAGGCACCACGCATGAACTCTATCAGGCCTGCACCTCCCACTCTTACTATCAACCAGGATTCCTTATCTGCCACAGTCATCAGAGGAACATTCACACACACACACACACACACACACACACACACACACACACACACACACACACACACACACACACACACAGACAGACAGACTGGGTGTCAGCATGCCAGCCAGGCCATTGGTCATTTTGCTCTAGCGGGCACTCATTTGCGGGCACACACTGGGCACACTCCGGGCGTTTGATGCCCCCCTTACCCACAGCATCACTGTGGTCCAGCATATGCACAGCTTGCCAAGAATATCTGCAGGGGAGCGGTCCAGAACCCACTCCATCTCCTTCACCACACACACACACACACACACACACACACACAGCGAGGAAGGGTGGGGTGTTACATAACACATACCCCCACAGAACTTGTGCCGCTTTTGCATAGACGGGTCTCTTAGCTTGCGATGTTTATATAATCCTTCAATTCAAATGATTCTAACTTGAATCTATTCATTCAGTCACACTGCAGGTTAGACTAACTCAATTCCATCACACACACATTATGTACAAAATAATATTCTTCATTTAACTGCTGCTGTCCTGTAACATCCGACCAAGAACCATTTCACTCTCTCTGATAACAAACTGTAGTGTGTAACTTTCTCCCTTGTTCAATCTGGTGACGTAAGCACTCTCTGCACGAGTCAATATGTGTGTCAAGTGTATGACCTTGTAGGATTCTACCTCACTGTCTTTAATTGTAGCCTACTGCTCCTGAAAGATGGATCACACAGGTTAAACATCCTATCCGTTAGACAGATGTGATGGTATAACTAATGTAATAAACATTATGTACAATTTACCCATTCAATACAGAGACATATGAACATTTAGCACTGTAAACATGATCATTACTGAATCTATTAACACTGACATGGATATCAATTAAGAATGTCAAAGTCAATCAAAGCTACAGTCTTTTCAAACACGTGGACAAGCCCAAATACTCTATATGTGCATTGTCTAGCATAGAGATTGAGCAAAGCTGAAGGTGTGTGCGCGTGACGGACAGGTTACCTGTGTGATGCGGTTGAGGCGACGCTTGCGGCACTTGATCTCGTACTCGGGCCTGAGCTGTAGCTGCTGCTGCTCCTCCTCGAAGTCCACCAGGTCCCACTCGTACTCCAGACGCGCCTGCCGCCGCTTCCACAGCTCCAGGAACAGAGTCACTGCAGGGAGCACCGCGCATTACCACTCAGCACCACCAGAGGGCGCAATGGGTTTTTTTCATGCGCTGTTATTCACACTCAAAGGGGCCACACGCCTCACCCAACAGTGCCCTCTAGCTATGAAAGTGGACTCCATGCTTCTGGCATAACCTTCCTGATGTTACTGAAGCTGAAGCTGAAGCTGAACAATTCATCACATGACTAATCCTTCCACATTTTGCATTCCAACATTTTGGCTGTCTACACTAGAGATACACCACAGGAGCTTAAAGACCGGCGCCCACCGGGACACGAGGCTCAGCGGTGTGGGCTTGACGCGCAGTATTTTAGAACGGTTTTAGTCTAGTGGGCTTTGCTCCATTAGAAACAATGGAGTTCTAATTTTTTTCTTGTCGCGGCGCGCCGTGTCTGGTGGCCGTGTGCCTTAAGGGGCAGTAAACTGAATCTGACAAAAAACGGTACTGAATGGAACTGTGGAAATGCCTGTGAGGTGTGTATTGGAACGGCAGAGCTGCTGGTCAAACACGGTAGATTAGCTATCTGAATTCACCAAACACGGCCCCTGGACACCTCTGGTGAACTTTCGCTTCACTTTTGGTATTACACAACTTGTCCAGCAGGTGGTGCCACACAGCAAATGAGGCCTCTTACCCCATATGGCCATGAACACGGCAAAGAAGACTGTTCCCACGTTGTCAAACAAGTGTGATTGCTGTGAGAGGGGGAAAAAGTATGTGTAACTAAATAAAGCCTGTTCTAGGTGGAATGGATGAATGAATGAATGAATGAATGAATGAATGAAAAAAAGAATGAATTACTGAACAAACAAACAAATGATTGGATGGATGAATGAATGAATAAACAAACAAACAAACAAACAAACTGACCCATGTGGAGTTGCACGTGGAGTTGAGCTTCCAGTACCCACACTTCTTATCGCACAGAGGGCACATGACAATCTCCCCACCGATGTTTTCACTGCAAATCTCTTTACTGCAGAGAGAGAGAGAGATTGACAGAGATACAAGGAGGGATGGAATTAGAGGTGGAATGAAGAGAAAGAGACAGTGTTGGCAAAAAAGACATGGGGACAAAGTGAGGGCGATAAGGAAGATAGGGAAGATGATTATCAGACAACTACTACACATAATGGCTGCCCTGAGGACAGTGGTTCAATTTCCAGAGCTGAAAACTAAGAAAGATGTCTCTCTCTCTCTCTCTCTCTCTCTCTCTTTTTTTCTCTCTATTGTATATCTTGAATTTCCCCTTGGGGATCAATAAAGTATCTATCTATCTATCTATCTACTGTATCTATCTATCTATCTATCTATCTATCTATCTATCTATCTATATATATAAACAGATAGATACTGTAGATAGATAGACAGATAGATATCTGGAGTGTGCAACATTCTCTTTTCATGTTAGATTTATGACCAGAAGTCAGCACTTCTCTAACAGTGTTTCGGTGTACGTTGCTCTTTGTTTATTTCCATTTCCAGAGCTGAACTGAAAGTCTCTGTGACTTGAATAGGACCCCTGTGGACACCAGATCTAAATCTGTCGGTGAAATAGTATCCAACATGCAAAACTGCACTACTCTGATACTAAAGCAAATGGTTTGAGAGGCATTTGTGTACTCAATTCAGTGCTGATCAGCTGGGTTACATAATCTGGACACGTGGAATCTGTGTTATGTGGTGCACAAGTTTAAGCCTGTCCTGGTTCAGTCCTAGTCCTCACCTCCAGGTACTTTGGTCGTAAGTGGTGGCCCCATAGACGAAGCAGATGCCTCCGACCACAGCGGCGTAAAACAGCATCTCTGTGTAGAAGCCCAGCCAGGCAAAGTAGATGCCAATCTTCTCACCATAGTATTTACTGTCAATCACACACATACAGTACAAACACAATCCTCTAAGTAACACACTCAAAGATATCTCAAGAATTATCACAATATTAAGAACACCATGTATTCATCATTAAGAAGAATACAGAAAAGAAATGCATACACATACAAACACAATCCTCTAAGTAACACACTCAAAGATATCTCAAGAATGATCAGGACATGTTCATCAGTGTTTTCACAATATTAAGAACACCATGTATTCATCATAAAGAAGAATAAAAAAAGAAATGCATTCCCACGTATATAGCCCATCCCCATGTATTAACCTGAAAGATAAACTTTTCTTATCATTTTGCAAAATAAATGTATAAACCTCGGTTAATAGTCAGGACATTACACAGCATCTTATACTGTCATTCAGTAGTTCACTGTACCGTCACGTCACCTCAGAATTAACACACAGTAGTGCGCTTTTGAGAAAAACACAGAAATCCTCATATTTCTTTGGACACAGGGTATGACAGACCTTGTTAACTCCCGGTTATCATATCCTGCCAATTGTTGGATATCCTACGGTGTATGGAAGGCATATCCTGTTGTTCTTACCGGATGCGGTTGAGTGGCTGCTCTTTGTAGAAGCGGAAAAACTGGGCCCAGTATCGGTAGAGGCTGTACCTCTCGTTATCACAGTTAGCGTCTCGAGACTGTGTCCAGTACCTGCACTGTGAACATACACACGCAGGGGCACACAACACACACAATACATACATTAACACACACCAGAAAGCCAAACCCAGATGTACACACACACACACACACACACACACAAACACACGGAGACAGGGAGATGTACATACAGTGCATAAACACACACACAAAGGTTTTTCAAACTTACAATACAGCAAAAAAATCATTCTTTTAAAGCATCACTATGTTATTTATCAAGGCAATATGATATGAAGACACACGAAAACAGAGGGGCATTGTAGCTAAAACTGTCCATCCTGGATTGACCCTCAGTGCCCACATCAGCTTGACGCATATTCTCCCCATCTCTTACATCATGCAGGGGGTAGGCGGCCGAGTAGGTCCCGTTGTTGAGTAGCCGTTTGATGCCCTTCTTGTCGTTGTTTTGGCAGTCGATGTTCTGGTACGCGCACCGGGAGAGGATGTAGTAGACCTGAATAGAGTAAGGACAGGGGCAGAATGAGGCGCCAATCTCCGCTCTTGTCTGTAAACATCACAGGTCAGCATGTCTGGCGCACTAGTGTGCGCTAGCTGAGATAGTCGATTCTTTAACCGTATTGCACTATTCATAGAACTAATGATGCAATCACTGCATTGAAACTATTGTATTGAATGTACAAAAGTATGTTTTCTTGAAGAGGGTCATAACTCTTGTCAGTGGTGTTTTAAGTGTGAATGAGTTTTTTTCCCCTTTATTTATTTATTTATTTACTTATTTTTTCTTTCTGTCTTTCTTGCCCAGATTGCTGTATAGTGTGTGTTAAGTGCTGTTACTTGTAAAACGTGATGAGTATGCTACTGTATATCGTGTGCTTCTCACATGGAAACACAGAACAGAACTCTTGTCAGTGACCATACAATAATAATACATTCATCATGTCAAGTATGCCGTGTATATGTTGTATATGTATATACTGTATACTGTATATCTATGGTAGAGTCTCTTATTACATAATTATGTGCTTTAACATGATCTCCTTACGATTCTGTTGCGCGTGGACGGGGGGAAGAAGGTGTCCTTGTCGTCGATGAGGAAGAAGTCGGTCTTGGTCTTGTCGAAGGCCGAGGTGAAGTAGTCGGGCTCGGGGTGCATGACATGGGTGGGCAGCCGGAACGGCGTGCAGAGCCAGGAGAGGGGCACGTCCCTGTGCTCGGGGATGTCGTTGGCCTTGAAGGGCACCTTGATCTTCAGGATGTCTGCATACGTGGCCAGCACCTCCCATGGCGCGTGGATCTTCAGGAAGTACGTCTTGCCATCCTCAGATTCCTGACAACATGATGGTATATGAGCACATCAGCTCAATGATATAAACACATACATACATACTGTACATACATATATACATTAACTCCAACACTACATAACACAACACTACTATATTGGAAGCATAGATATCTAAGAATTGTCAATAAAGAGACTTCCATCCAACTTTTTAAAGCAACACTTAAAATGTCCATGCACATAGAAATGCGATATGCTAGAGGGAGGTGGATTGACTCTTGATTTGCATAGGAACAAGGTACAACGCGACTAAAATAGAAGGAAGCAATATATTTGCATCTGTTGCATTTCTACATGCTTGCTTCCATAAACATTACTGTACTCTAACGACCTTAAACATTGATCCCACTGCTAATCAGAACACTTCCTAGATTAGGAGGATGTGCTTAGGAGGATGCGACAGGAAGCTAGTGGGAGAGAGGGATGGGGTGGAAAAACACACAGATGCGTATTCTCTTGTGCCAAATTTGAACACCCATAGAATATGTGAGTGAACTAAATGGAACACTGCTTAAACACCAGTTGCCATGACATATTTTTCCCCCCTTCAACACATGGACGGACTGGCAATCTGGAAAAGTCCACAGCGGCCATCGGCCTAGCTCAATGCTTCATCAGTCAAGTAGCCTAGTGTGTAGCTCTCCAAATAAAAATTAGTCCAAAGAGTGGACTGTCTATGCTATCAGTTATCACTGTCATTCAAGAAACTAGCTTATGCCATAGCATTTTCAATACAGTAGTCTCCTGTGTATTAGCCACATTGTGTACCGTATAAGTTGCAAGACAGTGTTTTATGCCAGTTAATAGAAACAAAACCATATTAATACCATATTGACTGCCCCCGTGTATTAACCTAATAGCTTAATACATTTTGCAAAATGAATGTACAAGCTGCAGCTAATAGTTGGAAAATCATGGTATGCAGGATAGGCCAGTGGTCTAGTCTAATACATGATACACAGGTCTACAGTAGGCCTATACCCACTTCTTCAACACTTCTGTATTACCAATTAAAATATCCAAGGATATGTATCAACATATGTACATTTGTTATATATATTATATTATAACATATATTGAAATTACACATTTTTCACAAACAAAATGTGACATGTGTCATTTAGTCAAGCAGTGAAATGTGATAAGGCTGCATGGGATGATAATGTTGACGTGAGTCAGACAGAAGACGGACAGTCTTTAGGATTTCTGTCTGCTCAACCTACGTTAAGATGGTGTGCTTAAAAAGGGGAACCCCCCCGAATCCCTGTTTATGTCAAAGTCTGAGCTGATGATTTGTTTTGTCATTGCGCAAAACAGACAGGTTTACATAAGTTTATGGTTAGGTAATAACTACCACATAGCTGTGCTAGTTCCCTTTTTGTAAGAGCTTTTGGTGGTTTGGGTTGTCTGACCCACAGCAGTGCTAACTGATGCAATTATTGTTTGTCTGTGGCACCGACTCTATGCAACTGCAGTCCAAAAGCTAACATTGGTTGAGTAGGCCATACACGTCTCGATGAGATGTACTGTGCACCTACCTCACCAAGTTGAAGGCTTTGAATATGCGCATGTCTGTTAGTGTCTCTTAAAAAAAGATTAACAGACACTCAAGAACATTTATTGATTTGCCATAATGGTATATAACGTCACTGTGTTGATTTAGGCTATAGGAATAGCACAAGACAAAAATATTCATAATCAATAATGATATTGTTTGTCAAATCTGACTGGCTATTTTGAATGTGATACTTTCACTGGTATAATATT
>NC_085003.1:14356892-14376892 GCF_963854185.1 Sardina pilchardus | reverse complement strand
TCTGCTGTAGTTCATGACTCAGGGGAAAGCCCAGAAGGGAAGAGAGAGGAGAGGAGAGGGCCAAAACACTGCACACACTTCCTCAGAGAAACAACAGCTCTCTAGAGACTCACACGCACACCACACACACACATACACACGCGTACACGCAGGCACACACCACACACCCACACACAATGTTCTCCATACCAGCCCTGGACAGTCATTTCCTGTGTTTCATGCTCTCAATTTAGGGCTTATTATGTAGTCCAGAGTGAAGAATTTATAATGTTATCAAAAAGATGAAGCTATCCAAAAGACTTACAATAAACAGTAACACTTTAATTATCAGTCTTGCATACTGCAGCAAATGCCTCTTGGACTAGTCCTGGTGCCTTGGTATAGCAGTTGATCTTCAAGAGCATTTGGAACTTGCAAGTAATGGAGTTCAAATGTGCTTTTTAGTTTGCATTTGTTTCTATAGTGTACAGATTCCCTGATATCTGCTACCACAATGTCTGAGTATTCAATCTCACGACACCTCTCTCTCTGATATCACCACCTTATCGGAGAGATGTAGGCCAAATCACGCCACTTATCGAGGAGATGTAGGCTAAATAACGCCACTGAGGAGGTGTAGGCTAAATATCGAGGAGATGTAGGCTAAATCATGCCACTGAGGAGATATAGGCTAAATCACGCCACTGAGGAGATGTAGGCTAAATCACGGCACTTATTGGGGAGATGTAGGCTAAATCACGCCACTGAGCAGTGCCTCTGTGGGTCTCTAAGTTAACCCTGAGTTAGTCTAGAAACCTACTTAAAACAGGAGACCTACAACCGGCTTAAGGTCAGCAAACGTGACCAATATCCCTGGCCAGCCCAGGGGTGTGTTCCTAATATTCCAGGCAGGGCCTGACCAATGCAGCTCGTATGCAAGCCAAGGCCACACATGACTAATGACTGCCTCTATCCAGGAAACCTGAGTAATAATATCATCGGATCTACCCCACACCAGAGCATGAGGAGGGCTAAGCTACAGTAAGTGGCTGCACTGTGTGTGTGTGTGTGTGTGTGTGTGTGAGCCCTTCGCTGGGGCTTGAGCAGTGTGTGTGTGTGTGTGTGTGTGAGCCCTTCGCTGGGGCTTGAGCAGTGTGTGTGTGTGTGCGTGTGTGTGTGCGTGTGTGAGCCCTTTGCTGGGGCTTGTGCCACGTGGATCATGACATGGCCTCCAGCACTCTCCACTGTCATCTCTACTCCTGGGACGGAGATGGAATGCAGAGGGAGGGAGGGAGAGAGAGAGAGAGAGAGGAATGAGGAGAATGAGTGTTAGAGAGAGAGAGAGAGGGAGGGAGAGAGGGAGTGATAGAGAGAGAGTACGGATGGACAGAGAGGGGGAGCGTCAGAGGGGAGTGAAACATAATGCGACAGAGAGAGAAAGGGGAAGATAAGTGGAGGGAGAAATATGATGAGAATGGTGGGGAGGTACAGCAGGGAGAGATCAAACATGTAGCCAGTACAGCACCAGGCAGAGAGAACGAGCATGAGAGCAGGGCTGGACAAAAAGCCACTAACACATGGGTTGGTGAGAGAGGAGAGAGAGAGAGAGAGAGAGAGAGAGAGGAGAGAGAGAGAAAGAAAGAAAGAAAGAAAGAGAAAGAAAGAAAGAAAGAGAGAGAGAGAGAGAAGGGTAGAGCAGGGGAAAACCTGGTTTGTCTCCTGTCATTGGTCTTCCTGCAGCTGTTCTCAGCGTCTAAAAATAGCCAATGACAGTGCAGACAGCAGAGCCCCCAGTCTGAGACCTGAGCTGTGCTGGTGTTAGCCACCGCTAGCTAGCAGCACAGAGCTAACCCCTCACCACCATCTCCTGATCCCCTCTGCCTGCCCCACCCCCGCTAATATAAACAGAGCAGGGAAACTCATCCCACATCCCCACCCCCTTTGATATAAACACACGAGGGACGGCGAGCATAAACTCTGGACGGCCTCTTAAGAGTGTCTGAGGCATGGGCCATGGCAGACTGTCAACAGTGCCTTAAGTCAGCACAGATAAGGGCCAGCCCCCTGAGGGAGAGCCCTGTTGAAGTCCAAGGTCGCCGTGGAGTCACGCATGACTTCTGAATCAAAAAGCTCGCGAGTTAGGCGATACGAGGAGAGTTACAAATTCTGATGAGCGCAACTGCTGCTTACTTTCTAAAACAAACATTTCCAGGCAAAGAACCCCTCCAGTTTTCCTCATTTGTTCCAGCCAACTCTCTAAATTATTAATGTTGGAAAAAAAAAGAACCACAGCTGGCAACGCAGCCAACACAACACATCCCAACATCAACTGAAAATGAAAACATTAGCCTACTAGAGGTCTGACAAGCCACATAACGGTATTAGAGTCACACAGTGCTAACACCTGGATAAAAAAGCTACAGTATACGATACGCTATGCAACAGCAAAGCTAACAGTCTTTTACATGCAGCATTGCTGACAGCAGTGTACAGTGAAGTAGTGCTGCGGTGTGAATCTCCTGTGTCTATGCTGATAGAGCCCCTCCTGTGCAGCCCTCTCTCTGTATCTGCTAGCTGCAGGCAGAGAGAGTGGAGTGTGTGTGTGTGTGTGTGTGTGAGGGTGGGGGTTGTGGGTGGTGCGGTGAGAGAGGAGCGTTTTACCTCCATGCCTCGCGCTCTGTTGGTCTCACGGACGCAGCATCAGTGGCTACATCAGGCTGTCTGGACGCTGCTATATCCAACTGCGCTCTCGCTCTAACACGCACACACAAACATACACCCCGTTTCTCCGCAGCCTTTACCCGTCCCGGGCCCTCACATACACACACATGAACACACAGCTGTTCCACAATGACCACAGGCTTCTACAGCAGCGAGCCAGCACACGCCCAGACAGCACAGACACACAACCACACACACACACATACACACACACACACACACTGCCGAGGAGGAGAGGGAGGAAAGCAGGGCGGGAGAGAGCAAGAGAGGAGAGAGAGTGGAGGGGGAGAGCTGCAGAAACAGAGAGAGTGAGAGAGAGAGAGAGAGAGAGAGAGAGAGAGAGAGAAAGTGAGGGAGGGAGGGGGGGAGAGAGAGACAGAGGGTCTCACAGTGATGATGCTCGGGGCATGATAAAATCACATCACAACAGGAAGTGACATCACTCACAGGTGACGCTGGTAGTGGCGGACATAAACAACCTCACTGTCGTGTAAAGGCCGTTTTCACCTTTTTATGTACACCGTTTAAACACAACTGAGCTGTCTCTAACATTCACCACATAAACCAAACAGACACTTTACAGACACCCTATAAAACAGTTCATACGAGGAGGAGACTCACACACTGTCTTTCACAGCACTGGTGCTAATTCAGCCCTAACGCCAAGTGGAGCCTGTGGATCTGGGCCACGTCTGCACCAGACTTGGGCCAGACCCACCCCAGTGTCCCCGGCTATCTAGGATTTGCCAACAAAATGCTGTGGTTCCTGGAATAGCGGCCAAGCAAGCGGCTGTCTGACCCTCACAGAGCTTTAAATAGGCAAGCGCTATGGGCGTGTAGTGTACACAGCACAAGGGAACCAGCACACTGCCCTCACAGCAATGAGGAGTGTGTGTGCTGTGCCCGTGTGTGTGTGTGTCTGCAGAGAATGCAAACACAGTAAAACAAGCTACAGGATGGGAGGCTACAACTTCCTGATGGGTCTAACTGAGTCCTCCTAAAACATTTTTTTTGTTGAAAAAAGAATCATTCTAATAACATGATAACATGTCTCTAAAATGTCTGAGATGAACCATGGACTTCTAACTGTAGTCAGAAGCACTTGCATGTAACATACTGTACTTCTGCGTCATTCTTTTCAAAATAATTATACTACATACAGCCAACAGTCTATAGGGCTCCCACCCATTTTTACTGACAAAATCGCAAAACTTTTCCATAACTTTTTTTTAAGACTCTGAATGAGATTTCCCTGACTTTTCACAACTTTAAGTGCAAAATTGCTAACTTTATATTACAGATTACGGCTTATTTGGAAATGTGACTTAAACGAGATTGGATAAAATGTGTTTTCTCTCTCACCATTCTACAGTATATCTAGGTAGAAAGCTGCAGAATTCTGTCACATGAACATTATCCCCTACCAGCATCCCTAGTATGACAAAATATAATTATACCTCTGCCAAGGAGGTTATGTTTTCATAGGGGTTTGTTTGTCTGTCTGACTGTTTGTTTGTTTGTTTGTCTGTTTGTTTGCAAGATAACTCAAAAAGTTATGGATGGATTTCGATGAAATTTTCAGGAAAGGTCTGAAATGACCCAAGGGAGAAACTCTCGGAGTGCTTTTCTAGTCACTATTAAAATATGACTTGACACAGTCTAGTCTCCTTAGGCCAATCTTTTAGTTAGCCATTTTGTATGTAGTGTAGCCTAGTTCTCATCCCATTCTGCTGGATGCATAGTCTACCTACTACCAGGGAGCAGTGCTATAAGAGAAAGCATCACTGTGAGAGGCAGTGTTATAAGTTGTAAGGGAAAGCTTCACAGGCAGTGTTATAAGGAAGAGCATCACTGCATTATTTCGTGTACACTCTGTGGGGTTTTACATGATATTTACGTCATTACGAAACACTTTTGCATTTATAACCCCAGCAGCTAAAGGGAGGATCATGGCAGGCTTTGTATTCCGAGTGCGCTGCCATGACAACTACAAAGGTCTGCACAGCTGAGGGATGGTCAAGCATTTGTGTAATCAGCATGCTGTGAATCAACTTTATAAACAGACCATAACGAGCATTTGTGTAATCGGCATGCTGCGAATCAACTTTATAAACAGACCATAACGAGTTGTGTAAACAACAGCAGGAAGGGTCTATCACTTTGTCTGTGACAAATACTGATGTTTCATCCATCCATATTCTAAATTCTGAAGTCACGTTGCTAACACTTTGTAAACACTTGACAAAAATAAGGTCAAGGGTTTAATGAGGTACACAAACTCTGAAAGAAAATGGTCATATCCTGCTTGGGCTGAAAGCTACTTAGAGTAATAGCATCTACTAATATGTGCATAGTTATGGCCTTTTCTCCATCTAAGACAGGGGGCCAGTCCTTTTACCTGATCGAGGAACTGAGCAGTGAGTACATCTACAACTGACGGCTAAAAATATGGCTACAACGGGGCAGCTAATCCAAACTGACTTTTTCACCACTGATGTTCACCCATAATTTTGTTGAAATCTCACTATCACTTTCTCTTTCCCCCTCTAATCCATGTTCAGCACCGCGTCCTGCTCTGTCCTGCCTGTGAGATTCCCAGCAGCCGTGCACAGCTCTGCCCACAGGGACAGAATTAGCCGCCCATCCTAGCAGGCTAGCGTAAGTGCCCTGTGTTTAGGAATCATGTTTAAGAGTCGTCGTGTTTGACATGGCACAGCCCGAGTTTTCCTTTGGCTGCTCCTCTCTCATTTCCCCCTAATTACAGATCCCAGATTACACACACACACACACACACACACACACGGAGAGCGCTGTGGCCCTGCTGGAACTCCCTCCCTGGTCCTCGCCCTCCCTCCCTCTCTCATCACAGCCCTCAAAATAGACCCAAACCTGGGTGGCCACAGCTCATGCGGAGGGGACCAGGGGGGTGCCAGCGGGAGGCTACATGACCTATATGTTACATGACCTATAGATGTGCATATGATACGTGTACATGTGTGTGTACATGCGTATGTTACGGGCGTGTGTGAAGTCTGTGTGTCCCTGCAAATATCTGCATTTTCTTGATGTTAGGATAAAAGATATGGACTTTTTTGTTACTTTTTCTGACCTGGGGTGCGTTTCTAGAAGGGGTAGTTGGCTAACCCTCCATCGCAATCTTCGTAGTTGTCATTCTTGGATTTGGTGTTTTCTAGAAGGGGTAGTTCCAACACACAATCGCAAACATGGGCGGCAAATTTGGTTGTTGGAATGACAGGTCAAGAGTAAGAAAGGTGATGATTACCCGATGAACGGCAGGTTTGTTAACTGAAGAAGCTCAGAGTGTGTTTTCTGTGGGGTTGCCATGGCACTGATAACGCATACATCTGGCCGTGAGAGATTAGTTGGGAGGCTCAGACTTGGCATGAGCCAACATTTCCTACTGGCGATAGTGTAGCCTTTAGAGCAGGATATGGGGAGGAGGGTGCCACAGTACAGCCACAGCACAGCCCCACTATATTGTACTGATGTATCAAAGGGATATCAAAGTACATCTTTAAACATAATGTCTACAATAAAAACAATAAAAAGTAGGTTGTTAAACTAATGATCTACGAGCATGTTTGGAGAAAGCTTCATCATGTTAGATGACCAACAAATACAGTATAAGATTACAGTGAAATGCATAGCACAATTATTTAAACTGACACATAGAGAGCAAAACTTCTTCTCAAGTGTCCCAAGGTCTAAACAAATGTCTGCTTTACACACAGTTTTCAAATTCAAAATGCCACCTTTTAAATGCACTGAACACAGTCCTCTGCATAAGACATAACAATCTGATATAAAGTCAGCCATTTCAAAACACTGCCATTCAAAACGACACTAAAATTGGAAATATTTTAGTATTATGGCAAAGCATACTAAAGATGAGAGTGCTTTTCATTATGCCCAACAGTGTGCTGTTGATTAGAAAAAAGTGTGTGCCATTTGGTGCAAAAAAAATATTTTGATAATGCTATATGTAGTTTTGGTTGCACTGCAGTGCTTCATTTTGCAGGACATATGAGGTATTTTGCAGTTTGGGTGTGCGGTTTGAAGTATTTAGGTAAAAACCAGCCTAGTTTTCAAAATTGGAAAATATAACACAGGAAGGCAGAATATCACACATCTCAAAACTGCAAAGGAATGGAGCTATTGCCATATTATGATGTCAAATCCTGTTGCTTTGCTGATTCCCACGTCTTGAAGATGAGATCCACTCCCTCTCTCATCCCTCTCCCAACATGAGTAGCTCTTAACCTCTAATGTTGCTTGGCCCCTCGGGCTCTTAGTCTGTCCACAGCTGCGCTAATGGACCGGACACGATGCGCACTCTTTTCAACCATACTGAAGGGGAGATAACATTTCCGTCACACTGGAGAGGAAATCGAATATGTTGTCATCACTGACGTTTCAACCAGACAGTGGAATTAGACTGGTCAAATTCAAGGTAGCAGCTGATTCTTGACAGCAAGGATTTTAGAGCGGAGCGTTCTAGAACCTTTGCTTGCCACTAACAGGGGAGCTACAGCAGGCACGTAACTGAAGTGTTCCGTTCGCAACGCATATGCTGCAGTAGCTAATAATCACCAAAGATCATAGAACGCTACACCAAAGATACTTAAATGCTTTTTCAACCGTCTCTGGCTACGCTCTCGAATCTTTGATAATCACTATAATCAATTAGGGGTGGATCGGTACAAAAATGTCACGGTTCGGTACGTACCTCGGTTTTGGACCCTACGGTTCGGTACATTTTCGGTACAGTGCAGGAAAAAAAACATGATCAAAAGGCAGCTTTTTATCCTCAAATGCAGCTTTTTATTATTTAAAATTGCACTTGCGACAACACTCTGATAAAACATTTGCAACATTTTCCTGCACACATTGAAAGACCTGAGCTTTCTCAGGAAATAGAGTCTGCTTTGCCCTTTCTTGTACACAGATTTAGGGAATTTAGACAGGCTTGGGTTATCCTGGATGAACATAGCCTTGATTTGGTTTCACAGAAGAGATCACATATAAGTTACCATGGGAATTTATACTTGGAAGCTAGCCTGCTCCCGACCAGGCTAACAGCCAAGCTAAGTTAATTCTAATGGTTTACATTATCTGATTGGTTCTGCTAGCTGTCATTCAAATCAGACCTCCATGCGATTTTTTCAAAGAGCTGTATTCCATTTATTTGCTACTTGCATTTACTCGCAAAACATAGCAGAATGTCTGCATAATACCATATGGATGTTTGATGAATAGCCTACTGTAGGCATTTTTCGAAGGTGTTTTCAACTAATTCGGCTTTTAAGACAAATTAAGATATATATAGTCATACTGTGTGCATCTTTGCGGTGGCGAAGTGCTTTCTTAATGACGTTGCACAAGGTGTAAGTTATTCGGGATGTGTGCGCGTTCTCGTTTCTCCCCCAAATAACTCACGGTTGGAATAAAAAAAGACGCAAACAATATCGTCTTGCACACAAAGTTAACAACCGCTTTTGATATAGACAACAACGAGGTAAAGTTTTACTTTTTTTGGATGGGGAATCATGATTATTTCTGTTACGTAGCGGGAGTAGGTGTGGCAGACCAACTGAATGCAAATTTACGTATGCAGTTGCTCTGGATGTACTCGTGTCAAGGGGCTGTTGTAAGACATTTGGGAGACGTAATTGAACAGTTTTCTTCCGTCTCGTCCCGGTGACAGGGATATCTGGGTGGTGTCGCTTGATATGTGCTAGCATGTTTGAAGTGTTCCCACTCGAGTAATATTGAAACCTGTCGAACAACGACGGCAGACGGTCCTTGTTTTGTCAACCACCCGCTCTCCATCGCTATTATATATCACGGGGAACCCGAAGTTATCCCACACTATTGACTTCAATGATGATGGTGGGTCTTCTAACTCTTCGCCACTCGCCATGGTTAGCACCCTCTCGCAACATCAAACGAACAATGTTAGGCTACCTTCCCACAGAGAGAGTACAGTTTGTATTAAGAGGTGGAGATTGCTACCTAGACCAGAGATTGTTTGCCTAGGCCAACCAATAGCCATGTTTACACGCACGGACCAATCAGAACTTACAGGTGGCAGTAGTTAAATAGGTCCTGAAGGAAACTCTTGCGAGCAATATTAAACTTCTGTACCGAAGTATTCTGCGTGGCAATGCGCGTGCCGAACCGTGACCCCCGTACCGAAATCGGTTCAATACGAATACATGTACCGACCCAGGCCTATAATCAATGGAATTAGCTACATCAGAGTCAGACGTGACAGTGGGTCGTATGTTTGAATAAATTAGACCAGTCCTCTACAATGGATTTTACGCGTCGCGAACGGAACGCTTCAGTTACGTGCCTGATGTAGCTACCCTGTAATCAGGCCTCAATCCGACAATCTGAGTTCATGAGATCTGACCCATTGCCATCGCAGCACCACGAGTTCCACGTAGCAAAGTCGCTTGTAAATACAACAATCTGAATAATCTGATGTCGCCATCTCGTCTACGCCGTCCACCGTCGTATATCCTCTCTGCTCAATGCAGGAGATGTGGCCTGTTTTAAGAGACATCAATTACAGTCTCATAATAACAGGCTCAATATGGCCAAATGAGAGAGTGCCAAATGGCATTCATTACTCAGCATGTCTCAGGGGCTTACAGTACGTCCCATGATTATATGTAAAATGTCTTTCAAATATAGAGCATCTATAAAAAACACATGTAAATGTAAATTCACGTATTTGAATATATTGTAAACACTGTAAATGTAAAGATCCGTATAAAGACTTTGCATGAATTTGTTCAGCTATAAAGCATTCCCAGCTCTTGGCACCAAGCTGTTATGATAGTACCACAATATAAGGTTAGCGTCCCACATTTGTAATTAACTAAGGTCATAAGTAGCCAGACTATTCCCTGGCTATAGCCACAGTAAATTCAAATATAGACGCATCCAGTGAATGCAAATAGGGATCTTTGCATATACACTCACGCAATAAACACAAACCAGGTGTGCGTGTGTGTGTGTGTGTGTGTACAGTATGTGTGTGTGTGTGTGTGTGTGTGTGCGTATCTGCGTGTATATGAGTGTGTGTGTGTGTGTGTGTGCGTGTGTGTGCGTATCTGCGTGTGTATGAGTGTGTGTGTGTGTGTGTGTGTGTGTGTTAGTGTTTGTCTGCACCTACTTCTCTTCACTAAGTTCCCTAATTGTAGGTGAGAACAAAACAATCCAGTAAACCTTTCCATAATTAGTGCACCTGAGTCTGTACTCCTGTGCACACATAGAACAAGACCCAAGCGCTTTGGCAATATCTCATTCTGATGTTATGTTTAAAATGTGGGAATCTTACCTTACAGCAGTCATTACAATAAATATTCTCTAGAATAATTTCACATAAAACGTGCCACGTCACTGCCTAATTTGAGCTACTCATGCCAATCATGCTAGCACTGCAGGGCATTCCCATGCATCTGAGTGAAGATGTGGCCGTATCAGGGCAGCGATATCACAGGTGATAAGAGGACCATAAAGGGCGCATCAACAGAGGGAACCTCCTTAGGGTCACAAGTCCCATGAATCTCTCTAGCATCAGGCACGCTTATCAAAGAGTAAAGCCCGTCACGAAGGCCAGCTCAGATGATAAGCAGTCTCACATGGACAGGTGCTGTACACCATTTGCAATGACATAAGGGGTGATCATCATACGCAACTGTTAGAAAACACCCACATATGTCCACATCCACACTTACTTCTAAACACACACACTCACACACACAACCACTTACACAATCATGCCTGTACACACACACACACACACACACACACACACACACACACACACGCAGGTAGCAGGTTAACCCTCTTTACCGTGGCGTACCCGGGAGCGATACTTCAGGAAGAGAGCTCTTCTCCTCCAGATCTGTGGGAAAACCAACCAGCATGGTGAGACTCAAGACCAACACAAGGCCCAGGAGTCACACTGCACCATGAATTTAGGGCAAGTAGGTGTATGCACATCCCACCTCAATGGGGCCAGGCGCAGGACACATCAAATGTAGCAGCAGTGATGAAGAAAGTTGATGTCCGCACACTGGAGACTCCAAAACCGACAAGGTCTCTCCAGTGTGTGGACATCGACTTTCTTCATCACACTGCACCATGGGCCCAGGAGTCACAGCCTCAGCCTCTCCACCACAGAGCACCGTCCTCACCCAGCGGGCTCCACTGCAGCATGCCAGGCACTGGATGAGCACTTGCAAGCAGGCAGGCACAGGGACACTGGAGCTCATTCACCACCCATCACATTCTATCCAGCGTTCACACAACAGCTCGGACAGACGACTGTTTTTTAACTACACACACACACATACACACACACACACACACACACACACACACACACACACACACACACACACACACACACACACACACACACACACACACACACACACACACACACACACACACACACACACACACACACACACACACACACACACGTTTCTCTAGCTGGAGTCATAAAACTGACTGCCAGTGCACATGGAAAAATGTGTTCATTGCAAGTGCTGTTCTCAAATGCCATGGAATATGATATGAGTTAGTGACAAACCACACCAGCGCACTAAAAATGCTGCATCCACTACTGACTAGTGCAGCAGAGCAAACACACACAAACACACACACACAGACTCTCTCTCTCTCTCTCTCTAACACAGACCCACATAAGCACACACCCTAACACACACATGCAAAAGATGTTTGGTGCCAGGGATGGCGTGCGTACAGTATGTGTGGGAAGGGGAATAGCATTAGTCAATAAAGAGGGTTATTGGCATCAACAAGGAAGCGAGTCAGTTATCAAATCAAGCCTCCACGGCACTGGATACGAGACCACAGGAGCCTGGTGATAGGAGAATAGCTACAGTACTGCAGCACGATATTTGAGGAGATAATTACATCCCTTTGATCATGATGTGCTTGAGGAGGCATAGTATGGAGCAGGGCTGGACTGGGACCAAAAAACGGCCCGGGCATTTTTGGCCATAGTGGCCCACCATGATAATTTACACGATAAAACATATGTGCACACTGTTTTGTTTGTAAAAAATATTTAAGTAAACCACAGTAGCCTGCATGGAAGCGAGTAGGCTAGCCTACCCTTGCTAAAAATATATTAATTATTATTATACTCTCTCTCTCTCTCTCACACACACACACACACACACACACACACACACTAGAGTGACCTTTAAATCAGCAAGGATGAGGTTGTGCACAAAACTCATGCTATTAAGTGCTTCACTAAATAAAACCTGCTATAATTTATGTTGAGCATTTGCACAGTTTTAGCCAACAATTCACCTTGATACTATTTAGTGAAGATGTAGCCTATACACATCCCAAAACATTTTCATTGTTAATTCCATGGGCTATCACCATTCCTGTTTCATTCCATGCGTCTGACTGCATGTCTGTGTGTATGGGTGTCTGCTTGTCGCAAAGAAATGTGATAGTTTGCTTGTTGTACTGCGTCAAGATTGACAACAATTTCGACCAATCGTGACTGTCTTAAGATTTCAGAAGGTTGATGGCGAGCCGACAACTCGTTAATTTAATGGGTATCGCAATTCAAATGCATGCGAGAGGGGTAGGCCTACACAGAAACCAAAAAGACGCGCTCACACTATACAATTTTGTTTTGCTTAACTGGGTGCTGAATCCTACATAGTAGGCAGGTTAATACATCTAAAAGAAGCAAGGGGAAGAAGCAGTCGCAGATTTCAAACTTTTAATTGTTCGTTGTGCGTCCAAAAAGTTCAGCCAACATTTCGGCTACTTCTTACCTGCCTCACAGTAGCTATTCTGACCCTCCTCAATCTGTCCCTGCTGGGTCACGTCTCTCACCTCTTCCTCCTCCTCCGAATCAATTTGAATAGCTACTCCTTCCTCTGTCTAACTCTGTTGCACACTCGCATGTGCCTCTCTCTGAAGCCAGCACTCGGTGCTGCTTCTGCACTACTATATGTCGACGGCCCTGTTTGAACTTGTGGTGGCAAACATTTAGGCTATGTAATTTTTTTACAAACATTTTTGCTGCATCCACATGTAGGCTTTTGCCTTTTATCTCGCAACTTCTCTGCGCCCCCCTTGCGCTTTTGTGGTTTGTCTTCGTACATTTTCATATAGCCTACGGACGGTCTCAAACTCCGGTCGAACTCCAGTCAAGAGGGAGATGAGGCCGGGAGGGATATAGGGAGGGCCCTGAGCTTTCATTGGACTAGCCCAATGTCCATTAAGGCAGTCAACCAATGGGCCGCGATTCGCTACCGTTGTGGCCGTACGCTATAAATGGGCATCGGCCCAAATATATGCGTCGGCCCACCGGGCATTGCCCGGTATGCCCTATGGCCAGTCCATGCCTGGTATGGAGACAAGAGAAACATGCCTTTAGAATGAACATCAGAGTTCTCAATGCAGACTGTTTTGAACTGTTTTTAAATCATTTTTTTTATTATTTTCACTGCAGACTGTTTTGAACTGTTTTTAAATAATTTCTTATTAACTCCGTCCGACAAAAGAATTCCACTGCGGGGTTTCTCCGTTTCATGGATTAGTCGGTTCCGGTTCAACTTAAGGCTCACACACATTCCCATTGTGAGAAGCTTAACTGCTTAACACACACACACACACACACTCTAAAACACACACATGCTGTGTCCCCTTACCCCAGAGAGACTGGAGAGGTGGTGTAAAGACTCATGGTCGTGTTGCGAGTTCTCCCTCTCGCACTGATCACACACACTTTCTGAGGAGTGTGAGGAGTGGATGGACCCTGCCAGGTCTGAGCAGGACAGAGACGACTCAGACTTCACACACACACACACAGGTGAGGTAGCCCAGGAGAGAGAGAGAGAGAGAGAGAGAGAGACAGAGGCAGAGAGAAGGATATCCCGGGGAGAGCATGAGAGACAGGTTAAACAGACAGGTGGATGAAGAGAAGAGATAAGACAGAGGAAGACCAACCTGTTCAACTGTGATTTACATCCTGTTTCATGAACCACCGTCCAATTTTGTCTAAATACCACAAGAGCAGATATCTACACTATAACCGACTCTTTAGGCCAGCTCAGTTCCATTAGACTACAGGTCCTAAGAGGCTAAAAGGAAACGTCAATAACCTACACAGACATCATAAATACTTAAAGGCATACAACCCAACACATCATTTGTCTGAGAAGATAATGTGGGCCTAGTTGGGAAGTCTGTCCTTCAGTAATGGATTCTAAGTGAGAATGGACTCTCTCCTACAGTACACTGGGTTTCCATTCTGCTCATTCAAAAATTCTACACATATAGAATCTGTGTATGTTTCCACTCACTGACTTATGCAAATTAAAGACAGAGATTCTCCTAATCAATGAGAGAGTTCTGATCAGCTGTGGGGTCATATTTGTAAAGTCATCCGAGGCAATGTTTTCCAGGGCATGCAATGATCCTTCAACATACTATGCAGTAATTGCGGCTAGCTTCGAGCTGCTAGTTCCAATAGCTAAAGCAGCCAGGCAGCTGCAACGCTCCACTCTGGGGGCATGAACATGGGGGTCACAGACATGCCCCCACCAAATAGCGCTGTAGCTGCCTGGCTGCTTTAGCTACTGGAGTTAGCAACTCAAGCTAGTTATAACCGATTGTTTTCGGGTTTTTTCATACAGACAGTACTTGGTGTCCTCGAGAGAGAATAGACCTGCTCATAAGTGCAGTCTACGTATCTCTGTCACACTCAACCTCTCAGCTGCTGCAATAACTGCCGTTAGAAAGGGCAGAGGCCAGTGGTGTGGTGTGGTGTGATTCTGTTCCATAGAGAATAAAAATAGAAAATAGATTCCAACATTGTAAAAATATTTATAAAATGAAACTGATAAGATAACGATAAGGCAGCTGGCATCCAATGACCCAATGATGTAGTAAATATGTAAAAAACTATTGCAAAACAGAACAGAACAGAACTGTGTGTGTGTGTGTGTGTGACTGTTTTGGGGGGGGGTTGATATGCATGCATGTGTGCGAGTATGTGTTTGTTGTGAGCATGTGGATATTTACCCCATTGTGTCCATGGTCAGGAATCTCCTCAGCAAAGGATTCTAACTGGCAGGCATTGTTGTCTTCTGCAGACAGACATAGAGAGGGGGAGAGTTTTAAAATCAAGTTAAGATACTCATTTGCTTCATAAATCTAGTCTAACAATACACTAATGAAAATGTGTGTGGACTCACATCATATTTGCATTCATGTCATACTTCAACTCGCTCTGTATCACATTTACGACATTACACAATAATGCCCCCCCCCCCCCCCAACAAACACACACACACTACACTATCACAGGCAAAGCAGTGTCCACTCATGTGCTGGTGGCCGGCATCAGCTTTCAGAGCATCTTGAGTCAGCATTTACACACATCTGTGTGTGTGTGTGTGTGTGCGAGCATGTGTGTGTATATCTGGGGACCCCACGTCAGGGTTGAGTTGCATGACTGGAAATAGCCAACCTAAGACATTATTTTGGTCTTCATGCTATATGCACACACACACTCAATCGAGTTACCTCTTTTCAGATATTGCTAGGCTTCCCCTTTGAGATGTTATGTCACTATGTCAACAGATAGACAGAAACAAACAACCGCTTTTTTCTGTGGCTATGATAATATCATATATCCCTATATCAGAAGGCCACCTGGCCACCGGGGTTGTAAACCCAAACTATGAGCTTGAACTAACATGGCTTATTAGGCGTTTGTTAGATGTAAATCTTCATAATCCCTGTCTGAAATAGCCTACCTTTTTCAGGTTGGACCATGCCTGAACAACACTGACAGACAACATTATTAAATAGCTGTCAGTGGTTAAAATGACTCTTCATTTTATTGTCTTTTCAGTGCAGATTTGCGGGTCAACTCTGCCCTCCATGTGGGCGGATGCATTATGAAGATTTCACAGGAACAAGCAACAAGTCCAGCACAGCCATCTGGCAGGGCTGTGCAATTAATCGATTAATCGTGATTATGACTTCCAACAATATTATGAAAAGAACATAATCACAATCTAATGATTATTTTGCTACATTCAGTTTCATAACAAATGCTCTGCTTTTGACTTGATTTGTCGTGTGCATTATCTTGTATTATATGTATTATTTCCTGATGGATTGTATTTCAAATTCAATTAAAAGATCATTTTGAATATGGATGACAGTTCCAAAATCACTGAGTAATCACGTTTTAATAATTGTGATCTCAACATTGAACGAAATAATCCTGATAATAATTTTTACTATAATCGAGCAGCCCTACCATCTGACCATCTCCATCAGAAATCAGTGGCATGATGCAAGTGAGACAATTGTGCATTGAATTTGAGACAAACAACAGCTATTTAGCACGACTCTAGTGACTCTATTAGGTGATGATACAGGACAGACGTCTCGTGACAGCTGGCTGGTTCCTTCTGATCTCTTTAAGTGGCTTAAAGGCAGTACAGAGTGCAGGGATAAGAGACTCTTATCAGCTCTGCGTGAAGCAATTGGTCCGATTTTGGCAGCGTTGCAAAATACCCTCCTCTTCACTGACCAGTTGTTGTTCTTGTGTGTAGTACATTTGTTTTTGTGAGCAAGAGTGTATGTGTACAGGAGTTTGTTTAGGTAAATGTATTGTGCGTGTGTGTGTGCGTGTGTGTGTGTGCTAGTGTGTGTGCGTACATGCATGTATGAGTGTGTGTGTTTGTGTACATGCATGTGTGTGTCTTAAGAGAGAGAGAGAGTGTGAGTATGTGAGTGTCCCTGTGTGTGCATGCTAAGCAGCTGATCATCAGGCAGATACTGTAGCCCCGGGTTGCTGGCCTCTCCCCCTGCTCTGTCCCTGCTCCATGTGTTCATAATCAGCCAGGGGTGACTGAACAACAAGCCTCTGTCTCTGTCTCTGAGCTGATGGCAACAGGAGGCTGCATGGCCACACACCTCACTTCCACACTACACAATTCTGTAGGACAGCTGTTTCTGCTGGTATACGTGCCACACATGCGTTCCTGCAACAGTCACACACACACACACACACACACACACACACACACACACACACACACACACACACACACACACACACACACACACACACACACAGCAGCAGCATGAACAAAGCTGCCACTTACACACACAAAAACGCTTTAATTAATGCAGGCAAGGCTTGCTGCATCTGTCATCAAACATAAGGCACACACAACTAGATTTCCAGCATCTCATTGACAAATTATGTACAGAAGCCCCTGCAGCTGTCATCCATATACAAACAAAACAGACACACACACACACACACACACACACACACACACACACACACACACACACACACACACACACACACACACACACACACACACACACACACACACACACACACACACACACACACACACACACACACACACACACACACACACACACACACACACACACACACACACAATCACTTCTTGTATCTGTCATCCACACAGAACTAAAACTCTTGAGTGAGCCTGCCATCCAAGTGGAATAGTAGATCTATTCAGAAACACTATATGTCCTACTATGTCTACAAATGAATAAATAAATAGCCAATAGGGTAATGATTCATAATACACACAACACAATCATTACAATCACAATAATAAGTAGGCTAATAACAATAGGAATCCATCATAACCCTGTGAGATGATCCCACTGTACCCATGGTGATGACCACTCTAAACAGCCTCCACAGCGTATTGCTAAACACCCTTAATTATCAGGACTGACAGTGAACCGCCCCATTGGCAAGTTACTGTTTAACATATTAGTCTTACAAAGTGTGTTTTATAGCTTTTTTGGACCTGGTACAATCATAACAGTTAGATAATGTTTTCACTACACGTGCACACAGTATTTATTTTCAAAGCATGATCTTATTGTCCATAAACATTGTGGAAAATACTTCAGAGAGACAGAGTTTTGCGTCAGGTCTAATACATAACACCACATAGAATTCAAACATATCAGACCATGGTAAGTGTCCCTTCCACACTACGCTCATTAAGTTCCAATGCCCGGTGTGACACAGGTCACCTCTGACAGAGAACAACTCTGTTGCAATCGTCAACACATTGGGACAGTGACAAAGCAAAACACGACAAAGCCTCGCGGGAGGCCTCCGGCTGCCTTTTAGCTGTTAGGCGGAATCAAAACTCTGGCAGGCTAGTCTGGCCTTAGCGTTCACGCAGAGAGGTGACCATGGGAGAGCAGAGAGAACAGGGTATTGGGAAAAGGCAACGGCTGAATCTGTTTTAAAGTTAGCAGCACGCAGAAATAACAGAGGAATCGAATTCGAAGTCGAATTCAGTATGTGGGTTGATCAACAGAAACATCTCTGAAAGCCACAAACAAAGCAGCCACATTGGAAGCCACTGCAAACATCATTGTGCTGTGTTCATCTCAAGAGAAAATACTGTTTGGAAACAATGAACTTAGCTTTGGGCTCTGGGCTTATGGCTCCATTGGCATAACACTTGTGGTATAGTGCAGGCTGCACAATCAATCTTCCATTAAATGGGATCACAATCTTGTTATATGATATTATAATAACTAACAGTTACAACTATAAATAGATACATTGCTGTGTTAAATTCATCGATGGGCTATTCCATGGTGTGAAGACAAAGACAGGAACTTTGCCTACCTGAAGGATTAGCCCAAACTAGCCCTCAATCAAAATCTTAACATGTAATTTAGCCTAATCCTGAAACCCTGATCATATAATACAATCAGACAGGTAGTGATGACCAGGGCTATACGAAGGTACTGTTAATGAAATTACTTATTTAAGTCACAGGAGTGCCTAAAATGTGTGTGTGTGTGTGTGTGTGTGTGTGTGTGTGTGTGTGTGTGTGTGTGTGTGTGTGTGTGTGTGTGTGTGTGTGTGTGTGTGTGTGTGTGTGTGTGTGTGTGTGTGTGTGTGTGTGTGTGTGTGTGTGTGCGCGTGCGTGTACGTGTGCGTGTGTGAAGGCTGTTCAGGACAGGAACAAAGGTGCATCTGACATCAGTGTAGGCCTACTTCACCAGTAGCCTACTGGTGAGCTCTTGAGAGTTTGGATGAATCTTCAGCAAAGGAGAAATTCGTGGGACACCAGTTCAAAGAAATGACAGAAGAAACTTCCCAAAAACGTTGTTTGTAAGTTGTTTGTAACTTATAAGAAAACAATAAGACTTGGTTGAATTGGTCTGTTTGAGCTCATGGCTATCTACTTGCTGGTTTCCATTCCACCTAAGTTAACACTTGAATAACATGATCAGGCTAAATTGGCAGTGAAGAAATGCATTGATAATAGTTTCACTAACACAGAACATTTACTTGCTAGATAGGGTAATCATTTACATTATAGCTTCATGTTGATTATTCCTTCTCAAGGAACATTTAGCACAGAGGGTTGCCTGTTGAACTGCAGGTCTTCCCTCAAGGAAAAAAATAGCCACAGCCTGAGCTGACTGACTCTTTCCGCAGCATGACTACAAGGTATGACGACAATATCGTGTTCAAGACTGCCAGAGTAAACGCTAGAGTCAGGGGCTGAGTGACTTGTTCACTGGGCGTTCAAGTGGCAAATGTGTTTCAATGAGGAGCAAATCCTAGTGAAGTTAAAGTTTAACGCTGTCCTCAACGCTGCCTTGCCGCTAAATTATACTATTCGTAGCTCGAGGCTATTTCTCCATGCCAGTGTGACCTTAAATGGCTAAATTAATGTTAGCGATTGACGTTGTGCTGTGTTTAGCTGACTACTCAGTGCGTTCAAAACTAATTAGCAACTAAGTACATCCCTTACCATCAACAGAGTGAACAAATTACGCCGATTTAGTAAACTGAAATATATTGACAACAGTGACTATCACACTCACTAACAGTCAGATATTCACTTAAAGCAGATTTAAGACTTACCACCGCTAAACTGAACGTCTATCAGGGTATCATCCCGTGGCTTTCCCGCTATTCGGTTCATCCTCTTAGCGAAGATCTGGATCTGCGCACCGAAAAACTTTTTCACCGACGTTAAAATCAAAGTAAAGATCTATCGTTGACCAGACCCCTTTCGGGTTCTGGCCCCTACGTAAGATTTATTCTGGTCGCAGACAGGCGCATGAACATGAGTGCAAAGAAGCGCGTATCCTCCCTTCCACTCTGCGTCTCTAGCACCTAGTTACTGAAGCGACTGCCGCTCTCC
>NC_085003.1:14289392-14354392 GCF_963854185.1 Sardina pilchardus | reverse complement strand
CGCAATCAAAAACAGCCAGAGCCAGTATGGACACTGATTACTGTAAATACTCTGTTCATTGGGCCTGTTGTTTGAATGATTACAAAATCTTTACACGAAATACAGTGTTTACATAGAACTAAATGACAACTCTTTCGCCTCCCTGTCAGCAAAATACACGGTTGTTGTGTGTAGGCTAGGGATATTTCAAAAATGAGTAGCCTGGCCTAGGCCTATATAAATAACTGTGAACAAGTCAATTATAACAAAGAGCATTGCCGCCATCTACTGGACGATCATGAAACAACTAAAAGAAGTTAAGGAATCTGAAGGTTCTGCTGATAACCGCGCAGCTCTGCACGAGGTTCTGCAGAGCTGGAGCACAGTGGAACATTTCAGTTCTTGAACTGTTCATAACCTCATAAACAACTTTCTACCTCTCGTGTTCCACTTAATGTTCCATGTTGTGTTCTTCTTGGCCTGATGTATTGTAGACCTCCGAAAATAATCTTAAAGGTAACTTGACACAGAAAGGTGCGAGCTGCTGAACAGGTGTGACATCATGTTGGCTAGTCAACAGTGACATTCCTTCAACCTGTGTCAAGGAAATTCGACTAGGGCTACATGTTAGATGAGGAAGTAGGCTACGGGAGCATATCGTGTGTGGTGGCGAGTGAGTACAGGTATTGTGTACTTGTGCTCATGTCAAAACATGGTCCACGATTAAATCACGGGCCCGATGAGAACATCCACAGCGAAGCGGAGTTTGATGTGCGTGTATTAGGAACCTCGAAATAAAGGAACATCTGTCATGTCTAGCAGACTGCGCCATAAGAGACAGGTAAGCAACGTAGGCTATTTGACACACACCACGATTAGGTAAAGAGTAAATCTGTTCTTGGGTAGCCTATGCTAAGCAGGTGAACTAAGCGTGGTTACACTATACAAGTTTCTAAGCTCCAACTATCAGATAGGCTACAGTAACAGCAACATCAAAAGTGTTTTGTTATAGGCTTTCACATAGTGTGCCTAAGTGAGATGTTATCTGATTTTCACTTCACATTGGTGATAATTATAGTTATGGGCTCTTTTTTCGCTTCTTGAGATGCCAAGTAGGCCCAGGATATCTTACAATGTTATAAGCTATAGCTTAATGTTGCAATGCCAATGCATAACACATAAGAACTTTTTTCCTAAGAGGGGGTCATATAGGCTATATGACAACAGAACATGCCAGCCTCACACCAATGCTCAATTTAAGTTAGCCAGCTGGTTCAACCAAATGGCATTGGCGAAAAGCCTGATTTTAGCCTACCATCCAAGTAGGCTATAGAATTGGCACTATCAGCTTTAAAAAAATAATAATAATAATTAAAAAAAAAAAACGTTTTTCTTTTTGATTGACATAACACGCGCAAACCAATGTAGGAAACTTCCCATTGCCTCTTATCTGATTATGGGGTTTACCATGGCGTGTTGTGGGCAGTGACTGAGGCTTTCTTGCACATCTGAATTAGAAAAGTGATGGCGTTGGAATAAGACTGGATTACTAGCCTACTAGATCCAGTTGGCAATGCTGAGATATTTTTTTGTCATCTGATAAAATACATCAATTTCATTATAAACAGTATATTTATGTATGAGAAATGGACTGAAAAATTAAGTTCACAAATCACACGTCAGCTATTTTAAAAATGTCTTGAAAATATATGTTTCCTTGCACCCTCAAGAGTCTATTAGAATTGTGAAATTGTCTATTGCAAAAAATTGCATGAGTTCAATGAACCTTAAATCTAATCAGGAGTGTGATGCTTAGGTTGTTGTTTATCCCTGCTAGTTTGCATTTCTGGCTTGTGGTTATGTTGCTAATATTGCAGGACTAATTAAGGACACATGGGGAGTGCCAATATTGTTCCATGGTAGCCATACAACACTGCTTGACTTTGCAGACTTCTTTGTCTTAATTGGCCTTGTTAGCACTTACAGTAATGCCGATTATGATGAAATGTCAAGAATCGGACAACCAATTCCTCAATCTGTGTCTTCTTCTTTATGGAGTTCAACATCCAAACACTGAACAAAGTTGTGATTGCTTTTTCTGTTCAGACAATATCTGAAACTGCTGGAAGGACATTTTAGTCTATTAGTGTCCTTCTCCATACATTCAACAAAATTTAAAATAGCGACATTCAGTTAGGGTATTAGAACTGAACATGCTTTGATAGTTTCTCTGTGAAGTCTATAGATAGATCTAACATAAACAGTCTCTCATTACAAGTTGGTTTCTGGTCCACCCTGAAACTACCAGGGAACAGAGAATATTACAAACTTCTCATGTCTCTCCAGCCTGAGTCAGAGTATTAGTGTCCTCAGGGTGAGAGTGGCTCTGATGTAGTGCCATATCCCATGTCATCTCTACCTCTCTATTCCTCTCTCTTTCTCTCTCTCTCTCTCTCTGTCTTTCACACACACACACACACACACACACACACACACACACACACACACACACACACACACACACACACACACACACACATGCATACTACAGATACAGGAAAATACCCAAACCTCATCATTGACATTCCAAGAGCTTGCCATGGTCAGGTTGGTGTAAGCCCCATTCCACACATACTTTCAAATAGTCAGTTTCCGTATTCAGGTCAAGGGATAAGGGTTCCCATGAAGGTGTGGATATCATTGTCATATTGTCGTCATCAATATCACTGACTCACCATCACAGTCTGACAGCAGCAGTAACAGCAAGACAAATTCCTCAGACCATAAACATTGAAAGGTAGAGCCTTGTGTGTGTAGACCAATACCTGGTCTGCTATTCATCCCTGTCACCACACAGTGGGAATATAAAAAGCAATACCCTGCCTCTCCTCTGAATGGAAGGAATGTGTTTTGGGGTTTCATCATGGTATTCACAAGTGAATTTGGTTTTGATCAATCCCTGTGCTGAACCTCTGCATTTGGCCATTTTCATGAGGAAAATCTCTTGTTTTCACAAGGAGCACACTGCCATTCAAATTCAAAAGTGAATTGCCCTACTATGCACAATGACTCACCACATGGGCAAACACCTGTCACACAGTTTGCAATTAGCAATCACAGCATAATCAGCATAAAAGGGCAACAGTTGGGTGTGTTCTGAGTATAAAAACACTATTCTCAAATATTTTACAACACACATATGTATGCACTGACTGTAGTAGATGTAACACTGAACTAAAAAAGTCATTATAAAGAAGAAAAAGTGTTTTCCATCATCATAGTGTTTCACATTGAGCACTTCAGTGTTCAACTGGTTCTTATAAATGGCTGTTCATATGATAGTTTACCGTTTACCATTTTGAGAAAAATAACATTGTTTTGAATGTACTGTACATGTAAAGTTTAATTTTGCAGGACAATTGAGAGGTTTTGCCCATTGTGTGTGTGTTTTCTTTTTTTTTATGTGTGTAGAGTTCTGAGAGTATGAGGCATGCTCTCAGAAATTGTGTGTAAGCAATCCAGAAGAGCTGTAATAGTATACATGCATTGTGGTGTAATAACCCAACCCTTTATGTTTCTGTAGGGGAGTATCGACCTCCTGGAGGTGATCGGGGTGGTCAACGAGAAGGGCAGTCAAAGTTATCTTCCTCCTGTGGTGAGAAGGGCCCATTACATTACATTACATTAGGTTACATTACATTCGGCTAATGCTTTTTAACCAAAGCGACTTACAACATGGTAAAACATTTAAAGCCTTTAAGAGCAATTCTAACAATTAGAAAGAAAAAAAAAAGAACACAATAAGTGCGTCAATGAGTGTAATAAGTACATCAATTCACCTATGAAGACCCAAACAGTCATGGCCAGTTATCTCAAATTACAGTATTTTAGACCTATTATGCTTACATACACATTTAGCCCCTGTGTGCGATGTGTTCATCAGCTGTTATGGCTCTCAGTGGTCAACTTTTATTCGACCGCAACTGAGTCTGAGGGTTTCCATTTTACTGCACGTTTACTCCACGTTACTGCACGTTTGTCACAACGGGCATCTGAGATCTGTTCATTCCAAAAAGAGGAAAAAGACTCAAGCTAGAGCAGGCAAAGCCTCTCACCACTCTGCCACTCAGACCGACTGTGCTGTATGTGCTGGGTTTTCTCACCTGTTACAGTAACAAGTGGACAAATGAAAAGTGGGAGACTACAATTACAGTAATGTCTATTTGGCCACATTGTGTTTCTTCTGCTGCTCTTCACAAAAGGTGGCTGTATGTGTGTGTGAGACCTGATGGGAGATCACAAGCTGTTTTATTTGTAGTGCAGTGTTCTAACAGTGATTCTTTACCTTCTGATTCTTTACATTCTGCGTAATTGCCAGCCCATCACCCCACAGAAAGTGTGTCTTGTACTGTAAGTGTTCATTGCTGATGAGTTGTTGTTTATTATTTATTAACGTGAGACTTATTTGTTTCCCTCAGCACACCCCTCTGACTTATGACTATGTGTTGGTGGCCAACCACTTGGACGACATAAGCAGTGAGACGTTCAGGAAGCAAGTGGCGTTTGTGAATGCCCTGAAATCAAAGAAGCTGAAGATATCAGTAAGTTGTCCTACTGTATGTTGGGCCTAACAGATTATGGTAAAGGATACGTTAAAGAGCTTAGGAATCACTTGCGGGGAAAAATGTATGCCACATTACATGTCACACATCTGTTGTGTCACATTTTAGAAAATCCTAGATGATGACAAAGTGTTCTACGGGATTAAAGCGCCCAAGGCGATCTTTCAGCAGTACAGATACCTCCTGAAGGTGTCCGACGCCTGCAACTGGAGTTATGAGCAACAGGGCTCTGTGCCACTTTCCACAAGGTATTCTACACACCCTCATCTACAGTGCACGCACTTGCACAACTGCATACATGTTTATACGCTCAGATGGTACGCATACGCTTGCAATGCATCACACATAAGACAAAAGACAGGGGTGTTTTAAGGCTGCCGTACACAGCCGGCGACATAAGTACCGCGCGCACTCCGCTTTTGATGTCCAATTTGGCCTGCATTAGATTCCATTGTTTGCAATACAACCCCGCAGCCTGAATAGAATTGAGTCTGGCTACATCAGGCTACTCCCAGTGTCTGCACATTCACGTCGGCGGCTATACGCGGAGTGCTTAGCTGTTCTTCACATGACCATATACCATGAGGTTTGCTTTGATACACATACTTCATGCTTCAAAAGCATGCTTCAAAAAGTCACTTATTGTTGCATTCATTCTCTTCAAGCATTCTTACGTTTTTGTTCTCATCTTTCTTTTCAAGGATAAGGATAGTGAACTTCATCTTGCACCACACCTGCATCAGTGACACAGGAGGTGAGACAAGTAGTATACTCATAATGTATCATACTTATAATACGTACTCAGTACAAAGGAATGCTCTTTCAGCTCTCTTCCCTTCCACTTGCGCGTTCACATTCTCTCTCTCTTTCTCTCTTTCTCTCTCTATCTCTCTCTCTATATATATATATCTCCCTCTCCCTCTCTTTTATCTCTCTCTCAGAATACTTGCAAGACCTGATGAAGAAGAATGTATTTGAGGCTGAGTTCTGTTTACACGAGGTGAGGACACATGAAGAGGTGACGTCACAACCTGGTCACAACACGCATATTTTTAGAGTTAAGCTAGAGTTAAGTTAGCATGGGCATGGGTGGTTTGGTATAGTGATTAAAATGATTACGGCTATGAGGGCACTATGCCACATTTTCTTAATGCCAGTGCCAGCTCAACAACGGCAACACTAAAGAAAAACAAAACTATCTCTGCAATGTCCTTCTGCTGTTTTCTTGGGAATTCACCTACACTGTAGCATGGGGTGCAGTGCCTTCACACCCATCTGTTAAAAATAGGTCTGAATAGAGCCATTAATACCTCCTGATGAAACTTGGCATGGATTCCTAAAACAAAATGTCATCTTCACAATCACAAACAACCCACAGTCTTTAGTCAGTTAGTTATGCTGGTAGTGGCAGAATGTTGTCAACCTTCTGTCTCTCACCCACGCATATTCCCCACACACAACACATTTACTGTAGATGAGCTTCACAATGTCAAACATTGAGAATGACACAAATACCATATAAACATCATAGATGTGACTAGATTAACCATTGGGGCAGTAGGTACTGTAGGTAAGTAGGTAGGCAGGCAGGTAGGTAGGTAGACACCTATTATTACACACTATTATTATTAGTATTATTATTACACATTGTTACAATTGTTAAATTCACACACACACACACACACACACACACACACACACACACACACACACACACACTCATGCTGACAGATGTGTATACACTATAATATTTTTTGTGATGCATATAAATCTTGTATTTATTTGGCATACCTGTATGCCACTCACTCACCGTTCACAACCTACGGTAACCATTTGCAGAAAAAGGAACAAAGGGAACTGAGAAAGAGTTGGGCACGGTGGACTGCTTGTTTCCAAGGGCAACCAATTACCAATGTCAGGTTAGATGCACAAACTAATCCATACAAACACACACACACACACATGCATGCACGCACGCACACACATACACCCCCCCCCCCCCCACACACACACACGCACGTGCACACACAACAAATGACAAATATATGTATGCTTTTTGTAGAGATTTTTAAACAGTTATTGTCTGTATGTAGTTATGTCACTGAGTATGCTGTAATGTGCTGCTGCTAAGCAAGGCAAAAGCTACAGATTTGTATTATATTGTTATTTTGTATTGTTTTATTGTAATGAAACAGGAACTACTTTGGGGAGAAAGTGGCTCTGTATTACTTGTGGCTGGGCTGGTACACCTTTCTCCTCATTCCTGCTGCTGTCCTTGGGGTTGTTGTTTTCCTATATGGGCTGGCTTTCTACCAGACTAGCCCCTTGATGTACGTATTCACACACACACACACACACACACACACACACACACACACACACACACACACACACACACACACACACACACACACACACACACACACACACACACACACACACACACACACACACACACACACACATACAGATATACTGTCATTTCCTGACCATTAGCCACGGCTTATACATTGATTTTGCTAAATTTCTTCCGTTATAAGGTTGGTACACGGGGACAGTTACAGTAATATGGTATTAATATGGTTTTGTTTCTTTTGACTTGCATAAAACACAGTCCTGAGGCTTATTTAATTGCGGTTTATACACACATTTTTTATTTTACACAAAATTACTATATCTAGAGAGAGAGAGAGAGAGAGAGAGAGAGAGAGAGAGAGATTCAGACAACACTGGCTCGTCATGTTATTCAGATCCCCCGTTATGAGAGAGAGAGAGAGAGACACACACACAGAGAGAGAAAGAGAGATAATTACTTTGTAATTACTTTCCCATGCATTTGGTGTAGATGAATTTATATGAACAATAGAATGAAATGTATAAATAAATGTCTTTCTTTTGTTTGTATTTGTCTGACAGAAATGAGGTGTGTGACTCCGACATCATCATGTGTCCACTCTGTCACAAGTGCAAAGTGTGGAATCTTTCAGAAATATGCACTTATGCAAAGGTAACACATGCACACACACACACACACACACACACACACACACACACACAAACAACATCATCCTGACCTAAAAACTTTAACCTCCAGGTTAATGAACATACTAATCTTCAGGCATTGCCATAGGCCTATTTATTGCTACAGTGTACTTTGGTACTCATAAATTGATAATATTACTGTAAAACAAGAACACTTTCAAACAACCTCTAACCTACAGTAGAGGTGCATTCAAACTTTGTAAATAGCAAATAGTAAAAAATAGCAAATAGCAAAAAAATTAAATTTGCAAATGTTCCTGGCGAACATGTTTTCTCTAAACAGGTAAAGTAGAACGATTTGGTGTAAACAGCCCATTGTAACAGTAACACTTTGTCCAGCTCACATCCAGCTCCACTGTATGTTCAAGCAGAACTACTGTACCTCCTCAGACTGTGTGCAAGTGTTTGCAAACATTCACCAAGAATTCAAGGCAAACAACAACCTGTTTGCAAACGTTCCCAAATGTTCACCTATTTTTGCAAATTTGAACGCATCTCAGATCATTCTGTGTTTCATTCTGCAGGTGAATCTTCTTTTTGATAACGAGGGTACAGTGGCATTTGCCATGTTTATGGCTGTGTGGGGTAAGCAACAAATAAACATTTACTGTATATATTATATACATATTACACATACACTTGACTTGTAATATGTTATACACACACACACACACACACACACTTGGGGTTATTATTTTCCTTTATTATACGGCTCTTCACAATGCAAGTAGAATGTTCCATTGACTTGAATGGGATGTCCCAATCATTATTTTCTGCTAGAGGACCTCTGAAAAAATAATGACCGCTGTCAGTGGCAATGGAGTTTGCACTTCTAAATCAGGTCTTTCATATCACTCTGCAATGGAATTTCGTTGAAAGTGAAAGACAGCTAGTATGTGGGATAATGTATAGAACATAGGGGTTTGCTTTAGAAAAAGCAGATCAATAAAAGTTGTCCTATTTTTCATTTAGAAATACCTATGCTTAATGCGTCTTCAACTTGCTTACAGCCACAGTTTTCATAGAGTTCTGGAAGAGACACAGAGCCTCTTATGTGTGCGAGTGGAAGGTTTTTGACTGGTCAGAAGAGGAGGTAATGTACTCTTCAGTCATAACGGGGGATCTGAATAACATGACGAGCCAGTGTTGTCTGAATCTCTCTCTCTCTCTCTCTCTCTCTCTCTGTGTGTGTGTGTGTATGTGTGTGTATGTGTGTGATCAGGAAGAACTGATCCTGGAGATCGTAAACGACCATGACTGTGAACCCAAACAGCACAAACACTCGTACCTCCGTAGCATCCTTGTCATGGTGCTCGTCACCTTGATGGTAAGAAGTACTGCACATAATAAGCAAACAACACACACACACACACACACACACAGACACACACACACACACACACACACACACACACACACACACACAGATACTGATATAAAAACACAGCATCCATATATTCAAAGAACCACATGTCCATGAATGAAAGCAACAAGCTACTTCTAAAATCAGAATGCTCTTTGACATTCCATTGACAACTACATTTTCTCTCGATATAAGTGTGTGGCCAATTGATAAGAACAATTCTCAAAGCTTTTGCATTGTTATTCAGCAAGCAATGCATAGATACTGTAGGTCCTTGGACACGGAGCAACTGTTCATTATGTGAGCCATTGTTCCCGCTGCTTTCTACTGTGCAGTTAGCAGAATGGCTCATGATGTTTCAGGAACCACAGGATCAGATTAGATTTGGTGGGGAGTTTTTGCAGTTGAGCCTTGATCATGAATTGAAGAGTGCTCCCATCAACAGCTGGATTTTGTAAAAGCAGAATGTGAAACTGTTATCTTAAGATATTTTAGTCCGTTTATATGTTTGTTTTGTGATCTCTGGGCAAACATTGCTGGCTTTTGTCTTAAATTGACATCTGAGGTCTCTCTCCCTCTCTCTCTCTCTGTGTGTGTGTCTCTCTCTCTCTCTCTCTCTCTCTCTGTGTGTGTGTGTGTGTGTCCAGTTGGTGCTGATCATTGGTCTGGCCCATGCCTTGGTGGTGTTCCGAGTGATTGCTGCGGTGAAGCTGACCGACAGCAGCTGGGAGTTCCTGAGTGACCACGCCAGCCTCGTAGCGCTCATGCTGGGGGCCGTGCTGCACTACCTCACCATCACCATCATGACACGGGTACAGCTCAGAGTCTGCGTGTGTGTGTGTGTGTGTCTGTGTTTCTGTGTGTGTGTGTCTGTGTCTGTGTCTGTGTGTGAGCGAGAGTGTGTGTGTGTGTTTGTGTGTGTGTGTGTGTGTGTGTGAGAGAGAGAGAGAGAGAGATAGAGAGTGTGTGAGGGAGCTTGCCATTAGTTCACAGATGCTGTATAGAAATTCACTTCCTAACTTTGATCTTTTGGCAGGTCAATCGGCTAGTGGCTATCAAGCTGTGTGACATAGGTTAGTATCTAATTGCTGGCTTGCTCTTTGCTTTCTTGCTTCCATTATCACCATACCAATAAACCATTAAATTCTAATTTGATCAATATAGTACTCAACTATCAGCGTTATCAATATGAACTGTAGAGTGCTTGCACATGTCGAAGAAAAAAACAATTGTAGCTTTACAGTGGAAATATGCCATCTAGAGGTATATATGTGTATCACATGTATTGCTCACTCAAAACAACAGTCATCAGCTCCTCATGCTGCAGTCGTTAACAGGGTGCCCAGTTGAAGCAGATCTTATTAGTTAGTAATCAACAAACTCAGTAATCAATCAACAACTTGTAACTTGTAAAAATAGTGGCCTCCACGCTGACTTGTCTTCTGTTCCTCGGCAGAGCGTGTGCGCTCCAATGCTGGCATGGAGCGTAGCTTCACAGTGAAGATGTTCACCTTCCAGTTCTTCACCCTCTTCTCCTCCCTCATCTACACAGCCTTCTTCCTGGGAAGGTACGCCACCCCGCCACCCTTCCCCACACACACACACACACACAAACCCCCCCGCGTTAATTTTTACCTTAGACAGGTATGGCTACTGTACCTCTTATTGTCTGACGGTGATGGACACTGAAGTGACAGACGCATGTTTTTCATTCCCCCTGCCCAGGATAAACGGCCATCCAGGGAAGTACACCAAGTTACTGGGCAAGTGGAGGCTCGAGGAGGTGAGTGTCCAGTGCAGGTGCTTTCTGTTCTGGACCCTGTGAGAACTGTAGCGTACCTCGCTCTTGCCCAGGTCTTTTGTGTGTCCCTTTCTCTACTTGAGGGCATATCGTGGATGTATGTAGTGGATGTGTGAGTCTGTAGCTCAAAACAACAGCAAAAACTGAAATTAAATCTATTGAGGTGACACATGAGTCAGATCTGCTCCAGAATGTCAGTAGGGAGACCCGAGGTAAAAAAATTAGGACCAAGGAGTGAGACCGGAGCACTCACACTTTTAATGCTTCTAATGGTGCAAGGTGACTAACGTTTTTGACGCCCATGCGTCTTCTTCAGAGTCAAGCGCATGGCCGTTGAAACGTTAGTCACCTTGCACCATTACAGTAAAAGCATGAAAAGTGTGAGTGCTCCGGTCTTGCTCCTTGGTCCTAGTTTGACCTTGAGTCTCCCCACTGATCCCTGTGTCCAGTTCCGTGAGCACCAACCAGGCTGAAGCACAAGTGACTGCTCCAGAATGTATTGGGTCCTTCCTTTGCTACACTTTGTTACACTTTTCCAATAACTATTGCGAAAATCGGGCCAGTGGTTTGTGCATAGTCCTGCACACAGTCAGACAGACAAACCACATAAAAAACATAACCTCATGAAAATATGGAGAAGTAGAATGAAGCAAAAAAATGTACATCATTGAATATTGAGTAGATTATGAAATAGACTGATGGTGTGACTGATGGTAACAGTGATGTCTCTCTCTTCCCAAGTGTCACCCAGGAGGCTGTCTGATCGACCTGTTTATTCAGATGGCTATCATCATGGTCCTGAAGCAGAGCATCAACAACGTGTTTGAGATCACTGGACCGTAAGTGCCCCTCTGCATGCTGCTATGGGATGGTGGCCATGCTCTTCACTGGTTGGCAGGCAATTTCAGTGTTTAGGAAGCATGTTTCGGTGGTCCGAGGAACACGATGACGCCACACTTTCACAGAGGTTATACTATGTGAAGAAACTGCAAAATACTTTAAAGAGCCGTTCACACCAAGAACGACAACTATAAACATCTCTCTCTATGTTAATATGAATGATGACGTTCACACATAAACTATACCTGTAACGATAATGACATGAAGAACGATATTGTTGATATCCCATTAATGTCATCACATTCATTAACACAAGGATCAGTGAGGACGCCTTTATGCCGTTATGGCCATAGTTACCCTTAAGTCACATTCAGCGAATGTCTCCTCACGCTCCAGTACAGTAGCTGTTCATTCTGTGCGTCTGCTGAAGAAGAAGTCAGGCGTTCGTATAGCGCCAGGGCTCTGTGTATGGATTCTCTCTCTGCATCCTCAGACAGAGCACTGATTACAGCCACACAACAACTGCACAGGCCAAGGGAGGGGATGAGGGGAGGCAGAACTACCACATTGCAAAGAGCACTGAAGAAAAAAACATATTTTATTTAGCTGTTGTGTTGAGTTTAAATATCAACAAGCTTTGTTGGTTGTTGGTATTGATGACGTTTCTTTTAACAGTAATGATAACCTCCCTTCTGTCTCTCTCTCTCTTTTCTCTTTCTCTCTCTCTCTCTCTCTTCCCTTTATCTCTCTCTTTTCTCTTTCTCTCTCTCTCTCCAGTTGGCTGGCTCGCTGGATCAAGCGGCGGAAGCTCCCGCGGCAGAAGCGGAAGTGTGCCAACTGCTACGTGAAGGAGAACCAGGAGCCCAAGGAGGGCGTGCAGCTGTGCGACAACTGCAAACTGCAGGACCTGCAGCGCAACTACCGCCTCAACAAAGTGGACCGCTTCAGCCTCTTCAATGAGTTCCTGGAGATGGGTAATGCGTCACAAGTCAAATATAGATACTCTATCAGGGGGGCTGATTGGTACTAGATTGGAAAGGGGGAGATGTCAATCCCAGGAAGACCAATGGCATAGAGTTTATTTCCAAATAAATTGTGAAGCTGTGTAAAAATGTCAATTAAAAACATGAACTATGATTTGTGAATCAGAAACCCTACATTTAATTGAGTAGTGCAAATACATCATGTCCATTGTTGAAACAGAGAAAATGTTATTGTTTTTGTTAGAAAGGTAGTTATATCTCTGTGTCCTGTTGTCTCCTCAGTAATCCAGTTCAGCTTCACCACCATCTTTGTTGCTGCCTTTCCTCTGGCCCCCCTCCTCGCGCTGCTCAACAACATCATTGAGATCCGCCTGGACGCCATCAAGATGGTGAGCCTGGAGCGTCGCCTAGTGCCCCAGAAGACCAACAACATCGGTGAGCACCAGCAACTCTCACATGGACTCTGAGGAAGACGCAGTGCGTCGAAATGTCAGTCGATTGTGCACCACAATAAAATAAGTTCTCAAGTAATCTGAGTGCTCCGGTCATCTCTGGGTTTAGTCTCTCTCTGAAGTAGCCCAGCCAGCTTCTCTAACTCTCACATGGAGTTTTGTGATGATTCATTATCTTGCCAGGATATCTCTCTGGCTAGAGTACATTTCCGTCAAATGTTAGTCTCTGAGTCTCTGAGTTCGGTTATGTCACTGTGTGTGTATTTCTGAGTGTGCGAATGAGTCTGAGTTTCTGAAATTCAGCATTGGTGTGTGTAGGTGCGTGTTGCCTTGAGGAATTGTGAATGTTTTCATGTTTGACTGCATCTGTGTGTGTGTGTCTGTGTGTGTCCTCTGTCCACAGGCGTGTGGACCACTGTGTTGGAGGCAGTGGGAGTTCTGGCGGTCGTCGCTAACGGCCTAGTGATTGGTATTTCCTCAGACTTCATCCCTCGGCTGGTCTATAAATACTACTACGGCCCGTGCTACAACTCCACTGAGCCCAGTGTCAAGTGAGCTGAGAGGAATAGCAATCATCTCATACTTAAAGACATTGAATATGACATATAGATCCAGTGAAGATGTCACTATTTTTTAACTGTGCTGGATTATTCATTGAAATGATGCATAATGAATACATATTTTTCACACCTGTCTCTTTCTCTCACTCTTTCATCCCATCCCTACCCTCCCTGCTCTCTCTCCCTCTCTCTCCCTCTCTCTCCCTCCCTCTCTCTCTCTCTCTCTTTCTCTCTCTGTCTCTGTGTCTTTTCCTTCCATCCTCAACTTCAGCTGTATGTCGGGCTACATCAGCAATACTTTGTCCACCGTGGCTAACCCAGGCCTTGTTTTCGACCGCAGTCAACTGCAGATAGATGAGTTCCACAATGTGACTTACTGCAGGTAAGGGGTGAAGGAGCGTCAAGTGACAGTACTAATGCGCCAGTGATACTGGCTTGGGTTTTCAGTTGCAGGTCTGTAAAAAGCAGTCAGTTTTTGAAAATGAAACGAGGTGGGAATAAGCTGCGCAGAGAGCACTCAAAGGATCTACTGCTACATTAGTCTTGCTATCACCATACTAAACTCAATCTTTTAAGATTGAACATTAGTATGAGGAGGCTGCGCTTTATTTCTACTGCACAAGATGCGTGATCAATGGGCATCGTTCAAATGACGTACACTTGGATAGTCCTTCAACCAATCAGACTAACGATCCGGTGCGTCTTTTGGATAAGCTAGTTTCTGAATGGAGTCAAAGGCTCTGGCAGGGAAAAGAGGAGATAGATATGCAGGTTTCCTGCCTGAGCTGCTGGGCGAAATCCAAATTCGCCGGATGTTCAGGCAGGGTTCACCCAGCCTATTGCCACATTACTGTCCTGACACTTTGTGATGCCTCTCTCCTCAGCTATAAGGACTACCGCAGCAGTGAAGATTACAGCCTAACCCCACAGTTCTGGCTCATCTTGGCCGTGAGACTGGCCTTTGTCATACTCTTTGAGGTGTGCTCTCCTCGAAGTCAGACTTGTTGTACTACGATTAATATTATTACACAGTATTTGGAGATATGATACTTTAAAGTTTATAATCAATTTCAAAAAACAAATGTCAAAGAGCCTTTTATTCCTTTTTTGACATTTATTCTCTCTGTCTGACCCTCGTACCCGCAGCATGTGGTGGTGATTTGTAAGTTCATTGCTGCCTGGTTTGTCCCAAGTTCATCACTTCAGGTGAAAAACACAAGACTCCACGACAAGTTGAAGAGGCTAAAGGAAGAGTTAAGGTGGGTTCAGTTGAGAGGCCTTTGTAGATGACCATTTATGACCAGCATAAGGTTGGTAAATGATTGTTTAAATGTCATATTTGAGTGGTTATGAAATGGCATTCTTTTGTTTACAAGAAAGGACCTTGCACTTCATATCCTCCTCAGTGAGTGACAAATGTATGGTTAAAAAAAAAATATATATACCATTCTTGGTTTAGATGCAAAGTCGTGTATTGTATCACGTAGAAAAAACAAAAAGTCCTCCGCGCTCCTGGGTAACTCTGGTGCGTCAACGGGAGAGGACAACTTAGTAGAGATAAAAGAGGTTCAGACTCTGATGAAGACGTAACATAACGTCGAAACGTTAGTCTCTTGATGTTGGCACCTTAAATAAATATTTAAAAATCTTAACTTCTGAGTTGCTCCGGTGAACCTCTTTTATCTCGTGTATTGTATCTCTGGTAGGAGTTTCAACATGAGTCTTAGAGCCAACACCTGTGGCTCATTTCTACCCCTTGCACTATATAGGCTACTTGTGATGTGAGGGCCTTGAATTTGGTATTGTATTGCACAGTCTTGCTGCAGAGACAAGATGACAAAGAACACCTCAAATTGCTAATTTCACTCAGGGAGCTTTTTTAAATATAAGATGTACTACCTTATTCACTCATGTATGTCCTGACTCGTCTCATGTGCTCTATGCTTGTTTGTTGTCCTCACACACGTTTCTATTCCAGCGGCGAGAACTTCTATTGAAGAAAAAGATTGTTTCTTTTGGGACCCTATATAAGGAGGGATCCAGACTAATCAAGAACTCTTGAACTAATGGTGTCTTGATAAGTGGCCTGTTACGTCTATACACAAGTGTCGAAGGATTCAACTCTAAGAAAAACATCTAACACAATTTATTCAAACTGCTGAATTTGGGCCCTGAGGAGAAGGGTTCAAGAAAAGAAAAGAAAAGAAAAGAAAAGAAATGAGAGATGATGAGAACTTGCACCTGTGCCTTCACTGTGAACTATTGAGCTGTCTGCAAATTGCTTGGTTGGCCTGGCCTGCAGCCACACCTTTGCTGGAATGTTTAGAGGGACAGTGCAACTGTTCAACAACAATCTGGTGCCAATTAATCCTGCTCTATTGCAGCTGTTTTATCTGGTTAATGATGATTCATCATCTGTAACATAGTAACAGCTGTTGCATCATGAAGTCTGTCTATTGCCCTCCTCCAGGGAGTTATATTTACTGTACATATTATATGTACTATTACTATTGTAAATAATTATTATTGGCTTTAAAGCCGCGTTTGAGAGCCTGAAATTCCATATAATTTGTAATTGAATACAATGTATTGTTTTGCATTACAATTTCGGGAAAATGAAGGATTTTGTATACTTTTTTACGAATAAAATTGACCTAGAAATGGAATACCCTACCTGTTTTTACCTGCCCCAGACACAAACACACTGGTAACGTGCAGAAAACTAAGATATGAATAGCGTTGTGTTTTTACTTTCGCTCTCAAACAGGTGAGACTTGTCACGTGAACACAAAAGTAGGTTGTCGAAGTGACTCCACACACCGCAGAAGATGTGCGCTTTCCGCAGTGCTAGCTCTCAGGAATTAACGTCTTAACATCGAACATTTTCACTCAACACCTGGGTCGGCTTGGTTAGGTGTTTTGATATGACGAACAGAAGTATCGCCGTAATTTTGCTCTGGACGTGCGTGATCTGGAACAGAATGTTGGTCTCAGAAGGTAAGATTTCAACTTCAAGGTTTTGTTACAGTATGTCAATAGCAGACATAACTTTGGTTACATTGTAATGGTAAGCCATCGATACTTCATAAACGTGTTGTGTATCTAGGGAAGTATAGCCCACTATTTACCTTGTAGCCTACTTATTTTACTCTTGAAAGGTCCGGTCTCAACATCTAAGAGCCCATAATTTGTCAGTCTCTTCTGAGGCACTAATTAAAGGTTATTACATGGTGTTGCATGTGATGTCAGTTGATCTTGGGTATTATATTTGGTATGATGTTCCATTTGGACTGTGACTGCCTATTGACGAGGCTACATTGTAGAGTTATAGCCTATCGACATCATTAGGTAGGTAGACATGTGCCCTTCGGACCCGGATGTCATGTGGTATGCTTGCAGTAGGTTACGGTAGTAGGTTAATGATCGAGGGTGTTTTAATGATGTTGGAAAATGCCTGCGTCTTTACTTAGGGTCAAGAGGCTTTTGTTCAGGACAGACAACGAATTTGTGTTGATTCAGTGTTTTCTCACATTACCAATGCTGAAAAAAGAAGTTATGAAGAAGTAGGCTATTGTTTACACACCACAGCCTCAGTTGAGTTGACTTTCCCATAAAGGTGTGTGTGTGTGTGTGTGTGTGTGTGTGTGTGTATGTGTGTGTGCGTGTGTGTGTGCGTGTGCGTGTGCGTGTGCGTGTGCGTGTGCGTGTGCGTGTGCGTGTGTGTCTGTATGTGTGTGTGTGTGTGTCCAATGGGTGTAGGCTATCAGTGTTCACGCTCGACAGTGGAGATGTTGACTGTAGCCTATTCAGTGTGTAATTTTGTCAGACAGACGTAGTGTCTCATCAGTGGAGTAGAATCTGTTCTTTGTTGTTTCATTTGAATAAATTCAAATCAGGTCAGTTGCTCCGTTCCTCCCCATACTGAAGGAGGTTTCGTGATGCCCTTTACCTGAAAGCCCTGAGGGGAGCCTGTTGTTGGTGGACAGCAGTAGTGAACAGTTCAGGATCATTGCCATCAGTACACACATGAACTCTGCCCTCATCGAGGCAACCTGTCAGTGAACCAGGTCCTGGAGACCTGTTTATCTCACATAACCTAACCTCTGTACAAGGATACTACAAAATGCAGTTATTTCTTCTAGTTGTAGTGTTTTGCGTTTTAAACTTGTATTTAAACTTTGTATTTCCCCTTCTATAAGGATACAAACCTTGCTGTAGTATAGTGTTTGCTAACTAGCTCTACAGTATATTGATGCTGCTGCTACATTAGAGGCTGCTGTATGGCTTCAAATGGAAATAAACAAATGTAGTCTTATCTCCAAATGGCCCAACTGTACATCCTACATCGTCAGTAAATGTCATTTCTACAGTTAAGCCACCCTTACTTTCCCCTGTTAACTTATCTCTAATGTGCCCTAATGCAAAGTGAACCTTCTAAAACACACACACACACACACACACACGCACACGCAGGCACTTACACATGTAAGCACACACACACACACACACACACACACACTCACAAGCACTTACGCACACATACACACACTCACCTTCACACTCCATTAACTCTGCCTACACCAACACCGCCCTCCGGTGCCTATCGCCAGAAGGACCCTCCCCCTCCTGCCCTCTCAGACCCATAACAAAACTCCGACATTAGGCACCAGGCCAGCGGCGGCAGCACAGGGGAAGGCCTCCATGCAAAGCAGTGTCTGAAAAGCATCACAGGTTAAATGAGGCTTTGGTGCACTGAGGCCATGCACTTGTTTAACCTGCTTTCAGAGGATGATACAGCGAATTATATCACACACACACACACACACACACACACACACACATATCTCAGGGCACAGACGTACATGCAATGTGCAACAGGTTCATGTGTTTGGCTTGTCTCTTTCTATTTAGAAAAAATTGAATGTGGATCTCAGTATTTGCTTGGTAAGCAGCATTAGATGACAGTTCAAACAGTCATGTGTGGACATATTCAAGTGGACATATTCCAGTCATACAATAAGTTGCATCTCTGGATGCTTTTAATTTACAGTAATAATGCCCTCAGGCTGTGCGCAGGCTATGAATTTGGAAAGCAGTGTTAATTTTAATGCTGAGGCATAGCCCCAGAACCGTCAAATGTTACGCAGCATATTTAAAGTACATGTTTGAGGTGCATTGATTGGTCTTGTCTGGGGTGCTGTGGCTCACCTGCGTGGTGAGGTCAGGTTTCAGCCCGCTGGGTTACGCAAGGACACGGCCTCCATCAACTTCAGCTGGGCTCATGAACAAGCCTTTTGTTTTTACCTGACGGATATCCACACACAGACACAGAGTGAGAAAGAGAGAGAGAGAGAGAGAGAGAGAGAGAGAGAGACAGTCAGACACACTCACACGCACACATACGGAAACAGCCTGGCATGTGTAAATGTGTATTCAAATACACATGAATACACATACTCATAATCACACAGATGTTTACTATATCCTCTCTCACCTACAAAATGAAATCCCCCCTCCCCCTCCACCTCTACCTCATTTACGCGCAGGATCTGCCTGCTCTGAGCCGCCAGAGTTTTTGCCCAGTGCATCATCTGAGGTCTGGACCACCGAAGGGACCACCGTCACCCTGAACTGCACTGTCCTGCTGGCCTGGGACATCAGTGACCCCAGCTGTGACGCCAGCCTGCGGTGGCTCAGAGAGGCTGCACCCATCAACGCCAGCTGCTATCCCCAGAACACCACCGAATGGTGAGCAAACTGTAGGAGAACCACAGGCAGCAGTGGGATGTTGGACATGCTGTACAAACCAATGAACATTACAGTCCTTTTGATTTTCATTGATACACCAAACAAGGCACCAAATTCACTTAGTCTTAGTGCTTTTGCACACTGCTCCGACAAACGCCACCAAACGCCAGCAAACGCCTGGGTCAGTGTGCGCCAGCTGGCTGTGTTTGTCGGCGTTTGTCGGATGGAGTCGTCAGAGTTTGACATGTCCAGTCGGGTCGGGTTGAGTTGTACAATGTCGGACCGATGTAAGTCATTTGTCAGCAACAGCAACATTCTAACGTTCCTAATTTTGCATACTATAAATGGATTGAATGATGTCTAAGGACCTTTATGGTACATAGCAGATAGTGTGTGTGGCAGTGATGATCTCCCATGGCCCTGAGTGCTCTATGATTAAAGTACAACCGTCATATGAGGTCTGAGCCCCTACCCTAAGAGAAAATGGACACATTAGTCACTAGGAACCCCCACTAATGCCTTAGCTTACTTAGTAGCTTAGTAGTTCTGAGATGTTGAGCTTCATAGTCATAAAAGTTATTCCATTGAGTTGAGTAGCGGAACAAACCTCTTTAGATATAATGTCCAAAAATGCGTACAGCTACAAGAAATACCTCACCTCACCTTCTTAAGGTGTAACAGAATAGGAATATAGGGTAGGAAGAGTATAGGAAGTCCGTCACACCAGTATTTTTTCCTAAAAATATTTTTTACTTAGGCTACTGTACATCATAAGTGAGTACATCACATATGAAAAGGTAGTGCAACGCCCAGAAGTTGAAAAGTTAGAAATATTTTTGGTAGCAAATATTGGTGTGGCAGACGTCCTTTACTCATTTTGTTGAACCCATTTCGTCCAGCACTCAGTTCTAGAACTTGGATGTGCGTGCTTTATTTTATTCTTACAGAGTAAGAATTTCAATAAGTCAATTTTGACAAAATATTTCAGAGAGAACCTTATCAATCTTATAAAGGGGATGAAATGTTAAAGTATATAACCTTGTGCTGACCTAAAAGGAAGTGATGTGATTATATGACAAGGAGGATTATTGTGTTGTGCGGCTCTCATCTACTCTAGTAACCATGGCAACCAGACCCAGGTGAGCAGCGTGCTGCAGGTGAAGCTGACGGACTCGACAGACTTCGGGTTCTACAGCTGCGTCGTGAGGAACGTATCGGTCACCTTCAGCTTACACAAGTCAAGTAAGAGAACACTCAAAATATCCTGATGTTTGCACACTGTCAGTGCAAGTAAGCTGGAATAGTACCTGTTTATGAATGAATTACCATGGGACTACAAAACAAGTACATGAATGTCACATGGACTGGGGACAGAAATGCAACACTTGATTTTCTTCTCCAGACCTTTATGACTAATAGCCAAATCGGCAATTTACAGTATATACTGTAGATACACAATATCTATTGGGGCGCTTTCACACAGACCGTTTGATCTGGACCTGAGTTTGTTTGGGCCGATGATTCAGTGATGTTTGGTAATGTGAATACAGTCTACCGAACCTGGGTGCAGACCCGAGTCTAGACCAGGGTCCACTAGAAAACAGTGTCTGGGAGACTGTTCGTAGAGTTCAAATTCTATCTCTAACAAACTGTATGGTACAGTTCAAATGTTATCTGTTTCAAAGCCATGAAATAAACTGCTGCTTTTGCAATGTTGCTAAGCGATATTGGTAAAAAGAAGCTATTGTTTATGATAGGCCTATAAGCAGACCTGGGTCTGCAAAAAACAAAAATGTAGTATGAATGCGGACCAGCTGGGTCAGGGATAGTAGGGAGTAATCACACTCAGCTACAGTCCAGTTACTGTAAACGGACCCAATGTGAAAGCAACCTTACATGGACAATTTCCTTACGGAAACATACTTACGCAAGTCATGAAAGTGTAAGTTTGGTAAACAAATGTGTACGGCAATTTCCTGTGTATGAGCTGCATTGTGTATAAGCCACTGGACAGTGTTTTATGCAAGTTAAAAAGACACAAAATCATATACATACCATATTACAGTAACTGCCCTTGTGTATTAACCTCAGAATTTAGCAAAATCAATGGATAAACTGCGGCTAATAATTGGGAAATGATGGTAAATCTGTCGGTAAGCCTTCAGGGTGTGTGATAGTAGAGTAACATTAGGTTGTGCTCCTTTGCCAGACCTGACCAGTCACACGGCTACAGTAGTGGCGGCCTTCACCCTCCTGCTGCTGCTGGGCCTGGCTGCACTCGTCTACTCCAGGTGCCACCTCAACCTGAAGCTCTGGCACAAGAACACCTACGGAGACTACGAGATCAACGGTGAGGAGCTCCGGAGGGCGCAGTATCTTGCAGTGCATTAGTTAGTACACAGTCATAGAGTTGTTACTGTGTTTAGGACACAACCCATAGTATATTTTTGTTGAAATCTTGATTCTTGATCTTATACTTGTTGCTCAATATTTGTTTTACTCTGTGTGTGTGTGTGTGTGTGTGTGTGTGTGTGTGTGTGAGATGTGACATTTAGTCTTCCTACAAGTATGGCTTATACAGTTCGTAATGTGTGTTTTGCTGTTTTAAATCACAGATGGTAAAATGTATGATGCGTACATCTCTTACATCAACGATGAGAATGACAGGAAGTTTGTGAACTTCATCCTGAAGCCTCATCTGGAGAACAGATACGGACACAAACTGCTGCTCAACCACACAGACATCCTACCAGGAGCAGGTGAGAACAGACACACAGAGGATCTACTGTAATGCGCACAAAGGGAATATGGCGGAAAAAAGTGTTTGACGTTTGGAAGTCCTCCCTCCCGTGTTGAGGAGACGTGTGAATTGGCTGGAAATGTGCATGGCTCAGTCCGACGCGCTTTAGTTGCTTTCTATTTGGAGAGCCAGGACTTACAGTAGGTCTGATTGCTTGATGGTGTTTTAAGTCTCCAACGTCGTCTTCCAGTGACAGTGCTGCCACTATCGACTTGAAGGCACCTAACCCTAAACCTAACCCTGACCCTAACCCTAACCCTAACCTTAACCCATGCCTAACCCTAGCACCTTCCAGGCAGCGCTAACTTGAAGACAAAGTTGGGGGCTTACAGTTTTTTTCAATCGTTTACACACAATTTTGAAAACAGGGCTTTTTTTTCTAAACACCTCACACAATTAACCAAACACCACACCCAATTAGCAGAACATAACAGGTTGTTACCAAAATGGAATATTTCAGTCAAAACAATAAACAAATTGATAAAAACCTTATACTGTTCTCATGTCACTAACACATTCTTTCAATTATTCTACACTGTCTCCATCTTATACACACCGACACAATAAATTCAAAACACATCTGTAAAAAAGCTCGTTTTAGTAAGTAGCATGTGCTAGATTTGCCCAGACATCGTTATGTAAGGGATCATTTAGATGTCCAAAAAATAGTGACAAACGCACAACATTCTTCATGATTAGTTAGACATACATGTAGGAAAAATGTACACAAAAAGGTCTATAAACTTGCACTTGCACTGCACAACACTGATGCTGTAGACTGAATATTTCTTTTAATATTTACAGGATTTCTTACCATAATCAGTTACAGTAATCAACAAACAATGAAATAAATGAAACAAATGAAATCTGTAGACAAATAAAAACCACTGCATAAAGTACACTTTGACTCTGAAGAACAACTAGGGCCTACTGTAAAAGCAAGACTGTATAGCACACCTGAGTGCTGCATTTTCAATTTTTCACGTGTGCTTACACACCTGATGGATGTAATTATCCAAATCGTTCTGGTGTAGTCTTTGGCAATCCAGGCCTTTGTAATGACAAGGAAGTAACTACAATCTTTATCTGTGTCTAAGGTGTGAAAATGTGTTTTACTGTAAAGCTCAAGCTTAACACCCTACTGTCACCCCTTCCTCCTGTGCTCCTCAGGCAACGTGTTCATTGGCTGCTGTTGTTTATGACTCGAGCCCAGATGTTCACTTTCCATTTAATGTAATACAGACTGTTTGTGGACACTGGAGTTTATTTGAGTGCATACAATTTACAGATATCTAGAGAATTTGACAAAAATTGGATTGGATTAGAATTGCAGACTGTTCAGTAGCTGTGACATGATGTGTCTGTGTGTGTGTCTGTGTGTGTGTGTGTGTGTGTGTGTGTGTGTGTGTTGTAGAGCCATCTGCAGAGCTGGTGATGAGTCTGAGCCGGAGTCGTCGTCTCATCGTGGTCCTCTCTCAGTCTTACCTACAGCAGGAGTGGTGCACCAGCAACTTCAGGTGACACCTCATACTACAGTACAACAACCACACACACACACACACACACACACACACACACACACACACACACACACACGTTTGTGCATGTATATCGCTTTGGACAAAGGCGTCTGCTAAATAACCATAGCCATAGCCATAGCCATAGCCATAGCCATAGCCATAGCCATATATTTTTACTGTAAGATTGAGTGGTTTTGCCATGCAGAATAAGTTTTGCATGCTTTTGAATTCTTGTCTTTATATACATTTGAGTATTGTGTGTGTGTGTGTGTGTGTGTGTGTGTGTGTGTGTGTGTGTGTGTGTGTGTGTGTGTGTGTGTTAAGGCAGGGACTGTGGCATCTAATGGAGCTGTCCCAGAGGCCGATCTTCATCATGTTCCAGGCTCAGCAGAAGCAGCTCAGCCTGGAGGTGGCGCACCAGCTCAGAGAACACGAACACCGCGTACACACACTCATCTGGGGACCACGCTCCATGGTCAGTGTCTCACACACACACACACAGAAACACACACACACACACACACACACACACACACACACACACACACACACACACACACACACACACACACACACACACAAATCTTAGAGAACAAAATTGGGAATCTTCAATTTCAGAGTCAGACACCAAGAAAATGACATTTTGCACAAATGTCCAGCATCTGTGGATTAGTACGGACACAAAGACTTCTTTCCAACGTAACGTTGACAAAGTAGCCCCTTTCTAACCCCCCCCCCCCCCCCCCCCAACCCCCTCCAGACCCCCTCGTCTTCGTTCTGGAAGGAGCTGGCACTAGTGATGCCCCGTAAGGTGACCTATCACAGCAGCCGGTCTGCGGGGGATCCCCAGACACTCTTCCAAGGGGACAAGGACCCCATGCTTTCTCTGCGCCCCGACTACCTGGACTGCCGCCCGGACCCGGACCCTGCTGGAGACCTGGGTAAGAGAGGTGCTAGTGGTGACCTCAGTCTGGTCCTACAGTAATTTCCAGTGTATTAGCCGCGTTATGTATAAGCCGTAGGGCTGTGTTTTATGCAAGTTAAAAGGAACAAAACCATATTGCTGTAATGCCAAATTAACTGTCCCCGTGTATCAACCTCATAGCAGGATAAATTTGGCTTGTACATTTTTTTTTATAAGCCGCGGCTAACTGTCGGGAAATTACGGCACTTGCATTGTGCTTGATAGGGCTGATGTAATTCAACATTTCCTGTATATTAGCAGCATTGTGTATAAGCTGCAGGGCAGTGTTTGTTTTATGCCAAAATGACAGTACCGTTTGTGGTGTGCTGCAGGGGTCAGGCTGCCCTCCAAAGCTCCGGTGCTGCCTGCGGCCCCAGTGGCCCCTGACCTCTCCTCTGACCTCTCCTCTGAGCTCCGCCCCGCAGACATCGACGTGTCTGACCTCGGCCTACGCAACTACGCTGCACGCACGGACTTCTACTGTCTCGTCACAGAGGATGATATCTGACTGAAGAGAGAGATGAGTGAGAGATAGCAGCAAAGCTTCATGTGTGACTGTATGTGTGTGTGTGTGTGTGTGTTTGTGTATGTGTGTGGACTGTACTGTACGTGTGCAAATGTCTACTATATGTATGTGTTTTTCACATTACATTTTGCTGATGCTTTTTAACCAAAGTGACTTTCAACAGGGGTGGAGTGGAACAAGGACAGTGCATTCAGTCCATATAGTCAAGTGTCAGTTCTAGTCAGGGAAGTCAAGTGCTAGAATTAGCATCAATCAGTATCTCAGCAGAAAGAAGACATCAGAAAGGATTCGCAAGGATTGGAAGTGGGAGTCTCTTTGTTGTCTTTTTAAAAATATATATTTTTGTAAAAATAGAAGCGGAACGTGATCCAGATGGTGTGCAGTGCATTCCTCCCCTGGCCTTGGCCAGTCTTCATTTCACCACGTCACTCCATGCTGCTTCCCTGCTTCCTTATGTTTTATGTCAACAGAAACCACAGCGCAGCTGTTTGCAGGGACTGCGCAACCATAATGGCACAGTATGATTTAAGCAAGCCCACAAATCTCCACAGAAGGAAAGAAAATCTGCACAAACTGAACAGAGTTCAGACTTTTAAGGTGCTTGCTTTCTGTTATACTGTAGTACTATGGTACTACTCCCTCACATGTAAATATTTCGTACAAATGTAAAGAGCTGAACCATTTAAGTGTATATTTGTATTGGTGTTTGTATCTGTGTTGTACTGTAAATGGGCAAATTGATTACCAATTTAAAATATGAATCATACTTTTCTTTGTCTTCATCTTTGTAACTACTGTAAGTGTGACCTAAATTATTTTATGTATGAAGGTGTTTTGATTCTGTTGGACAAATGATTGTTTGATCGTTTAGATTTTTAGTGACTAGAAAGCTTGACGCCTGGCACTGCTGTGCTGTGACCATGAGCAGCTGTAAGACACTGTGCAAAAAATGTATAAACATATATTGAAAATAAAAATGTGAAGTGAAGTGGTTCCTCTCTCTTTATGTCAGTCGCCAAATGGTGCCCTTACAGCTGCGTCAACAAGAGAGTTTTTAATTGGCCACTAGGGGGCGTTAGAGATACAATATCTTACATTATTAGTTGTTTGGCTGACGCTTGTATCTATGGCAACTTACAGTGAACTAACTACAATGACAGTCACCCTGGGGGTTAAATGGCAGCCCAGATCCTCAAACACTCAACTTCAGACAGGGAAGTTGGTGTCACATATCTCTTAATGAGTCTACACCTTTAAACCTTTTTTGAAAATCACTACTGCGTTACCATTCCCAATAGGCGCAGTGTGGCGACAGAGGTACATCACAACAGTATTCCACATTATAAAACACCTTCATTGATAGCACTGACCGTTAATCATCAGCCAGAAGCATAATTATCTGGTGGCGGCGCCATGTTTGCATATTTGGCTGGGAAGGCAATGCTGGGCTGTTATTGGCAGAGGAACATGCAGGCAATTGTTCGTGTTTGAGCAAGAACAAATATGTAAACAGGGCGAGGTCCCAAACACTTCACATTCTCTATTGCACTCTCTCTCTCTCTCATTCTTTCACACACACACACACACACACACACACACACAGAGAGAGAGAGAGAGAGAGAGAGAGAGAGAAAGATTAAGCACACTAGTATATCTGTGTATCAAAGTCAAGTTCAGTAAAGCCATTCTTTATCCACTAGTTTCTCTTTATTGGGTCTTTGTGCATTATTAAGGCATGTACATGTGCAGGTATGCTTATGGCCACTGAATCTGTTGACAACATTCCAGACCGGATTTAAAGACACAGACAAAAGAAGAGCCAGTGAGTGACTCCGAGTTCCCTGCCAGTGAGGTCGCTGGGAGCATTTCCTATAGGGCCCCTTAAGCCTGATCAGACTTCAGTGCAGTTAATGGACATATAACATGATAATATTCTTGGAATCTTTACAGATGTCATTAGCGTCTGACAACTTATTTTCCTGTCCATGACTGAACAGATTGTTGTGTAGTTGTAACTCTCTAACTCTCGCTCTTAGCTATATGCTAGTCGCCTAACACATTATTAAGTGCAAAAGTAGCTTGTGAGCAATGTGATTTTACTTCCTTATTTTCCCTCAAGCAGATTTCTTTCAGCATTTTTTTTGACAATTTAGAAACAACAAACATTCAAAAGCTAGAAACTGTTGACATTCAAGTGTATGCAAATAAATATACAATTTATGCAAATATATACAATTTGGATCTATATGAAATCAAATTTATGAAACACCTGCAACATAAACCAGCACAAAAACAAAACTTGCTGAAGAAAATATGACAAAAATATAAAGTTAATGATTTTCAATCCTTAATTGGATTGCATTTTTTTCCTCAAAATTATACATGGTGGCAGACTAAAAATGAAACAGCAAAGAACTTAAAAAAGATCAATGATATGCAAATAGGAACATTAAAAAATGAGAACATACAAATCCAATCAATAAAATCTCACTGTTACTGTAGTTGTATAAACTCATGATTATACAGACACCAGACAGTGTTACATCCTGCAGATACCTGAAGATGGTTAGTCAAGAATCCCTGTTCATATAGGCAACTCTGCCATGGATTTATTCCAGCATAAACGGAAATAATTCTAACCTTAAGCCAGTTCTTTGTTGAGAGAACAATCTATAGCATTACATAAAGTCTTTCACCACATCTTAATAAGATATCCATATCTATACAAATGAAACAAAGACATTAAGACACCATGTAGAACACCAAACAGAAGGCATTGTGAGTTTATATACTGTAAGTGTGTGTTACAAAAGCCAATGTAGTGCTTAGAGATACAACAAATGCTAAACACCAGAGCTGGAGGTAAATCAATCTAAACTGAAAGGCTGGAATCCTTGGCTGGTGTTGAGACTTGAGGCTTGAGGTGTTAGAGGGATTCCATTTGACACTTTTTTGCAATTTTTTCAAAAGTCCAAAGTTTTCATTTTATCTGTTGCCATCGGGAGATAACTCCTTTAATTGTCTCCTGTGTCATAATTACCCCCAGTTTTTTGGTGCATTTCCCAAAATCACCAAGTTTAAACATAACATATTTGAAGTTGAAAATGCTAAAGCTGACTTGAAGGTAAAAAAAAGTTAACTATATATTCTATTCATTGGAATAGAAACTATGTACAAAAGCATCCCATGATGTAGAGAATGGGTTTGAATGTTTACAATTCAGGCGCAGAGCCCAATAAACTCCCTGTTACCAGACTCAGTAAACTTTGCATAGATATATTTTCAATTCCCTGGGAAGAGACGCATCAAAGAGATGCAAAAAGTTCTAAGGTGCTTCTTCTCTGTAGATGCTGAATGGCTGCCCCCAGAGGTCGTCGGATGACATTGCATAGAATACTGTTATCTTAATACACATTGCTGGGCTGTGTATTCCCATGCCAACAGCCCGTGTCAGAGAGTTCCACCCAGAAACCAGTGTTCCCATAGTTACAAAAAGGTGTCCATGTGCCCACACTGTTATGACCCAGTGTTGTAGATGCTTCTCAGATGGTCAGGTCGGCAAAGTCCTGTCTCGTATATCCTTTCTGTAACACCAAGACAAACACCATGAGCATAACTTAATGCAATATATTACCATCATCATAACAATAGACCTGGATAACATACGGCTGAAAGATAAGAGGCTTTATCATGTTTATACTCTCATAAGTGAGGTATGAGCGTGTGAGGTGTGAGATGTGTGAGAGAGACAGAGCCAGAATGAGAGAGAGAGGGGAAGAGAGAGAGAGAGAGAGAGAGAGAGAGAGAGGGATGTACCCCAGGCGCAAGGGAACTTTCTCAGCTGTACTGTGGAGTCTACTGTAGGTGACACATGCAAAATGTTTGTCTTCAAAATTGGGGTGTGAACGTGTGTCAGTGTGTAGCATTCTCACTGTGTTGAGACACGTCTGACAAGAAACCGGCAGTCTGTGGTGGGAGTAGCCTCAAGACAAGGCCATGCCCACACCTGTTCAAGCAACAACACACAAAAACCTGCCCCACCCTGCTCCACCCTGCCCAACCCTCTGAGTGTGTGTACGTGTGTGTGTGTCTATGTGTGTGTGGAAATCAGAGAGAGAGAGAGAGAGAGAGAGAGAAGGAGGAAGGAGTGTTGTGGGTATATATACGGTATTTGAAAATGTGAAATGGAAAACACCCTGAAGGTAGGGCGGCTGCACTGGGTTCATACAGTATTCTCATAATAAGTATACAGTCACATGAAACGACATGCAACAACTACAATATGCTCAGACAAGACCAGTGTGAGGAAAGCACTGCCTAGAGATGGAGAAAAAAACAGGGGCGTTGGAAGTTGGATTTTCTGGGAAGGGGTGGGTTACTGTAAGTGCGTGCGTCCAGTCGACAACTTCAACCCCCTCGCTTCTTTTCATTTAACACTTTCTTTTGTTCAGCAGTTCCGGCGTTCAACTCTGCCCGCAGTCTCAAACAAATTAAACAACCACCAGGAAGACCACAATATACTTGGTTGGAAATGACTGAATCAGTGGCCACAAATATTGTGACACATCCGCGGTGAAGAGAAACACTATTTTTGTTATTAAAGTCAGCCGGTTGAAACGGTTGCAGAGAGCACATGGAGAAGAACAGGGAGCAGGACACAAAAGAGTGAGAAGTAAAGTAAAAAAACTCGATAGCACTTTACTCGACGGGTTCATTCATAACACATTCATAACAGCTGTCATGAACTGCACATGTGGCATTCATGACTGTTTCATGAATGTGGAAGACAAAACATCAAAAACTTCAAAATAAGAAGTCCAACAATCGCAAAGCAGAATTGCTGTCTTTTTTGTTTTAGCCAACCTGATGTCACATCTTAGTCAACGGGGAAGTCCTGTGCAGGAGAATTTAGTTTTTTGTTTGTCTATTTGTTTATTTTATGATAGTAACCTCTGAAGAATGCATAATTGTCTATGCCAATGACTGTATATAGATATATAAAACAGGAATGTCCAACCATTCAGAGGTCCACAGATGGTCAGTAGTTCACTTCCCAGTATGATGAATATTTCACAACTCGTATAGTAAAGTGACATTTTAAGTATACTTCATAAAATATTCATGAGATGTTTACAAACGCTGGAGAAGCGTTTTCGTCGTTTTATCTTCCACATTCATGAAAGTGTTGGTATGAATGTTGAATCATGTTTCATAAATCAGTCATGAATGCTTCATGTGCAGTTCATGACAGCTGAATGAATGTGTTGAATGAACCTGTCAAGTAACTGAAAACTCTTTCACACTCCTGGTTTCTGTACATTCAACCACACTCACCTTCTTGTATTCCTTGTGTAGTTTCTTGTACTGGAACATGTTGCAGAGGACTGTTGCTGCGGCTTTGGCTGATTTCTGCTTGGCAGAACTGAAAGACAAAAAAATATATGATAATAAGATAACAATTTAATATGTTCAAAATCCATTCGATCACCTTGCAATAAGTGTACAGACCAATCAAAACATACAGTTTGTATCTTTACATCAAAGACTTTTCAGCCAAACACGATTGGCTTTTCAGCCAATAAAACCACGTAGTGATTAGTTCAACTTCAAATTCACATGACACTGAGACTCCAGCATGCGGAAGCAAAAGTGATCTTCGTGGGAGGCATCTGTGTCACAAAGAGCCCAGAACTGGACCAAGTGCAGCGGGACTAACCTGCCTTCGTTTAGGCAGAGTGCCATAACCAGCAGCAATGCATATGACCGAGAGAGGAAACATTCAGTCCTTTATTCATTCATTACCTCCGCCAAAGAGGTTATGTTTTCATCAGGGTTTATTTGTTTGTCTGTCTGTCTGTCTGTTTGTTTGTTTGTTTGTTTGTTTGTCTGTCTATTTGTTTGTTTGCAAGATAACTCAAAAAATTATGGATGGATTTCTATCACATTTTCAGGGAAAGTCTGAAATGATCCAAAGAAGAAACGATTACATTTTGGGAGTGATCTGTATCACCGGTTGGATCCAGGAGGCGGTTATGTTTTCGCTTGGCGGAGGTCTGCGCTCTCTGAGTGGCTAATGTTTCTTATCCAAAGCGACTTACAGACGTCAATCAGTGCAGGGCCAGTCTCCTCTGCACAACTTAGGGGTGCTCAAGGGAAGACAGTGACAGCCTGGAATCAAACCCCACAACTTCTCTGACTACTGCACGCTAGCCTGGATCTTTAACCAGTACAGTACCACCACTGAAACACATGCCGGGAGTTGTTCTAGTCTATGCTGCAGTCACAGTGTGCTATCCATAGCCTTTTGATCCGCCTGTACCTATACTTCCCATACGGGGAGCTTAAAAGGATCATCCTATGGGACAAACGTGTGATGCGTGCAGAGGCAGTCACTGACCTGTTGTCATGGGACGTTTTGATGCCCATCAGCTTCGGAAGGCCGTCAAAGTAGGCGATGTCCCTGGCCGCGACCTCGCTGCTGATGACCAGGTTGTTGAGCGTTCCACAGATGTTGACCACCACATCATTGGACGGCTCTCTCTGTTGCCCGTCATCGGGAAGCTTGGATACCAAAGTGTTGACCACCTTTGTAGCTAGGAGGAAAACAATGAAAAATAAATATAAAATCAATATATAATCAATATAAAGTTTGGTATACTGCTTAACAAAGATTCTACAGTGCTATGGTCTAAAATCTTTGCATTATACACTATAGCATACAGCATATAGCATACACTACAAACTATAGCATGCTGTTTACTACATACACTGTGGAAACACAACATATGGGCAACACTTTACAATAAGTACACACAATGAAACATTTATTAAGCATTTGTAATGTAATTATGTGTGTGTATTAAAACAGTTTCCATACATACTGGACATATTCCAACATATTTTAGATATACAATAAGCTTATTCACTATGATCAAATTCATAGCTGTGTTCAATGGAACAATGTGTTACAAATAAGGAACAAAACATTTAATCAAAGTTTACAAATGCTTAATACAATGCTTAATAGTGTGTAGTTATTATAAAGTATTACCAAAATATGTAACATATGTACAAGTCAGGCGTAAAGACTAAGGAGGGGTTGGGCATGGCTTGGGAGTAGCTGTACTATGTTTAGATTCAGCTGCTCAGAGGTGGAGGGATGGTGCTCGCTCACCCATGTCGTTCTTGTTGTATGCGTGGCGGGACAGGTTCCTGAGGAAGCCTGTGAGAGAGCGCAGCTCCAGGTCATTGGTGGTCCGCAGGTGATCGGCGACCACAGGCAACATCCTCTCCTGCTCGAGAGCAACCCAGCTCAGTTTGGACGCCCACTGAGAGAGCGAGAGAGAGAGGGAGAGAGAGAGAGAGACAGGAATCATTACAGATGTTGCACACACTACAGTGCTGCAGGGGCTTCTTGTCTGTACAACAAACAACCCCAAAAACAACACACAGTCCTGTCAGTTCATATTTAAACCTACAAACTTCTTCAACAGTGACATACAACATGTTGACCAGGAATGGAACCCAGGTCATCAGAATGGCAGACAACACCAAACCACTAAAGCCCCACATAGACATACATAAACATGCTGATACATTACGCTACAAAGTACAGTACAGCTCAGAAACTCATTCATGCAACAAATCTATCATGACTTTAACAAATCAACTTAACACTGCAGGCTATAAAAAGGTTTAACATCTGCTGGCAATGCCAACATGCATACAGTAAATGCACCCACACACACACCCACACACACACACACACACACACACACATACAGTATACACACACACTGTGTACTGTGGGCTTACTGTACCTGTTTGTCGCCAGCAGTGATGTTTTGCAGGGCCCCGGCGGCGGCCTCGCGCGAGGTGGTGTTGATCTCACAGCGCTGGATCACGCCGTTGTACAGCCCCACCACTTGGGGGTGCCACAGCCACTCGATGCCCTTAGGCACCTTGGCCACCTCTGTGAAGGTCATCTTGTCCGGGTTCTGCTTCTGAGATTGGGATGGAGAGAGGAAGGTAAGGCGTATGTTTTCACACACACACACGCACGCACGCACGCACGCAAACACACACACACACACACACACACACACACAAACACATTTTATATACTTTATTTGATTCCACTTTACATGTCAAGTTACATTAGGAATCAAATCTGACTAAAGCAGTTCATCAATCTATCATGTGTTTACAGGATCAAGGGTATAGGAAACACCGTCTCTTCCAAATAAACATTCTTCCTATAACTGCTGATATGGAACAGTATTTTACTAGCTGCTTAGCCTTAGTCTTATATAGTCCCCCAATGCAAAGTCCACGGACCGCCAACCTATGTTCATGGCCTAGGCTACCAAACACTAACACAATGAGCTGGCACACACACACACACACACACACACACACGCACACACACATCAAACAGAGATCATAGGCTGCAGCTGCAGCTTGTCAGCGATAACTCAACCACATGCATTACACATGTGCACACTTGCTGAGCAGAATGCTGAGCTACTCTAATTCAATTGAGTTGTATTCCCCTGCAGTCAAACAGCGGATTCAGAGATCAAGTAGCCTATTCACTGCACTAAATAATGTGAAACGCCTCGAGTTAATCCAGGTGGAAAACACACCTTTATTCAAAGCATACTTTAGGGTGGGAGCGGAAAATGACCTGGGTCAGAGTTGAAACCGGGTCGCTATGGGCCCTTGGACCCAGGCCACGTGTGGTATGAGCACTGTTGCCAGTTGTGCCACAGCACTCTGCAACACACACTTTTTTGTAAATGACAAACTTCGCCTGACACAACCTTGATAGGGAGATGACACCCCAGACCAGAGAATATCAAAATGTGAATAACCAAAATCATGGGGGGACTGAGTGGCGTTAACATTTACTCACTTCCAACATCTTAGTAGGGAATATGGCAAAACAAATCGGAAAAATGAAGCCTTTGATGTTAAAAAAAATAGTGAGTTCTAGAAAAGCAACGCAAAAAAACAAGAAAATGGACCAGAGAAATCCAGAAGATTTATTTTTAAATTGGGTATCAGCTTACGCTTTTGGCCTTCCTGCTCTGGGGGGTGTAGCAGCCCATGGCCTCGGCCGTGGAGATCTCCTGGCCCCTGGAGGGGCCCTCCAGCCTCATCAGCGCAGAGGGGGGCATCTCAGAGTACAGCTGGTAGGAGAGGTTCCTGAGCACGCACATGGAGTTCTCCACACCCTGAGAGACAGACAGACAGAGAGAGAGAGACAGAGAGAGAGACAGACAGAGAGACAGACAGACAGAGAGACAGACAGACAGACAGACAGACAGACAGACAGACATGGGGGGAAACAGTAGTAGAGATCAGAACGGGCCACGGAATCTATCGAAAACACGTACAAGAGATAGAAATAAAGCATTTTATATAAACCCCAAAATGGAGTAATTAAGAGATAATACACACAGACACGTGTGTTTTTTACATGTCTTACACAGACACACACACACAGACACAGACTCTCTCTTTCACACACACACACACACACACACACACACACACACACACACACACACCTTCTCCTCCACCCTGCTGTCCTCCATGGTGCTCTGTATGTAGCCCACCAGTGCATCCACCAGCCCGCTGGTCTCCCTCATCTGCTGTCTGGTCTTCTCATTCACTGAGCTCATGTTCCTGACGAGCAGAGCACATCATTACACACAATGCATGTGCGTGTGTGCGTGTGTGCGTGTGTGTGTGTGTGCGTGTGTGCGTGTGTGTGTGTGTGTGTGCATGTGTGCGCGTGTGTGTGCGTGTGTGTGTGTGTGTGTGTGTGTGTGTGTGTGTGTCTTGTTACAGTACCTGAGGCAGCCTGTGGTGTTGAAGAAGATCTCCTTCTCGGAGGCGTTCTGCTCGATGAACTCAGGGTTGTCCACTCCTGACAGTGGCACCAAAATCTGCGCGGTCAGTTCCGGCAGGGTCTCTCTAGCTAACTTCTCCTTCAGGTTGTCCTTGGAGGAAAGGTTCCACAGAATACCTATAACACACACACACACACACACACACACACACAGATGCATACAGGGACAGAGAATGCAGAGGTTATCTTCCAAGGACAGAGTTCACACATGAACACCTAGTCCTTAAACACTCTTCTTTATCTTCCGTGATTTACACAGACACCCATCACTACAGCTACATAGTCTGGAACTGATTCAGCCCTACAGCTCTAGTGTTGTGTTCTCACACACATGTGGGCTATGTACGCGTGTGAAAGACTGAGGGCAAAGACAGACATACTGAGTCACGCTGCAGTGCTTTGAAGAGCAGACACCAGACATCCTAAACCTGTTCATCCTTTCCCTTTCTTAAGTGTGCAACTTAGCATTGTCATTCATTCAGTGACACATTTCAGTGGTTGTCAATGTAGATAGATAGCCGTTATAGGGCATAGGTTTCTCAATACATCAAAGAAGCAGGCAAAAAAGGAATTCTGAATCCCTGTGGCATGACCAGATAGATAGATAGATAGATAGATAGGTACTTTATTCATCCCCACAGGGGAAATTCTGACATGACTCAAGCTCTTAAAACCACTCCATCCCAAAATACTTAATAATGACAATTAAAATGCTAGATTAGTACATCAGTGTTAGAGTAAGTGATCCATGCGAATTGATAAATAAATAGCTGTAACTGTACTGTGATCTCTGGGTGGGGCTCTCACATTTCCATGACTATGGTGTAGCTCCACTTTGAGGTTTCCTGAATGGATTGTGCTTTAGGAAGTCTTGGTCTCGGCATGTTGAGATGCGTGGTGAGTAATTCAATTTACGGTCACAATGCAGTGCAGTGCAGTTTGTTTCAACATGCCTGGGTTATCCCATGAAACCCTAGTCCATATGCCAAAATGGAGGCATCAATTGCGTAACAACAATGATAGTCAACAAACATGTCAATGTCAGATGATAACACTATAAAAACACTACTAAAGTAGAAAAATGCCCTGATAATTCACTTGGTCTCTATTAACTCTCTTTGTCTCAATCCAATCTCTCTCGCTCTTTTGCCAAAAGATGTCAAAACAGGCTCGGGTTTGGGTGTGTCTCATGGAGGGTGAGGGCAGCCAAACTTTGGCTTTCTGTAGCACAAGTTGAGACAGCTCAGGCCATAAAACACACCTTGGCAGACGCTCACACACAAAGCTAAGAAAGAGCGCGCACACACACACACACACACACACACACACACACACACACACACACACACACACACACACACACACACACACATATATATATATATATATATACGCACAAAATTCTCTCTCCTGACTCTGCTGACATGACAACTTCTTTGTCTACAACAGCTATTTTTCCCCCCCAAGGTGCACCTAGCATACTGTAGCCATAGTTATAATCAATCATTCAACGCCACACCCTAAAGGATTACTCGGGACATGGGAATCCATCTGTCTTTTTATCTTGCCCCTCCCTGTCCCACCCTGTAGGGTAGCTCACGTAACAGTCACACTTTAGCATAGTATCCAGCTACTTGCTGATACCCACAACTGCCATCGCTCGCAGGAAACAGTCTCTCTGTCCCCGCCCCCCTCTCTCTCTCTCTCCAGAGGTTTCCCTCAGTTAAACATTAACGGTTATGGCAGTGAGTTAGGACATGACACTGTCTCAGTGGGACGGCCTCGGCCCACATGAGAAGCACTCTGGGCAGGCCACAGTGTGGGCAGGGCCCTGCTGAACGACCCAGAGAGATCTGAGTGGAGTGGAGTCACTGGATCTGGACTGGGAGTGATGTGCTCTGGTGTCTGGGTGATTACAGCACTATACCCAGGAAACAAACTACAGCAGAATATATACAGTCATTTCCTGCGTTTTAGCTGCATTGTGTATAAGCCGCAGGACAGTGATTTACGCAAGTTAAAAGAAACAAAACCATATTAATACCATATTAACTGCCCACGTGTATTAACCTCATAGCTGAAGAAATGTTGCTAAATCAATGAATAAACCACGGCTAATCGTTGGGAAATTACGGTAAGCAGCTGAAAGGCCAAATGGGACTTAGTCAAATGCTGCGCTCTTAAATGTTGAAGAGGGCTTTATTTGCTTTCCAAACTAAAGGCAAGTCGTTGGAGCAGAACCAAGCCTGCACTTGTGGGAACCGAAACGATGCGTGGGAAGCGCCGCGGCAGACCGTTTGTGTTTGCGTTTGTTGTTCTCACCGGTGATGTTCTTGCGGAGCTCGTTGTCATGCTGCTTGAGCGCCTCGCTGAGTTCCGGGATGCCGCCGGCCTCGATCAGCGCCACCTTGTTGCCCATGCTCTCGTAGATGAGGTTGCGCATGGCCCCCGTGGCGTAGCGCTGCACCTCCTCGCTCTCGCTGTTGAACAGCTTCACCAGCAGGGGAATGCCACCCATCTGGTTCACCTGAGACACGGCACGGACACAGAGGCAGGACGGACGGACAGATGGACAGACAGATAGATAGAGGGAGAGAGAGATGAATTGAAACGCAGAGGATAACAAACAGAAAAAGGGAAAGAAAGAAAGAAAGAAAGAGAGAGAGAAAGAAAGAGAGAGCAAAGTAAAAAAAAGAGAGAGAGAAACAGGCAAAGACAAGGAGAATTGTCAGTTGTGAGAATTTATGACAAACAATCTCACTCTCACTCTCAGGTGCGTTGGTGAAACTGCCTGGCCTGGTTGGTGGACTAATGCCCACCCTCTGACCTACTCAACACGCCCCAGGCGACAGGGGGAGATAAATCACACACATGCCCAGGATACCTTTGAGACAGAGAGCCATGGTCTTGCGCTTAAGGCCACAACCCTCCGTCTCATTCCTAAGTGACAAACATGCTTCCTCTACCACAGTCGCCACAGGCCTTAGCCAAGAATGGAGGCGTCGAGACAGAGACTAAGCTCTACAAAAACAAAAAGATAATTAGCAATAGAATCTAATTTGAGACAAAAGGGCCCTAAAGAATGCTCTGCTATGGGCATTGTTGTAAAAGGGAAAGTTGCTGGTGATACAGACGACATTGTCTACACTTGACTACAGACCTGGAACTTTGGTGAGAATATGCACGTCAGTCAGATAGAATTCTTTAATGACACCCTGTGATTAACTGTGCTGTTTGCCTCACTGCAGGGCAAGTCACGACCTGGTCTGCTATGCATGACATGCTATACGTTTCAGTCTAGGTGCTTTTCCCCCTTCCTGGTTGTGTCTGCGTGGACCATCTGAGTAAGTGACAGGGGTTTCCCAACTGATTCCTGCAGTACTGAGAATACTAAGCCAAGAGGAAATGTGACCCGGTAAACCCTTACTCTGTCTGCACGGCAGGTGTGCTGTGCACTGGATAATTGGATGAGTTTCACGTGTCACAGACTCAAATTACACAAAAAATGTTTTGTTGTTATTTTTTTAATTATTAGGATAAACATCTTGGGGTTGGTAAAATGGGTTGGTGAGATCTGATCGTAGGGTCGAAATGTTGCCTATCCTTTTTTTTCTGACAATAAAGATGGGAGTTTAAAGCAGTTGTGGACATCACAATATTTCACTGTAAAAAGTTTAATTTGTCCTGCATCAGAAGGTGGGATGTGCACACAATTACTTTTTTGAAGATCTGATAGTGTCACTAGAACACCACGTACAATCTTGTTCCGACTCTGATAATCACTTACTACGGAATAAATTAACAACTGAACTGTCATTGCTAAAGAGTCTGGACTGTCTGTTGTTCTATTGTGTGGACCACCATTTGACCACAGGAAGTCAGCAATAGGAACTGGGCACTTGAAAGTGTGTATTTCGCTGGTCATATCAAAACATCTGGCATTAGCAGGCAGGCGCTTACCTCAGCCTTGGCCTCACTGTTGTGGTAACACTCGTGCTGAATGTAGGCAGCACCCAACATCTGAAGAGCAGGATCTGTGGTCTCCTCCAGGTAGTTAATGGCAGTGGGCATGTCCAGGGAGTTGAGCCTGTTTGGGTTCAAGAGAGGGGGTTAGGGTGACAGACATAACATGCTGGTCATCAGTGTCAACAATGGTATCATTTGTCTGTATGAATGTTAACCCTTTAACCTTTAGATGGCATTATAATTCTTAACTGATGCAAATTCACTTTTCTATACATAATGCACATAATTGCAGGTTAATTATACTGGGTGTGTGTGAGCTATTCTCTAGCTCTGTGCATTTCTTGGGTGTCTGGATTTCCTAGTGTGTGTGTGTGTGTGTGTGTGTGTGTGTGTGTGTGTGTGTATGTGTGTGTGTGTGTGTGTGTGTGTGTGTGTGTGTGCGTGTGTGTGTGTGTGTGTGTGTGAGTTTATTCAGTGTGACTAAGTGCTATAGCACTCTCAGTCCCTCTGCCTATACTTTCCCTCCATTTCACAACGCTCACTCTCAGCCTCACATGTGAACAGAGTGTGACACAGACACACCCAAACTAGTTCTTCCACTTTCTACCCCACTTAACTTGTAAACACACACACACACACACACACACACACTCACTTACTGAGACACACACACACACACACACACACACACACACACACATCAATTGCACTTTTTGCCGTATGGCTCTGTGATAGGGATAACTGTCACAGGGGATTTTGAAGGCATTCTGAAGTCTGGTTGAACTAGGCTAGAATAAGGAGTCAGACGTACCACTCTTCTACCTGTAAAGCTTTTTGAGCACAGAGAGTTGTGTGTGTGTGTGTGTGTGTGTGTGTGCGTATGTGTGTGTGTGTGTATTTGCAAATGTTGGCATCCATAATTCTACCTTTGATCTTAAGTTTTGATATCTTGCTTTGGCCAGCTGGATCCAAATAAAACTCTGTGTGTGTGTGTGTGTGTGTGTGTGTGTGTGTGTGTGCGCGCGCATCACATGGGAGGATGTGCATGCATATCTACACACATATATATTTGCAACCGTCCCGTAACTGTGTGTGTGTGTACAAGTGTTGTTTCCATGTGCACGAGTCCTTGTGCTCTCCCTGCCTGTGTGTGTGTGTGTGTGTGTGTGTGTGTGTGTGTGTGTGTGTGTGTCTCAGTAAGAGTGTGTGTGTACAAGTGTTGTTTCCACGTGCACCAGTCCTCGCGGCGCTCACCCTGCCAAGTGGCTCATGCTGCCGTTCAGCTCCCCGTCGAACACGTCCAGGCCCTTGCCCACGCTCTGCATGCTCTTGGTGGACATGGCCCTGCTGATGCGCCCGCCCATGTTGACCTGGGAGCCGCCCATGACGAAGCCGTGGACGGAGCCTCCGCCGGTGGAGCCCATGCTCATGCGGTTGGTGTTGTTGCGCTGGTTGATGCGGCTGATGGTGCGGTGGGCGGGGCCCTTGAAGGAGTACTGGCGCTCCACGCTCTCCTCCATCATGCCGCCGCTGCCCGCCGTGGAGCGCGCCAGCGTGCCGCTCAGCGAGCGCCGCATGGTGGGCACGGTGCTGGTGGTGGTGGTGGAGCGGATCTGGCCGGCGGAGGAGGTGGCCATCTGGGAGATGCCGTTGGCGGCGTAGAAGGGGTGCTGCTGCTCGGACACCAGGCTGCCCTCGCTGCCGTCCTGCACCCAGGAGGCCACGGGCGTGGGCTGCAGCCGCATGGAGCGCAGCGAGATGGAGTCCACGTCGGGCGGCGGCGCTGCCCGGCTAACGGAGCGCGTCATGCTCATCTGCTGCTGGTAGCCGCCGCCGCCGCCGCCCTGGAATCCACCGCCACCCTGGAATCCACCGCCGCTGGTAACCTGGTAACCGCCTCCTCCGCCGCCTTGGAAACCACCTGATGTCTGGTACCCGCTGATGGTGTGGTACCCACCGCCACCGCCGATGCTCTGATACGTGCCACCGCCACCACCACTGCCCATAGTGTGATACCCGCCGCCACCGCCGCCACCCAAGGTGTGATACCCGCCACCGCCACCTCCTCCCCCGAGGCGCATGTCGTCATGGTAATACATGCTGCTGGCTCGGGCCCCTCCGCCACCGCCGCCTCCACCCATGCTGATCTTCATGCGGTTTCCTCCGTCTACGGCTGAGCGGGAGGTGTAGCCTCTGGTGGCCGCGTACTGGGCCAGTGCTGAGCCCTGAGGAGAGAGCGCACAAGAGTTGCATGCTACTGTACACCAGCGGAATGGCCATCTCAACACCTAGGGCTATTGTCATGACAACTGGGTAATATGAATATAAATATATAAATAATGCATACATTTGAGTTTGAGTTTCCAGGTAAAGTTGTACTCAACTCAACAGTAATATATATTATATATATATATATATGTGTGTGTGTGAGTTTCCAGACAACATTCCAGACAGGGTCTCATGATGAATTTTGTTTGTATTTTCGGTTCCCATGGAAACCACTTGAGCGCTGATGTGAAATCTCTCACTTATGACAGCATGAGTCCAGTGACTCACAAAGCTCCTTCTCGCTTAACAGCTAGCAATCTTCGAACATTATTATAAACCAGCAATTTGTCAAATCAGATGTTTATATGACACTTGACAGTATGCCTGAAATACCTCAAAGCTATGTCAAATTACATGGGTGCAAAACATTGGCCCCACAAACACTAAGGATAAAACTAAAATGAAACACACACACACAAAAAGAAATTATCATTATTAATTAAAGACAACATAACATTAAACATGTACTTAATCCAAAATCAATCTGATTCAATTATAGAAAATCTAATTATTATACATGGACTGAAATGATATCTTTGGTATTTAGAGTTAGTTCTTGGTAGAGTGTTTCCTTTGCGTACAGCTGCCATGTCTTGACTATGTGAAACATGTTTCTTCTCAAGGTCAGAGAATAACTGACGTGACCAATGATGTTCTGAGACTCTCCACTTAGATTAGGAAAAGGGATAGTGCCCTTTCCAACATTCCCCAGATGTGTTCCTGTGATCTGATCATGTCATATTCGGTCTTACCACTCCTACTCCTCCTCCTCCACCTCCTCCTCCACCTCCTCCTCCACCTCTGGCGCTGCTGCTGTAGGCATAGGAGCGGGAGCTGAACCCCGGGCTGACTGTCTGGTACTTCATAGATGAACTTCCGTAGTCTATCAAACACACACACACACACACACACATTAGCATATCAGACAGGAAATGTACCGTCGGACACTGTCGTGCTTCTTTGAGGTTTACAGCGTCTCTGGTGGGGCTGCATTCTGTCACTAGGTTAAATAATACTAGGAATGCATACCGAGAGAGAGAGAGAGAGATGGCATTCTGTCACTAGGTTAAGTAATACTAGGAATGCATACCGAGAGAGAGAGAGAGAGAGAGAGAGAGATGGCAGAGAGATACTGTACCACTGAGCGTGTGAACTGAGCTGATTTGGCAACTGATACCACTTACCACACGCAGCATACTAACATCGCTGAAAACAAACTAGAGTAGCTTATCATATGCTGAATTACCACTACTGTAGTCCAATGCCCTCTAAACAATTGTATAAAACAACACTAATAGGTATGTTCAAGCATTATGATGACACATGAGGTGCCTCTCATGCAGCGTTTATACGTCCTCCCTCGCTCCTCGGGCCTCGATCCTCACTGATCTACATAAAGAATGATGGGGCGGCAACAATGGGATAGTCTATCCCTTCTTCTATCTTTCTTTATGTAGATCAGTGAGGATTGAGGCCCGAGGAGTGAGGGAGGACGTATAAACGCTGCATGAGAGGCACCCATGGTGTAGTAAAAGGTATGAAGTGTATTAAGAACTTTTACACTGAATTTCCCCTTGGGGATCAATAAAGTATCTATCTATCTATCTATCTATTAGATACATTACATACATTTGGAATGAGCAAAACATAGAAGTTGAGGACCTTGAGTGACATTACTGAGCCTGTTCTAAGTATCATTGTTGGCGATTCCACCATGGAATGTCGCAATGTTGACATTGCACACACACACCCACATGAAAAAAAGAACACCAAAAAAAAACTCAGCGCAATTAAAACAATGACAAAGAGAGAGAAAGAGACGGAAACAAAGTGAAGGAAGGAAAGACTATGTGTGTGTGTGTGTGTGTGTGTGTGTGTGTGTGTGTGTGTGTGTTTTCAGAGAGATGAGGATTGAGAGGTGGCCACAAAGTAGTCTTTTTATGTGCTGGTGTGATAAGCCATGTCAGAGGAATGCTCGGGTCAGTGGCGTGCACACTCACACGTCATGGTGGCAGAGCACTCCAGAGCTTCTGCCCACATTCCCACCTGAATTTTCACAAGCTCCAGATGCTTTTCACATACTAACGGCAGGTCTACTAATCAGCACTGTCTGTCAGGGCAGCTGAGAGAGCATTTTTATGAGCTAACCGAAGCTGCTCTGAGCGTATGCAGACACTGACACTAATCCTTGACCTCAGTCTCACAGCTGAACATAATACACTTTATTCATTTTTTTTTTTTTTTTAAAGATATCAGTGTGTGCTTTGAGGATTTTAAAAATAATCTCAACCATGTCTAACATTAAGTGTCAGTAGACATATGTTATATTTTACTTAAACGTTGTTTAAGTTAATCAATAACACACAATAAATTCATAAACTACGATACCAATAACCATATGTTACCATCCAGCACAGATCCCTCTGCCAGCCTTTATCTATTTTGTATTGATTTTCCCCAAAGCAGCAGCTTTGTTGGAGCCAGACATATTAAAGGATCAGAGTGCAATGGTGAATGTTTGACTACAAATAAGGCTGACTGTAGATACACATTGATTCAACAGCGTACTGTATGTACTGTATGTATGAAAGCATGTATGTAATCTGTCAGAAAGGCATTAAGATACAACAATCAGATAATTTTGCCATGGCTTCACCTTCAGGTAATCAGAGTGCAATGATGGCTGTTAGACAGCACATATGGCAATACAATAGGGCTCGGGATCATGACATGAAAACTTCGCGGGCACAGCCATATTGGCAGCCTCACTCCTTAATTTACTATGGATTGCTATGGATTTACTCCCACCTATTAGTAGGTTCCTGTAACTTAGTTTTTGCCTTCTTGGTCGTATGTTGCTGTGTAGTGGGGTGTAACAGCACAACCCACGATCGCAAGAGGAAAAGAATCGCTAATACTATATTTCTGCTTCTTGTGTTCTGCATTTGAATGAATGGATATTACGCTCGGTGCGCTACCAACATGGCGGCAATATTCCTAGAATGCAAGGCGTGTTCCCGAGCCCTATTGCATGATGTGTAGATAATCTTTCAGAATAGAATTACGGTAAAATGGCAAAATGTCAGATCAGCTAGTCATATCTGTATGCTTCCCCTTCAGTTATAATTGCCAAAGCCATCATGAGCTGGGGCCAGAGAGGGACTCTTGAGCTGCAGACTCCCTATCTAAGTCATTTGCTTTGACACTATTCAAAGTCTTTGAGCAGGACACGTGCCAACAAACAACCAGCTTGACCAGTAAGGGAGGAGGGTGGGGGAGAGTGGGTGATGGGGTCGGTGCGCTGGCATTCAAATGAGGGAACAAACACATGTTGTACCAGCTGGCTCAGAAAAAGGGAAACAGAGGCGGGGGAATATTGTCAGTGTCAGGCGTGATCCGCTCACGTCAGAAATTCTCTCAGTGCCAGTGTGGTGGAGGAGATTTATTTCCTCTAGACCAGTATGGCTTGCTTGGTATGCTGATGTTTACAACAATTCTACATCCAGCATCACAGAGGCAACAGAAGGTCAAAACATCTGTGACAGATGATGTGGTGTAAAATTACGAGTAGAAGAGTTAGAGCGGTGTGTTTGTTTTTTGTTTGTTTGAATGTTTACGTAGGCTATATACAAATACATTAGCTAAATATGAAGAAGTCTGTCCATGAAACTCAACACAACCACCTACTGACTTCCACCATCTGCACATTAGCAAACACAAATGCACTTGACAAACTTATTTTAACTTTTTCTAACTCTTTGCCATTTCCTTTTATTTCTATTAATTCTGATCCTGAATTTGGAATTCGAATACATGTGTGGTGTGTGTGCGTGCATGTGTGTATCTGTGTGTGTGTGTGTGTGTGTGTGTGTGTGTGTGTGTGTGTGTGTGTGTGTGTGTGTACAGCAAGGTATAGGGTGGGGCATGGGGAGTGTTCCTAACAAACTGGTTCTGCTTTGCTGTCTGCTGTTGCTTTTCCTTAGGCAAGGCAAGCATGAAGAGTCCACACCCCTCCCCTCCCATATCAAGAACAAACGTGCACGCACACACACACACACACACACACACACACACACACACACACACACACACACACACACACACACACACACACACACACACACACACACACACACACACACACAAACACACACACACACACTTAAAGATTAAACTATATTTGTTATGAATATGTTTGATTTCCAGAGCGAAATGTCTCTAAGGTAAGTCAAACAGAGCAAGTGAATACCATTGACCAATACGCATGCTTCCAAACGGACTTTAGCATTACGTAACACTACCATTCTCCTGATCTCTAGATTACTGCCATGGCCCCACCACACTATTCAAATAGGCCCGGGCGGCCATTACACGCTACACTCTGTGAGTCGGCAATATGCAGATACTTGACAGAGAAGATACTATGCACTCTGTAGTAATAGGCACCACAATATACAGTAGCTCAATACTGGGGATATGTCTACAGCTGAGTATAGATCCCTTTAGGGGAAGGATGTCCATTCCAGCCCCATTGTCTCTGCTACTGTTTTATCAGAAACAGAGAAATACTGTACAGCTTTGCAGAACTGCTGTTTGTGACAAAAGAGGCGTATCAGAGAGAACCAGTGTGTTCAGCAAGTAGTCATGTTTTTTTTTTCTTTCATTGAGACACTGCCCTAACTTGCCTCTATATCAATTCGCACATACAGTAGGCACACTCAAGTGAACACACACATGGAGTTTCGCATGCATGTGCATGTGTGTGTCTGTCAGTCTGTCTGCCTCTGTGTTTTTCTGTGTGTGCGTGTTTGTGTATCTGTGCTTGATCAAAGGCTTTGTTGTGAGGGAAAGGCCCAAATGGAAATTCCTAAGAGTGAGGGACCCTAAACCTGAGATCAGGGGAGTGTCTTTGGGGTCTGATTATACGGCCACTAATGGTCACTGAAGGGGACTGTGTGTGTGTGTGTGTGTGTGTGTGTGTGTGTGTGTGTGTGTGTGTGTGTGTGTGTGCCACAGCGAGAGAAACTCAGCTGAGGGTTGTTTAAAGGGCCAAGCCTGTGTGGCGGCCTTTGACAAAGCCCTTCATTTGTAAGCTGACTAAGCGAGCTTGTAACTCTATCCCAATCTGAGACGTCACCCCTCTGACTACCCTCTTCCCAGCCAAGCTCTGAGCATGACAGGGTGCACTTGTTTAGGCCTGCAGCATGTGTGTGTGTGTGTGTGTGTGTGTGTGTGTGTGTGTGTGTGTGTGTGTGTGTGTGTGTGTTTGAGCGTGTTTGTGTGCAGGTGTGTGTGTTGAGAGGAGGTCCTGGGAGAGTGAAAATTGAAACTACGCTACTGTCGTAGAAACTGCTGGAGGAATTCGGGTCAAGATCATAGCACAATCTCAAGACACCAAAACAAGGGGTCATTCAATCCTTGCTTTTCATCTAGTAGAATTTGGCACAACTATGTAATTGTTTAATTCCCTCCCGATGTCTTCCATGTTAGGAATACAATATAGACCTATAGGTAATAGGCTTTCTATAACAGTTGTCATAACATGCGACTGTTCGTTAGAACAAAATCAAATTGCTCCAGGGCTACGGGACATATCTGGGCACTACATTTCCGCCTCCTCAGGTTACCATCACAGGTCTGAATTGAAGTGTCGGTGTACTTTCAAAGTCACTCAAACTCCTCCCAGAACTCTTCGACCCAGCTTAACTGCATCTCTGTATCTTTATAGCTGTGTTTAACACCTAAATGTCCGAATATGAGCTCATACAAAACCATACAATAAGCTCACAGCAACAATGGCGCTGCTCGTCAACGGATGCGGAGAGACCAGGTAAATACACTCACCTGACGTGGCGTATTGTGAGGCTGAGCCGTTCTGTCGGGGAAGAGTGGTGGTCTTCTCTGCTAGACGCAGTGCTACTTGCTGCTGAACGCGTTTTGCCCTTGCTGCTTCATCCGAAAGTGAGTTCCCATGACCAAGCTGGATCTCCGAGGGGAGTGCGTAGGTACTGACAGATGTGTTGGGCTGTAACGCGGACAGAAAAGCACCATCAGAAGCCATGCTCGTGGAAGGACCGCGCGGAATGGCGGTGTTGCTCCAAACGTAAATAGAAGTTCTAAAGAAAAAAGTGTTAAACTTTATTGATGCGTTTTTTATTTTCGCTCAGACTACAGTGTTAAGTGCTCGATAGTTCCACTTGAGACACGGTAGACCGCCCTGTGTGTTCTGACAGCGAGCCTGTGCCTCTGTGCGTTCTGCTTCTTGTGGGCGGAGCTGTTGTCGGGAGGAGTTGGGGGTGAGTCACTCGCAGTAGCCTTACCTGGTGCAGGTAGCCTTATCACTGACTGTAAGGCTTACTTACTTTGCATATTCGTGAGCCTCGGTGCAATTTTAGTGACAACTATTTAAATGACAAAGCAACATGTTTGCCTCCGGCGCGGAAGTCTTTATGTAGGCTATAGTTTAGTGTGCGATTCTTAACTCAGACTGGCCATCTTTTCTGTTTCAGTGTTGCTCTAAAAAAACCCTATGGGCTCTGACTGTTCAAATTGCAAAATGTAGCCTAAGGTTTGATGCAACAGATTGCAACAACTTCAAATTCAAACAACTGTGTATCTTGTTGCTCCAAAGGAAAGTCAGCCTCAGTATTTTCTTTAAACATTCGACTGTCTGCATAGGCTATAGGCATGAATTAGATATGGACAATTTCTCGATAGTTGAATTTGGTTTAGATTGCCAGTGGGGTAGCCTAGCTAAATGGGCAATGCAGTGAAACTGCCAGACAGTTCATGTCAACAGCTGAGTTGAGTCAATACTGAGTTCATCAAAGTCTTCAGCATAGCCCGCTGAAACAGGTGTTAAGTCGCGAGAGACCAGGGGTTGCGTAAAAGAGAACGCGTGGTTCAGCGAATGACACATGTCTGAGACGAGTGACGCAGAGATGCGCATAGAAACGTCTGTGTTTACCTGCGGGCAGAGCAACACCTCGGAAGCAACACACCGGAAGGGTGTGAGCAGTCGGCGCATTTAAGCTGCTGTTCGTTGACATTATACCGTAGATGTACTGTATGTTTTTAATCAAGAATAATAATAGTATTATAATAACAACAACAAACGTCAACAAATGTCACATTTTGCTCAGCCACAGAGTTTACCAGGTTTAAATTCCAGCCTAGTGGTTGTTGGCTATGCAACAAAAGGCTACATTTCTTGAATCTTGAATCTTGAATCTTGTTTAAGCATTAGATAAAGAAAATATTAGGCTAAGCAATAGAGAGATCCCCCCCAAAATGGTAGTCCTACAAGGAACCCTCCATCAACAATTAAATTAAAGCTAGTTAAAGAATATCAAGATAATTATTTCTTATTGTAATAGTTAATTAACTTTGTGTATTAGGCTACATAAAACATATTGTGCCATCATGTGTAATGCTAGCCTGAATAAACAAAACCCGAAAATAATTTCAAAAGTCTACAATACATTCATAAACTTACCATGTAATAGCTGTGGTGACAATGGTCCTCCAGTGATGAAGATGAAGGTTTAACGGTCTGTGTTTCAGTGTTGTGTATGTTTCAAGATGAGATACAGAGCAATGTATTTATACAATGGGCAAGGACAACTCCCTGATGAAATTGAGAGTACCTGCCCATGCCTGAAGGTAGCTACTCACTCTCTCACTCTCTCTCTCTCTCTCTCTCTCTCTCTCTCTCTCTCTCTCTCTCACACACACACACACACACACACACACACACACACACACACACACACACACACACACACACACACATTGGCGGTCACTTTCAACAATATTTCCCTGAAACTCCACCTACACTGTAGAAAAAAAGAAAAGTCACGACTGTTCAATTTATCACAACAGTGAGGTTTTGAATGAAACACAACCTTATTGTGTTCAAATCGTCATTCCAATTGAGTGGTCCATTTATCAAATTAAATCATGTAAGCTAAGGGTATTGTGGAAAAAAAGGAAAAGAGGGTTTGTCACAGTTAGTAGTGATGTAGTCTGGGACAAAGACAGACCAGACCAAACCAGTCAGCTGTCATCTGAAGTTTCAGCGCTGAATCTCACCTCAACCGTAGTGTGTTTCTATGACAAAGACAGTGTGGAAAGTGTAAGAGAGACAGGGAGGGAATGTATGTAGCCTGTATGTGTGTGTGTGTGTGTGTGTGTGTGTGTGTGTGTGTGTGTGTGTGTGTGTGTGTGTGTGTGTGTGTGTGTGTGTGTGTGTGTGTGTGTGTGTGTGTGTGAGTTGGCGGAGTGTGTATCTGATATGAAAGAGAGTGAGCAATGGAAAGCGAGATGAAAGGAAGAGTGAGGAAGAGAGTAAGTGCTATGCAGTTCAGACATCAAAAATGCTCTAGGTTTCAAATACTTGATGCTTCAGTACCAAACTGTTCTCAGGTGCTTTCTACTTTATGTCTTTTTTGTTATGCACACGTAATATGTAATTGTATGCACTTGTATACTTTATTATATTTCAGTCACGACCACTTTGTCAAGAAAAATAGTTTTATTTGCTATTGCACAAAATACATTTAGGCGGTATGCTCTGTTTTGGGGGCCCCCTGCCCTTCCATGTTCAAACAGGGAAAGCCCAAGGAAGGGAGAGCAGCAATACACCCTCCATGGGGTACAGAACAGAACAAACATCAATGACAAGACATTGATAAGTCTGAAGTATCAGGGACTTAAGGGTAGGAGGTGGGTGGGATATGTGCAGGAAAAGCCTGTGGCAGTAGATTGGCAAAGGCAGTTTAGATAAGCACTCTGAATAATCTCTGCCAATGAAAGCAGGGCCTTGCTGGCGGGCACTCAGCTGGCAAATTGCAATCAAGTGCTATTAGATAGATAGATAGGCTAAATAGATAGGTAGATACTTTATTAATCCCCAAGGGGAAATTACAGTGATTCAGCATTGCAATATTAGTATCATTAATAAACTTGCTTTGAATATTTAGGCTACAGGATAACAGAGAGAGAAGGGTGTTAAATATAATGTTTTAGTAACAGTGTATTGCAGACATAAGAACTAAGATTAAGAGATATTAGATTGGATTCGACTTCAATCATCACTGAGCAGAGTACAGGTTCAAAGGCAATGCATTCTAATTGCCTGGTTAAGTTTGGTAGTAAATCACTAGCATTTGCCTATTGTGGCAAACTTCTCATTGTTGCCAGAACTTTGCTGGAAGTTAACAGGCCAACATAAACAAATGTCTGGCAATATTTTCAGGTTAACTCATTTGTTTCCCATAAATCACCCACCAGTTTACTGCAAACATATATTTTTTTTATAAGGGCATTCAGGGTAGCTTAATCATTGAGAACGTTTGTGGGTATCCAATCATATTGTGCTAGTTTGCAATGGAAGTCTACTTTACAACTAGGCTAGAAGAAGTGCAAAAGAGTAGTTTAGAGAAGTGAAACCAAATAAATAAATAGATAGCCTATATTTGTATATGTCTGTGTATGGGTTCTGTGCACGTGAAATGCGCTATGTTTGTAGTGGTTGTCTAATGTCTGTCTTGATGTCTGTACAGGAACGCTGTGCGAATACGCCGCGGGGTGGAGGGGGCGCAGGCTTCCTATGCGCCAGTATTCTTTGTACAAATCTGTAAAAAGTCATGACGACAAATATGTGTAGACGGTTTTATTCTTTACTGTGTGTGTGGTAACAAAAAATACTTAAAAGCTAATGTCTGTGGAGATGTTGGGGTTTTGTGTATAATTATTATTACTCTGGTTGTCGTTTTTTTTAAAAAACATTGCCAACCAAATGGTTTTTTGTACAGCTTGTGGAGGTTGCTATGTGTCATGTGAAGAACCACTGTGTGAGGTCCTGGCACATACAGTACGAGCCACTGATTCCTATGGGTAGGGGAGGAGAGGGAGTGCAAGTCACGCGCAACTGCAGCGCTGTTGCAGCTTTCTTTTAGAGGATCGTTACCAGTCCTGTTTTATTTCATTGAGTTATGTTTACTTTGCTCGAAATACAAATATATAGGCAATTCTACAGCAATACCAATAATGTGAAAAGCCAAAGGATCACCGGATGAACCCATACACACCCACACACACACACACCTCAGTGGTACACACACACACACACACACACACAAACACAAACACACACCTTCCTAAAACTGAAGATTAGAGCAAAACCTAGAGCAGACTAGTGCAATGATCTCCTCTAGGCCCAGATGTGAAGCTTTAAGAAACATCTGCAATAATAACTCTCAGACCTGAATGGCCTGCTGATAAATTCATGTCTTCCTATTTCTGTGTGCCATTAAGATAAACAAAGATGAGACCTCAAAACCAAGTCAAAAATGATTCTGATTTGCAATAAACACAAACAAAAAAGTTGGCAATTTTCTTTTTTGCTTGTAAAGGTATGGGGGGTACTACGACGTATTGGAGTCCAATTTATGAACAGAGTGTACAGCACTTGTGTTTGACTTCTAGAACTTTCTCTGTCAACTGTGTTCTCTAGGTTTATTGTTTGTGAAGAACCTTAGGCCAACATGACACGCTCCTTAATAGACAGAGTTTAGGAAGCCAATGAGGGGGTTCCATACGTATATTAAGGGTCTGGTGGAGTCAGCTGCTCAAGGGGATCATGGGAGAGTTTCACCCAGAGGGGGCCATGTGTCAGTTGGCCAAAGGTCTGGTGCTTGGAATGAACAGAGTAATGTCATTCACCAGCAAATACTCCTCCCCTGGGTCCTAGTGTTCTGTACTTCTTGCTGTTGCTTTTACTAGTGGGGTTGATTAAATGTTACCATGGTGATTTTAAACGTATCCCAAACTCATCCTGTGCTCATAGTGTAGTTGACGTGCAGTAGCTCAGTGGCGTTACGCTATACTTTAGCCCTCGGGGACAAGTCCTGTTATATTGGATCTAACGGTTATCTCTTCGATTTTTCTGTAGAGTGTGTGTTCTGTCCATTCTGTCCATATGCATGCGATGAGTTCTCACACATCTGTATGACCCGATGACCCCTCCCCTCCTCCCCTCCCCACCTCTGATCCCTCCAGATGTAAATATCACTAGAGCTGTTCGAGTCTGTAAACCGCCCATTTTCTGTACATACCCTTGTAAATATCAAACAGCTATGCATGCTGATATTCTAGCAAATTCTTTCAGGTACTTTTATAATCCCAGTCTCATATGGCATGTACTTAAAAAATCGACAAAAACAACAACAAAAATATGAAAAGATGTGATTTTGGAAAAAAAGGGGGGGGAAACGAACATAGACTTGTGAATCTGAAGTGAAACAGAGAAGGGTTTGTTGAAGAAAAAGTGAAAAAAAAAACAACACACACAAGCCATCCTGCAGTTCCTTATTTGGTTGTGGCTGTGCTGCTGTGTGACCTGGTTTCTTTTGGCCCACCGTGCTCAAACACACACACACACACACACACAGTCTCCACCATGCTCAGCACTCTTACTCATGTCACTGATGACCTGTCCCAACGTCACTGGTAGCGGTTAGGGTTGAGGCAAAACCGCTCAAACACACACACACACGCGCACACACACACACACACACACACACACACACAGTCTCTCACAGACTTCTCAGACAGCATGAGAGAGTGACAGACCAGAGAGCAGGAGAGGAGGGGGAGGCAATAGTACGGAAGGAAATCACAGGGACGTTTAGCTGTGTTGCTAGCGGTCAGGTTCTGGTCAAAAGTAACATCCTGTGGAGCAGGTTATGGCAATGATCTGTATCAGTCGCACGGCAGATTAAGGTAAAGGTATTCTATCCACCTCTACGGCTGAAAACAATAGCGGCAATATATTGTGCAATTACTCCCCGCCTGCCAAATCAAACCTCTGAGTGAAGAGAGGCAGAGTGTAATTTTATTTTCTACAAAGCACTTACCACTATTATTTACACATGAGCACTCAAGTTAATTTGCCAGTGTTTATTATTATGGGATAGGGCACCTAAAGCCTGAACAACAGCCATAGGATGGCAATTGTCCAACTCACATTGTGAAAGAATAAATACATGACAGTCTGATTGGCCTCAGCCCCTATGCATTGCAATGTAGATATTTATGAAAAGAAGTGGAATGCGCAAGAGGTTGGACTTTAAGGTGGAGAAGACTGTTGTTATTGTTTTTTTTTTTTTTTTTTTTTTTTAAAGGAATGTTTATTTTCAATCCATGATGATCATAATAGTTGGAAGTGTCTGATTTTTAATCTGTGCTAAAGATATTTTAAATTTAATAAATAATCATTGTAACAAGACAACATCTGTCTGATGTAATTTGTTTTCTGTCATTATCCAACAAAAGTGTATCCATGTCCCTATTCTCACAAGTTGAAAACAGTTTTGTACACCTGGCACCTGGCTATTTTGTGTCAGTTTAATTATTTGCTTTTTGTATCTTTTTCTTATTCTTGTTTTATTATTTTGATTATTGTTGTTATATGTTTTGTGACTCAGGGCATTGCTGTAAAAGAGCTTGATGCTCAGTCAATTTTCCCTGAATAAAAACGGTTGATGATTTGACATTTTGTACAGCACAGGTTCAATTAATCATGACTGTATTGGACAGTGTGTTATAAAAGGCTAAAAGAGAAGCTATTGTAAATCCTCAACAGCACGAAATATTAGCAACCCAAGAGATACAGATCCACTGGACAGCTATTGTCCTTTTTATCAGATCGTTAGCTTGTGCTGTATTGTCTGCAAGTTTTTTTGATCAGTGGTGATCAGACTGCAATTGACAGCAAAATGTTTTGGAAGATGGTGTAGTTTTTTATTTTGCCTATGTTTTGCTATGTTACATTATCTTTCTCTATACTTAAGCAATATAGCACGAGTGGGAGTGGGTTGTTGCTGGATATTCCCACGGGTGTTGTTCGGCCGTAGCCTCGAGGCCGGAGGCCGAGTGGCGCAGGCAACAATGTTTGTATAATGTACAGTATGTGTGTGTGTACATGTAGTCAGTAAAAGTCTAATTAAATGTGCTTAAGACCTGGATGTAAGGAATTCAAGAATGGCTGGATGTGAGTGTAGGTAACTTGGAAGTAAGTCAGAGGGCACAAAGCTACTGTATGTGAACACAGTCACAAGACAAAAGTCAGGCACAACTGGCTAAATGCAGTCTGTCTTGACTGATAAACCTGTAGACGTTGCAAAGTGCAAGCCAAACTTCTTAATCAGGGCTGAAATGAGTGAACACAAGTGCAAGCAAACAAGTGAATCCAGGTGCAGTTCCCATGCAGGCCTGTGATCAATTAGAATAGAATAGAACAGAATAGAATATACTTTTTTGATCCGGTGAGGGAAATTCATTTCTCTGCATTTAACCCAATTTAACCAAATTAGTGAACACACACAGCACACAGTGAACACACAGTGAGGTGAATCACACACTAACCCAGAGCAGTGAGCTGCCATGCCCAACCAGCTGCGCTCAGCCGTGGACAAGCTTGAAGCCCTAACCAGTAGGCCACGGCTGCCCCAAGTTGGTGTCATTGTGACTGACAAGAGGGGGAATATCACTGTGTTCACTAAGTTGTGCACTGGAATACACACTACATTAGCACACGTAGCCTACATTATTAGGCTACTGAGGAGATTATGAAGATATTTCAATGAACTAACTGTGGATCAAATTCCTCAAAAATAGAGACTTCATGATTCCGCTATGGGAGTTAAATTACAAAATATAATTCTTGCAAGCCATAATGATGCCAGGGCGCTTTTAGCTGTCTGTCTGTATGTCTGGAGAGGTATCTCAACCTATGACTGGCAAGAAAGAAAGCAAAGGAAATCTCTAAAACATAATGTTTATTAATCGTTGTTATACAGTAGTCTACTGTGCAAAAGTCTTGGGCTGCCTTGCACTACCAGTGGTATGGGAAGTGTATGTATTTGTATTTGTTAATGTTTTTGTCGGAGTGCAGCCAAAGGTGCAGAGAGGGCATGGTTTTTAGTTCTGCCTCTGGTCTGGTTTCAGTGTTGGGCCACCACTGGATTTGTTGTTTTGATCAATCGGTTATTTAATAAATGAATATGAATTACGCGTGATAATAAAAAGGTTACACCTTTTTTTTCAGAAATAGTTTTTCACACTCTAAAAGTATTCCCATGCCAATGGAATGGGCACATCTAGGAATCAGCCTTCCAATATGACCTTATTAGGCATCACTTCCCTGACATTTTCTGAGGAACACCACACCTTTCTCAAGCAATGCAAATTCACCACATACTATCTACCCTCTGGGACCTAATTGCAGGTAATGTAATGTAATGTGTGGTTTTGACTGTAGGCATTCTATAGAGTGTCATAGCCCATGATAGATCACATAATACATAGCCAAGTGACACTTTCACTTACGCACTCTATTTGACCCCAGTTAATATTATAACTCAATTCAATTCAATTTAATGTCGCTTATAGAGCGCCAATACATTACACATGTCTCAAGGCGCTTTACAGAGTGTTAGACATTCAAAGAGAGCCCATGAGTAACAGGGGCAAGGAAAAACTCCCTAGAATTGGAGATACATATAGGAAGAAACCTCAGACAGACCCACGACTCAAGGGCCCAACCCATCTGCCTTGGGTCAGTTACAGTACAGTCATTTGTAGTTTGAAAGTTACAATGACAATGAAAGTTCAAATAGTCCAGTGTAGGGAATAAATTGTCCATTAGTAATCCATTAGTTATTTCTGAAGGTGATGGGTCGCTGGGATCCGAGGGCCAAAGATTCGGGCAGGGAACCACAGCAGGCGATGTTAGGGCAGTCATAGGGATGGCGAAGGCAATGGCGATGGTAGGGCAGTCAGAGGGATGTGACTTCAGGTGTGATGAGGGACAGGCACAGAGATGGTTGATGGCTGGTAATGGTTTACCTCACAGGTGAGGTATAGGGGAAAGGGAAGAGAAATAGAGTGTGTTATTAATACTTAATATGACTTACAGTAATACTAAGTATATCAATGGTGATATAAATGGTTATACTATAGAGGGTTTACAAAACGCTTTTACACACCTCTTTTGTGGGGACAGGTGCGTAGGAATAGGTTACCCAGTTAAACCCGAAGAGGTTTGCAAAGTGCTTAGTGTGCATAACTCATATTGTTACCCAGTTTTTTTTGTGTTAGGTATACAAAATAATGATAATAGCTACATGTTCTCATGCTATTATTATTATAATAATAGGCCTATCCATAATGTGTCAAATATTCATTTACCTCATGTTTCATAAAAATGGGGTCAAATTGACCCCAAGCACACCAATGTGACAAATATTTGTACAGGACATTGGTCACATATTATTGTGCAAATTTCATGCTGTTGTACCCTTCAAATGGGGAAAAGTCATGAAACATGAAACAAATAAAAAAAAAAGTTAACCATATTTTATATGATGTTAGACATTGCTTGGGGTCAAATTGACCCCAAGGATAACATGAGGGTTAAGGTTATGACTATGACTATCCAAGACATTGGAAAGTTGGTACATCTACATCGCTGGACAGTATGACATATGGCAACCATAAACCGATTAGGGTTTATATCCCAATCTTTTATTGTATTTTGATATTAACTACACATTATATTAATCTTAAAAGCCTAATGTACATGTAAATGCAAATCCCTTACATATCATGGAAGATACACCAAATAGCAAGAATTAAGCACTCCACTTTGAGACTTTCAAATGAATAGGTCAGTATTTATTGAGAAAGTCCATTTCACAGTGAGTCCGATAGAAGAACATTGATTAATCCAAGATCTACTTTACAGTATATTTTGAGAAAGGGCTTCTCCTTAATGGTAATCCTGACCACACTCTGACCACATCATCTGCACAAATATTTTGCTCACTGTAAAACAATATTTTACTGTGAAATCATGGTAGAAACGCACTGGACAGTGCCCTGTATTACTGCAATGCACTGGTGTGGTGCAGTGCCAGTCCCAGTAGTCATGTGTGTGAAGAGGGTGAAGAGGCTATAGGACGCATGTGAATGAAACCTGTTTCCCAGGAAGTTGGACTCACCCTCCCTGGCTGGATCAGTTCCAGAGCTTCCATGCCACACATCTCCCCTACAGCACCCAACCCTGAAGCCCTGCCTTGCCTCTTCTTCACCCTCTTTCCCTGGAAGTTGGCTTCACCCTCCCTGGCTGGATCAGCTCCAGAACTTCCATCCCACTCATCTCCCCAACAGCACCCACCCCTGAAGCCCTGCCACCAATGAGTTGCTCTTGAAAACCACCCGGGGGGCTGTGGTGAGAACCTTGAGTCCTGGATCTGACTCCGGGCCAATGGCTGTTGTCTGTTGATGACCCGGATTGGATGGGTTTTCCCAGGGGTGAGTACTGGATAATGCAATTGATGTTGGGTTCCTTTTTCTGGGTCCTGGTTCGTTGAAGGCAATCTGTCTGAGAGACATGTTCATAAGGACTCCTGGAGTTTCTTGGATGTTGTTCATGCTGTATATATTGCATATATTGATGTGGCCGCCTGTAATATTTATTTATTTTATTATTCACTACTCCTCAATGTGATCTAGTGGCACTATCTGGTATAAGAGTGTATTGAAATACTGTTGCGCTTTGTGTTATTTATTGCACGTTGGCACTTTATTGTATACTGGCATTGTTGCACACTAAGCACTTTGCACTCGGCACTTTAATCACTTGCATCATGTGATGTCAGGTGTTTGATTTGTATTAATATTAGTATGGGCTGCTAGATACCTGTCTTATGTCTGAGGAAGGGCATTGTGTCCCAAAACGTCACATGTGGTGAATAAAAAGAGAAAAAAGTTTATTGGAGCTTAAGTTTGCAGACTTTTTTGTAATTTTTACTGTTACTCTTTGAGTCCGGCACCTACTTTTAAAAAATTCAGATGTGCGCACCCTCTTCTACACTATTGGAAAATGTACAATACCCTTACAGAAATGTCAGGTTTCTAGCGAACAGTTGCTGCAAATTTGCGGCAAGGTCATATTTTCACATACTGTACAGGTTTGTGGCAAACAGTTGACAATGTTGCAAAGTTGACAAGTTGCCACTCTGTCATAGGGTAGGGTACAGTACATCTGGAAGATAAATGCTCACTGGAAGTTTGCCATTATTGGGTTTGGTAAGTTTGGTAGTAAATCACTGGCTTTTGCCTATCGTGGCAAACTTTTCCTTGTTGTCATAACTTTGCTGGAAATTAAGCTCTATAGTGGCCAACATTGACAAACATCAATGTTGGCAAACGAGTGAACTCATTTGTGTCCCATAAATCACCCACCAGTTTGCTGCAAAACTGCTGCAAACATTTAATTTTTGTAAGGGCATTCAGGGTACAGTAGATGAAGAAATTCTTAATCATCGAGAACGTTTGTGAGTATCCAATCATGTTGTGCTTTCATAATCATTCCAGGATACATTTATCTTTCTCTTCTCCCAGAGAGAGGGAGCGCTGGCACTGGTATCCTCTCAACACCCACAAAATCTCACCAGCCTGCCCTCCAGCTGAGGCCAGGACGTAGCACAACCTGGGACTGGCATGTCTCAGCACTGATCTTTACATCTTTATGAGGTAAGTTTGAGGGGTCTCTGGGGGTTTTGTGGTTTCCCTGAAGTGTCAGTGTTGAATTCAAGTAGAACCCTGTGATGTTATAGGAGTGAATTACGAAATGAGAATTGAAAATGGTCTGATTTTTGTATATTACCATGTAACCAGATTGCCAAGGAGATATAGAGATAAAGAAATCAGTCCATTAAATTTAGCAGACACTTTTTGTCCGAAGTGACTTGCATATGTCTACTATTTTACAAGGGATTACATTGTCCCTGGAGCAACTTGGTGTTAAGTGCCTTGCTCAAGGGCACAACTGTGGAAGCCAGGAATTAAACAGACAACTTTCAAGCTACTGCATGCTAGCCCAGCTCCTAAACCACAACACTACCACCAGTCCATCCAGTTGTTCTTGCTTTTCTACGTCACTCGGAAAAGTAGAGCCAAATGTGTGAAATAGATACAGTACAGTATGCTATTGCCATTGGCAACGATCATCTACCATGATTTGCCAACTATTAGCCACGGTTTATACATTGATTTTGCAAAATGTCTTCAGCTATGAGGTTAATACACAAGGCATTTAATATGGTATTAATGTGGTTTTGTGTCTTTTAACTTGCATAAAACACTGCCCTGCAGCTTACACGCAATGTGGCTAATACACAGGACATTACTGTACAGCCTTTGAATGCAACACATCCTGTTGGTATGCTATTAGCAGCATTCGACTCAGTTGTAATAAAGATGAAGGGAACATGCTGGATGCATTTTGCGTCAGACCTTAAGCATGATACAAAAGTAAGATGCACAAATAAACCATCTGAAGAATGAAAAATGTGCAATGAAAACATTCATGTTGAAAATAGGTTATAAGCAAAAAAGTAATGAAACTGCTATTGATTCAGATTCAGATCCAGATAACTTTGTTAGTCCCTGAGGGGCAATTCCATGAAGGAGTTAAAAGTTTGAAAAGTGCCTTGGCATTCACTATATAAAATGTGTGCAATGTTAAGAACAATAGATACACAAATAGATAAGTAAGTGACTGCCCTCTTCAGAATTCCAGGCATGGATATTTTGTCTGAATTGATGGATGAATTATTATATTGTTTTGGAGTAAATTATGAAGACATCATAGAGATTCTGAATTCAATCCAACATTGTTCTAGCCTAGAAATCTAGACGCACCCTAACATTGTTCAACAATAGCTCTGTTGTTTAGTGATGAACCATCAACAAGCAATTTGCCCTTATCGCCAGACAGATTGACAGATGTTGACTCCAAGGCACCTAATCCTAACCCTAACCCTTGCCTAATATAAGTGCCTTCCAGGCAGCGGTGCCTTGGAGTCGACAGTGAGGGCCTAAAAGACCACATATAGGCCTACAACCAGACAGCAATATTTTAATTAAATGTATTTGAAATATGTAGTACTTTAGCGTTTTTTTGTCATTTGTATTTTGAAGGATTGTATTTATGTTAATCATCAAAGTAAAAGATTTTGTTATATTTTCTGATGTTGGCAATGGCAATGTCCAGGTCAGATGCACAACAACCATGTGACACCAGTAGGCTGCCCACACCCAGTCTGGAACATTCAGACTTCATTCCATGTAGGGGAGACCGGGTATAGTTGTAACACAGGGATAGTTGTACAGTAACATCACCATTTCCACAGAACAGGAATAAGATATTGGACATATGATCATATCAGCACGTCCACCACTCCACCACTATCCCACATGGTGATTTTTAAGCCTATAATGTCACCCGTTCTCATTGGGCAAAGGAAAAGGTGATTTTGGCATAAGAAAGTGAACTTTTTCACCACGGCTATATTTTCCTTAGTACTTTTACCATTGAAGATACAATCACATGCCTCATATCATATTAAACTGTAGTCTCTGAGGCAAAACATTATGCATTTCATCCAAGCATAAACCAAAGCACTAGGCCTATACAGCAAGATACATATGGCTGTCAGGGATCGGGGTAGGTTGTAACACTATATGTATACTTATTTATGTGTCATTTTAATCATCATTTAATGTAATTTCTCTGCCATTGTTTTGTCAGTTGTAGCTTATCAACACTGGCACATCTGTAGTACAAGTTTTGTGCAATATTTTACACTATCCAGTCAAATTTACACAGAGAAACACACACACACACACACACACACACACAGACACACTCCTACACACATACAGTATAACACACAAAAATACACACACACACACACACACACAACCACATATACAAAGGCTACTTTGGTTAGAATAGGGGAGACCGGGTATGATTGTAACACTTTTTTTTCCAGCACCTGTAACTCGCTCATTTTTTTAGCTACAAACCTGTAACCTTTTTTCAAAATACCCACATTTGTCTACTTCAGATAGAACCAACTCAAATTTCTGCAAGAAAATGACAGACCTTGTAATTTGGTGTAAAATACAAGGTGACCCTTTTTTACAACCTACGGGGTGGGTTGTAACACATACTGGGGTAAGTTGTAACAGCTAGATAAAAGACAGAAAAAAGAGAGGTCAAACCATGCAATATTTTTCAAAAACATGTTTGGGGCATTGAAATAGGTGTATGAACACAAGAAAACAGTTTTATTTAATTCTGTTTCTCTTTGAATGGCCATAACCAAAGTAGCCTTTGTACTGTATATGTGGTCGTGTGTGTGTCTTCAAGCTCTGCAATGTTGATTACTACCTACCTACTCCAAGTGTATTTAAATTATATGATAATGCTGCCCTATCGAGCACAGCCAGCAATCTTATACAGTAGTGCTTTTTGCAGTGGGTACACAAACCGGACTGAACCGTACCAAAACGTTCCGTACCCAAACGTAACGTACTGAACCGAACTGTACCCGACTGCCTGGTGGAAAAGTAGCTTTTAAGATCCAAGGCAGAACATGTATGGGGAGGACGTGTTCACGTGTCATGTGTGAGGCGGCAGTGTGCTTAGGCGTATCGCCATATCTAGCCTGTTAATCAAATTAATGTATGAAAAAGTTAGGTTAGCCAACGAAGGTTCAGGGCGTTGACTCGCCAGCTTGCCTACCAGTTGACTACCAGTCGGCGATGGAACATACTGTAGAATCACGTGACCAAAACGTCACAAGCAAAACCTTAATATCAGAGCCCCTGACATACAATTCAAATAACAAGAAACTTCAGATTTGGAACCATGATTATGCTTCTACACCAAGGGGTTCATTTACACTACATTGTATTGGCCTTGTATTGCCAGCATGCATTTTATGCCAAAAGTCCATGGGGGGTCATAGCCATAGGGAATTTTACAAAATCCGTTCAAATAATGTACTGCTCTAGGAGAACCTCTACTTCTACTAAACCTCTATTACCTATTTTCAATGTACTAATTACTTGTGAAATACATCTGTATTTTGTGTTTTGTTACATTTCATGAGCCAGTATTTGTAGTTTGTAACAAAAATAGTTTTTGATGTATTTGTGCCCACCACTGGATACAACTGAAATTTGATGCAAATAATACTTTTCTGGCCATCAGTCAGGGTGTGATTTAGACTTAGGATACATTTCACAATTACAATCCAGATCCAGAATTATAGATATTGTATATCCTATAAAATAAATAAAACAAGAGTAAATCCAAATACAAGCATTAGCTAATTTGCCTATCCCATGATCCTAACAACTGAATCAAGTAAGGGGGAATTGCTCAGCTGAGTGGAGCAAGACTAGACAGCTACAGTACTTCCCCTCTGGAACAAATATGAGTCTGAGATTGAGATTGATCTCCCTGTTATCAGATTCCTTGATGTTGCCATTTCACACCAACCTCCCCCGTAGGCCAAATCCATTAATTCACAACAACAAAGAACACAATGCCTCCAAAATGTAATTGACAAGTACTTCATCTGCTAATCAGACAACCATTATATGCTGTGCATACTGCCTACACACTGGTGTTAACCATTGATATGAAGCTCTTTGTTTATATATATATATAAGATGTGCATAAAATGACTGAGTACTGCCACTCATAAGTACGGATCACATGTAGACTTTTAAGACGATGCAACGATGAGTCACAATTTAAGATTGCATCTAAAACTATTTAGATTCCTGCCAAATTATTTTGCAACAGCTCCCATTGTTGAGTGAGATGCATGTGAAAGTTTCTGAGAGTTTATACACATCAGTCTGTTGAGATCTGATATAGGTGTGTTGGCATTAGGTGTGGCAGGGTGTGGCACTGAACTATGGTACATAATTCAAAGAGAATGACAGATAAGGTTTAGCGTTCACATTCATTAACACTGATTCACCAGGGATGGATTACTGAATGGGCCAGCAGGGGGCCCTGAAGCTGAAACCTATGGAGGCGGTTTTCCACCGACAGCAAACTCCCTCTTGAAACAGTGCTGTTCGGAATTCTTTGAACCGTGGCGTTATCTAGTAGTGAACCAGCCCACATTTCCACAAGTTATGACCCGAACCAAGGATGTGTCATCAACAATTGGTGTTGCATTCATAAACAAAAGTTAATGAGATGCATAAACGGGAGAAAGATGTGAACAGTCCGGTAAAAATGGCAAAAAATAACTGTTTAAAATTCTAGGCATCGTGTGCAGTGTCATGTTTGGTCGAAACACTCCAAGCAGTTCAGATGTTGGTTTGCAAATGGGAATGGAGCTGTTTCTCTCTCGGTGAAAAAAGGCTACAGTATGTGAAGTCACTATTATGTTCTCCACCCCTGATAATCTGAATATGGCACCTCAATCAAAAATGCGTGAGATATTATGTGATATGTCTTAATAGGGCCCTTTAATCATATGCCATGGGTTATGTTATTCACCCCTGATATCTGAATGGGGCCCCTCAGTCAAATAGCACAGGTTAAGCTCTGTGTGATAATCATGCTATGTGATGGGTAACTATTGAAGATGTCTATTTCTTTCCACAAAATAAATCATCATCATTTAAGGTGTTATTTTTAAAAAATTATGCCCAGGGCGGCATCTTGTCTAGGGCATCAGGAGTTATTGAAAAAAAACATATGTAGTTTCACATACGTTATTATATGTTATTTTTTCTGGATTGTGTTAAATTGTAAGAAAATACAAAATGAATCTGCATATCATGAATATCATGAATATTGGTTTCGTCTGAGGGGGGTGGTTACTCAGGGCATCATACACGTTGGGACCGCCACTAGATTTGTTCTAATACAAACCATCAACATGTCCTGGAAATATCTTCAACACTATGGTACCTCAAATGACTTGCCACCATTGGGGAGTGCTGCCAAAGTTGGAGTGTTCCTATCTATCTTCAAGAGGCTCTTGAAGACCCATCTCTTTCACATGCTTTTAAGCTTCAGATGAGCATGAAGGAGGTCATCATGGGTTTGTTTGTTTGTATGTTTGTTTGTCTCTTTGTCTGTTTGTTAGCAAGATCACTCAAAAACGTATGGATAGATTTCGATGAAATTTCCATGAGAGGGTCTGAAATGACCCAAGGAAGAAACAATTAGATTTTGGGAGTGATCCGTATCACCGTCTGTTTGTGAAGACATGAAACACACTGGGTCTACAAAATGTAAGTCCAACAAAGAACTTACTGTTATACAACCGAATTAATTCCATTTAGTATTTGGGGAGATCATGGATGTCATAATTCATAACAACACAACACAGGTGGGATATTTTGAACATGCTTTGGCATTATAGGTATGCACTCTAGTGGCAGGTGTGGTGTAATGCATAAGTCATCTTCTAGCTTCGAATAACTTTGGCTGTCACAAAGTCAGTGACTCCTTCTGATTGATTGAAAATACTCCTTCGCACTTAATCTGTTCTTACTATGAGTACTGTATCATAACACACCTTTTATTATATAGTTGGTTTCACCAACATACATGAATGTATTCACTGCTAGCATTATAAAGAATAGAAGGCTCAGCTGATTCACAACCTGGCAAATCACATGCAAGCCTGATGATTAA
>NC_085003.1:14281892-14284392 GCF_963854185.1 Sardina pilchardus | reverse complement strand
ATGGATGTAACAAGCCCGTAAAGGGAGACAAAGATTTTGTGAAGATGCCAAATGCATAAAAAAACAACTGGAGTGGTACTAGTATATGATATGATCACTTTGCATCAGTTTAAAAGAACAGCACAAAAGGTATACATGTAAATGAAAGCCCTGCTAAACTGAAGGCTAGTTCCATTTGCTTCTTGCATCCTCCTCCTACCCTTTCAAAGGTGCTGACCCTCATGTGGTATGTCCTGTGGAAGTGAAGGTCAAGGATGGGCTCAGGAGACCAAACCCGAGGCACTGCACTGCCAGACATTTGTCTCCACCATGTCACCACACAGCCATCCCAGACCAATATCTCTCTAGCAACACAGTCTGTCTGCTTCCCCATACTGTCCCCTTAAGCTTCCTGACACCCACTTAATATGGAGGGAATAAGGGACTAGCACGCAGAGATGAATCATGTTCCTGCTGCTATACTGATTAATCAAAAACACAATCCCAGCCCATGATCACATTTCCTTATATTATGTTTCTGGTAAATGAACCTTTTCTTGGGAAATGATCTGGGAGCACTGAAGGTACTGCTCCAAGCTGAATGAACTATACAGCCTGAATGCATTGTAGGCCTGAGGGTGTGAGTGTGTAAAAACATATTTTGTCATCTTTAAAGTAAGAGACATCCTTTCATATTATGACACACACACACACACATACACACACACACACACAGTGACACACGCGCACACACACACACACACACACACACACACACAAACACATAGATAGATAACATAGATAACAAAGAGAAGCACACTCAATCATAGCCTACCTATCACTGTTTTCAAACCAGACAGGGAAAAGAACTCTGACCTGGTTCTGTCTCTTGTCATTTCCTTCTCTGAACCTCTCTCTCATTCTCTCTCTCTCTCTCTCTCACACACACACACACACTGACTCACACACAAACATATTTTCTTTTTTATCTGTGTGTGTGTGTGTGTGTGTGTGTATGTATGTGTCTCTCAGGCATGTGAGTGTATGACCTTGGTTTGACCTCTAACACCCCAGTTGATGACGTGTCCTTCCCCTGCATCCTCTCTCACTGTTCCCCTCTGGAGCTTCCTGAGAAGCCGTGCTGCCTTGGCCACGTAGGACCTTTAAGGTTCCTCAGTCAGTTTCCAGGAACCTTTTAGGTTCTGCCATGGTGACTATATTCATGGAGCAGCCTGTTGCCTGAAGCGTTTGATGTTGACAACTATGCTTGCTATTGCTCAGCTCAAACGACTCTCTCTCTCTCTCTCTCTCTCTCTCTCTCTCTTTGTCACCATGACAACAGCCATAGCAACTCAGAAGGGAAACAGGGTAGGGGGGAATAAAGACGACAACTTCACTGCTTAAAACAAGCCATTCTGAACCTGGGAACCAATTACTGCCGGTCAGAGAGAAAACATGTTGATCCCTGATGTATCAAGCACTTGTACAGCTGCTGTTGTTCCCATCACATTCAGAACAAACAGAAGATAATAGGTTCTCACACATTAAGTGTGTGTGAAAAAGAGAGAAGTGGGGGGGCAGAAAAAGAGAAATAGATTGAGACAGAGAGGGACACAGAGATACGTAGGAGGTGAGAGTGAGACTGAAAAAGGGGGATGAGGATACAGATAAATACCAAAAAATGCTTCAGAATGAGATAGAAGGACACCCATGGGAAAACAGAGAGATACAGAATCAACAGAGAGAGAGAGAGAAGGAGAAAGAGAGAGAGAGAAGGAGAAAGAAAGAGCCAGAGAAAGAGAGAGAAGGAGAAAGAGAGAGAGAGAAAGAAAGAGAGAGAGAAGGAGAAAGAGAGCTACACAGATAGATTTGAAATCCCTCTGGTCAGCGAGCTCCACTCTCCCTACAGAGAGCCGGCCATAAGGGCAGGCAGCAGGGCCCAGTTGTAATTCACTGGGCTTGTCAACATGGGAACAAGATTCCATTAGCATGCCTATTATGTCAGTGCGCATCCCCTGTATTAAAATGGATGTCCGTGACAGTCCAGCAGGACCAGGCTCAATGGACTCGGGGGTGTTCTATGAGCTCTTCTGAGGTAGTCACATGAGGCCAAGGCTTTAAAAACACTAGCGCAAGTTAAAAGAACAAGGTTTTCTAGTTGAAACATAAACTATTCAAGACTTACATTTGAAAGCGATTATTGAAAATAATTGTCTGACCGATACACTACACTATTCTCTGTGTTGTTTTGATTCATGAAAAGCCACAGATATGTTGTGTAATTAAAAAAAAGACACACACATTTTATTAGAGAATTCTGTTGTCACTGTAGATATCAGTATGTGGCCCATTTTAGATAGAAATGTGCTACTGACTGTCAAGGTAGAAACACGCAGATTCCTATTATATTTGGGAACACTTAACCAACAATGCACACACCTACAAAACAATGGGATGTACACACCCTGTCACACATGGATTACATTAAATATTCACACATGCCTTCATGCAACACACACAC
>NC_085003.1:14246892-14276892 GCF_963854185.1 Sardina pilchardus | reverse complement strand
TATTGGATTACTGGGTAACGTTAGTAACAATTTCATTATTATTATCATTATTATTAGTAGTAGTAGCAGAAGTAGTTCTACAGTAGTTGTGCTGTTGTTCTTCTTGTTTTTTTTATGGTAGGAGAAAACCAATATCATTCTTTGTTACTGTTGCTACATAAAACTTATAATGAAGGATACAAGTAGGAGTGCTACTAAGGTAGGATAGCAGCTGCGTATACACTTCGGTTCTTGGTAAGTACCCAGAGGCTACAGTACCTATCCAAATAACATGGGATGTGGTCGACCATCGAACTGTATGCACAAGTCCCGGTCATCAGAACAGAGGGTTGTATTTCTGTACTTTAATAGTTTTGGCTCACTCCAGCTCTTTCATGCTCGGCGGTCTGCTGTGCCGATGGTTTCACAGTCCAATTCAAACACAGCACGACCTTGACTTTGAACTGTCCGCAGCAAGACAAAGTTAAGGGTCAGGTTAACTCTACAAGATCAAGACTCAAATCTCACTCTCATGCATACCACAAAAAAAGACTTAAACACCCTTCCTTGTTTTAACTCTACTTTAAAGCTCAGGTCCACTCATAATATACGTAGGTGGCTAAAGAATCCAGCAACGGAGTGCACTAGTAGCCTCTCTCACCCCCATCCTTGGCATTTCAGCAAGCTACAGTAACTGCCTGTCATCTCCTTTATGGTGAGTAGTAACTCTGTGAAACAAATTCACTGTTGAGATAAGTCAGTTCAGAGTGATCTCAGATAACATTCCAAACCAGGCTACCACCACTGCTGGTGCTGGCATGATAGTGCTGGCTGCATACTAAGGCACAGTGAGTAAATGAATGAATATGTCAGTTCCAACTGATTTCTGGGTAAACGTCAGCCAAACTGTTTACGTCTCCTGTTTCAGCCCTTCCACTCCACTGACATGGTTTCTCCGAACAGAATGCTTCAATTACAGCATGACTTTAAATAAAACACAGACCACTGCCCACATTGTGAGGGGAGCACCAAATCCCAGCCCAATGCCCAGAGAAACACATGCATTCTCTCTCTCTCTCTCTCTCTCTCTCTCTCTCTCTCTCTCTTCACACACAAGCACAGAGAGAGAGAGAGAAAGAGAGAGAGAGTTGCAAAGAAACACATACTAAACACTCATTCACATGAGCACACACACACACACACACACACATACAGAGAGAGAGAGAGAGAGAGAGAGAGAGAGAAATCAACTCACACATACATATTACTGTAATTCTCTGCCACAGGCACACCTGCATAATGTGCTTCTGAGCTTTGAATACTGTGACAGTCAGAAGCAACAAAACACCCCCATTTATCTCATGCCGTTTGACATCTGTTTGTTCCTGTTCGGAAAACTAAAACCTCCCCTGCGTGTTTACAAACGCACTTCTTGCCATGTAAATGTAAGATGCCTAGTAAATCAGCACGCTCACTGCAGCACTTTTTAATGCTGTGGTATGTGGCTTGTTTAGCCAAGAAAATAAACACAGGCAGAGACACGAAGCAAGGCCCAAATTCCACTTGTTGCTCACTCATCAAGGAGTCAAACTCCGTTACTAGCAGGAAGGCAGCTCTTATGATACAACCAACGACAGGAAATTCTAACTAACGTTACCAGTGATCCAATTTAACTGCTTTTACGCATAGGCCTACTCTACCAAAAATATTTTTTTGAGAACGTTGTCGATGTTTAATGTTTATGTTAGATATGATGTAATCTCGATTATTTAATATCTAACAGGCCATTTCAATATTTTTGTTTCTCAAACAGACTACAAATAACACTGATTTAAAAAGCATACTCACCCAGAAAACGAAATTAAAGAAGAAGAGCATGTATTTGATACATTGAGAGCAACCCGTGACAGCCATTGTTCTGATTTTTTTTCTATCTTCTTGAGTTTCTAAAAGTTTCAAGCAAACAAGGTTAAGCAGTGATGGTAGTGATGATGATGGTGTTCCTCTAGCCGAAGTTGCGCTGTCGAGTGTGTGGGGAGTGGAGGAGTGTCTGAGGCTCTCATCCAGCAAGGAGGCGTCTGCTCTATGGGGGGAGAATCTCCTGACTGTTTAAAGCTGAGCGGGAGCTCCGTCGCAGCCTTCAATTAAGACTGAAAACCGAGACCGAGAGCCGGCCCACCAAGTGATGCGGCCAAAGAAAAGCAGCGAGGCGATCACAAGCTTTCTCTGTGCTTTTGAAAAGCGGAATCTTTCAGACTCAAAGCCGGGCGTTTGACAGAAAATGCAGAATCCTTCAAGACACTGAACATGTAAAGTAGTTGACTTGTAGTCTATCCGCATCCTCATCAAATGAACAGACTTAGCGCTGGGCCAATTGCTTGATTACTGTAATAAATCTGGTGACTAAATAGCCCTGGTGAGTAAACAATACGAGGCCAAGGGAACATTGGTTTGAGTGATCACCTAGTAGATGAAAAGGGCATATTATGCGAAAGTCAAGCCACTAATAAACGATGCTATTTGTGTGTACTGTTACTGTAACATGGTGGCTATATATAGGCGTATATATATATATGTGTGTGTGTGTGTGTGTGTGTGTGTGTGTGTGTGTGTGTGTGTGTGTGTGTGTGTGTGTGTAATAGTAGTATTGTAGCGCACTCGGTGGTCAAGAGCGCCCTCTGTCGGCAGTTAAAAGTCTAATTTACTGTTGGTAAACTAATTGAAAATAATTCGGACAGGCTTGTATTCCCATAAAAAAAAAACTTTGTTGTTGTTTTTTTGTTATTTCGGTTCCTTGTGTCTTGTTAGATATGTGCCTCTGGGTGTCATAACAAATTTTGAAGATGACGACATTCACACAAAATTTGGAATGGACACGTTGACCTCTCAGTCTGGAGGGGTTTGGTTTCAAACAAATGATCTGAAATATCCGGCGGGAGCATCTCTCCCATAAAAGCACAGAAGAGCTTCTGAAAGAAACCGAGCTTGAGCGCGGCACGAGGTTCCAGAGATCCTGCTCATGGGGACCGGTAAAGATGCACCGTGGGAGCGCGCGCTGCACGTAGACACTAATCCGTCCTTCAAACTCAGTTCGCCTCAACACAGTCTAAATGAACCGCCAGCAACACCACATCAAACAGTTGTTGTTGGCATTACCTGTCATCTGAGGTCTAGGCTATTGGGAAATATCAATGATATTCCGTTTGCCATTGCCACTACCGAATATTTGTACGAGACCCACCCTGTTGCTGCTGCCTGCACTTTATGCTTTCAAGTGATGTTTGGAAACACAAAACAACAGCTGCGCTCCAGCAATCTTTCATGCGATATATGATTCAACATAGGCTATCCTCAAATAGATCGCATTGTTTTCTGGTCATCAAAAGAGGCTTGAGATGAGAGAGGAGTCACAAATGATCCAGCGTAGCTTATAAAGAGGTGAGGGAATTAGCAGTCACGGGGTCGACATTAAGGAGCTACCTACCAAAGGCTGATGGTGTGTTTATGAACAGGAAGATTCTGGCATTTGGAGGCAGAGAGAGCAAGAGAGGCACACACACATACAAAGAGAGCGAGAGAGAGAGAGAGAGAGAGAGAGAGAGAGAGAGAGGGAGGGAGGGAGGGAGAGAGAGCCATTTGACAACACAGGAAGGTGACTTGGTTTGATTATGGCTCTTCGGGGAGCTGGCGCTGTCCGTTCAGCACCAGTACAGTCACCTTGCGCTGAATGACACCTCGCCGAGAATGACTCCCCAGTAAACGACACGGGGTGTCACAAGCTTGGATTAATTTCACTCGGTGGACGCGTGTGTTTTTCATCATCGGGATTATTTGGCGTTTTTCCGAGGTGTTCGTTCATGAAAACGGTCGGCTGCGTCTCCAGTCTTTGTTTCTGGGCTTCTGTCTGTCTTGGACTGCTGGGGAAATAAACACATCTTGCAGCTTACAAAGACGGCAATTTTAAATCAACAGGAACAGCTTTTCACATTGATATATCAAAACAATATATATTTCCATAAAAACTATTTTTATACCAAGGGATTTTATATATATTTTTTTTCCATTCAACCGTTTTGATATAGCGTAGGGACATCCAGTTCCAGTGGACGGCTGGTTACTGTTGTATCTATGCACATGTGTTGCACAGGTTGCCCAGCTGTTTTTGTAGCGTCCTGATAGTGTTGAGATGGCCGGAGCGGAGTGGAGACATGCCTAAGGGACGCGATGGGCCATAGTGACGAGAAGGATCGCATAGTGATAAACGTGGGAGGGATCAAACACCAGACCTACCGCGGGACCCTGCGCACGCTGCCCGGCACGCGCCTTGCCTTGCTAACGGAGCCGTTTGCGCACGAGAACTTCGACTATGACCCCCAGATTGGAGAGTTCTTCTTCGACCGTCACCCGGGCGTCTTTGCGCACATCCTCAACTACTACCGGACTGGGAAACTGCACTGCCCGGCGGATGTGTGCGGGCCGCTTTACGAGGAGGAGTTGGCTTTCTGGGGCATTGATGAGACGGACGTAGAGCCATGCTGCTGGATGACCTACCGCCAGCACCGGGAGGCTGAGGAGGCTCTGGAGAGCTTCGGTGGAGGTGCCCTCGACCCAAGCCACAAAGAGTCTGAGGAGGATACTGTGGCGCCGGAGGCTGCTGATGGCGACGAGGGTGTGGAGATGACCCGAAGGCTAGCTCAGGGGGACTCACCCGATAACAGATCCGGGACATGGAGCCGCTGGCAGAAGCATGTCTGGGCGCTCTTTGAGGACCCATACTCGTCTAAATATGCAAGGGTGAGTGGAGACATTATTCTTCAATAGTGCCTAGACGCGTCTTGCCTGATGCTCAATTTCACTGGTTATGGAGGATCGCTATTTCATCAATTGGCAGTGAAGACTCACTACATGATGCACATATTGGTCGTAAATGTCACATTCATAGATTGTGTGTAATATACAACCGAGAACATGGCATAGTCAACGACGTCCAAAACATTTATCACAGTAGCCCAGATCTGAGAGAGCAAAACACAAATCATTCAGTTAGACAAGGCACGCAACCTCATTTCAAGTCACCACATGCCTTATTCAAATGACCTTGAAACGTTTTCTCAGACAATTTCACATTGCACAGCACACTTGATAACAGACACTATTGCGTAATGCACAATGGTGCTCGGTGGTCACTAATAGGCTACTAGTGACTTTCAGTTAGCTAGAGGGACACCGTTTACTAGGACTAGTTTTGACTCTCTGTGCAATTGCCATTTAGTATCCAACACCATATTATAATCACGTTTCTTTATAATAAAGTTTATTTTTTTATCATTTCTTTGTACCAAGCATCTCTGCCCCTCTAAAAGGGTTTCCATTGAATCTGACATCACTGTCGGGTCACTGTTTGTTGTCTGTCACTTGCGAGGACCCGGGACCCTTCTCCATACAGCGGCTAAAAACCCACCGTTTAATTCCTCACCCCACTAGGCCCACCCTGCTGGGTGTTGCTGTCAAGTCAATATGGGTCAATGTCTTCTCAAACGCAGCTCTGGCCACAGACGGGCACAGTCTGATGGCAGCCCTCCAAGCCCCAAAGAGGTGCCAGTTTGAAGTTGCCCGTCTGTTATTTACTGTGACGCTTCTGCTGCTTATACCCAAGTCTGTTTCTCTGGCCGCGGAGCAGCGTGGCAGTGCTTTAAACAGAGGGGTGTCCTCTGGGCTGATTGATGGGGTGTGGGGCCAGTTACAGTAGAGTAGTCCATCCCTTCACCTTGACCTTGACATGCTGTGGTGCCTCACAAAGACTTCCATAGCGGGTACATATGGGCTATAACTGTAATGGGTGATTATAGTTATGGCCATTCCCAGAGAAGTGTTTGCAGTGACAAGACTGATGTGGTGGTGGTACAGTGCTCCCTCCACTGATTGGTGGGACTACTAAGACTGAGGGATGAGCCACAAAGATTTTTCTGGCCCAAACAATTTTTATGTTTCAGGATGCATGAAAAAGCGTCCTCAAGAGGTGATATCAAAAACATGGTTTATGATATATAGTAGACTTCATGCGTGATCATGTTTATGGAATATGATGATTAGCATGTGCTTACCCCCTCATTATTTGTGTGAAAAAGGCATGGATGAAAGTGCTATTTAAAGTGTTTGGCAAAGCTGTTCCATCACAGGATTCCTTAATTAGATTTCTTTAATCAAATTGAGACTCTTAACTCAATTACACACTGTATCCACGGTGGATGCATCCGTGTAGCCGTCCATAAACGGCGGAACGGCTTCTCAGACCGACACAGTCTCCAGGAGGAGAGGGATCCCTCAGAAGGGGAGTTTAGCCGTGGCCCCCGGCCGGTCCCTTAGGGCCCTCTCTAAGCCCCTCATCTAATGCAGAATAATAATGCTGCCAACACCCCCAAATCAGCATGGGAGTTTGAGAGTTTGAGGAGGTTACAGTACCAAGGCAATGTAATCCTTGAAATCAAACTTCAACGCATGTGAGGTTGATGCTTAGCCCTGGACCCTTACTGCACCTGAATTGCATGAAAAGGATAAAAAAGAATCTGCCATTCATAGTATCTATGATTATTTATTATGGGTCTGTTAAATGTTTCATAGACATCTACTACACCATTGTAAAGCATTTTATGATAGTAGCACTGTATGGTCTGTTGTGTTTCCCATGGACAATTATTTTGAGGAATAATCGATCAAAACTGAAACTCACTTACAATTCATTTTCATTAATAATTTCTTTAAATGTTTATTTTTACAATGGGCACAACTTCTACACAATTCCAATGAGAAAAACGTATTAGATCAGTGTAAGCAAACTAGGTCCGACATATTAGTAGGTGCCATGGAGTTTGACAATCGACACCGACTTTCACATGAACTGAGCTATAGTGTGTGGACCTCTTTCAGAGTCAGAGACAGAAGTTCATTAAAGTAAAGGATGGTGATGCCAAAGGTTCTCCAATGGAGATGTCCACTCCACCACTATAGGAGGCGCAATAATAGAGGACCCTAACAGTCATAACACCCTAAGCACATTCAGTTTTCAATGCAAAGGAACTGGTCAGTGTGTCATTGTGTCCAGTTCCCACCATTTGCCACTGCACATCCATGATGGCAATCCATCTGTGTCAGTAGTCACCTAGACTAAAGGTATTGTGCTGTGAGCTGGAGAAAATCATTCTCTGTGAAAGACACCTCAGTTGGTTTATTCGAAGTCCTCAGTGTGTTGTGGTTAAAAGACCAGTCTCCACAGGAGTTGTGTTGCCATGTCCTATTCATGCTTCAAGGTAAGACGCATGAACACAAGCCATGTGTGGCAAAGGGTGTTGCACACGTATGTATGTACGTACAGTTTGTGGCTTTCTTAGGGACAGTGAAGTTGATGTGTCCTCTGATAACAATTTACACCTTTGGTCCCATGCTAACTCAGACACAGCTGGCAAGTTGAGGTGTGAAAGTTAGTGCGCCATACAGGAAAAGAAAATACTTGTTATTGAACACTACTTGTTATTGAAAACAGCTTGTTATTCTAAGTCTTTCCACTACAGACCTGACTTTGAAGAAAGTGTTCTCCACAAGGGAAAACCAGTTGAATGAAAATGCACTACATTTTGTCTCTGTGTATTTGGTTGGTACATTGCCACTTCACTGAATTCTTTCCGATGCATTCTCCACCGCTAGATCTGAGGTTTTGTCCTGCCACAAAAAAAAATCAATACAGAGAAATCTATTTCTACCATATATACAGTCTATGGTTTCTACATAAACCTGACCCTTCTCTGTTGCCTGTCGTGGAACTGGTTGGAGATCAGTTTCCAGAGAGGTCCATGATGAGAGAGTCCTCAAAGAGATGGATCCGGGCCTGGACACTGAGCTCAGACTGTCTCAGAAAAATAAACCTTTGGCCAGCTCCCTAATCTGTCTCGACCCAGAATCCTTTTCTTCCTCACACATCCAATATCCAGTGAAGAGTTTGTTAATGATCGTGAACACACCGCACTGGTGGCTCTCAGCGTGCACAGAGTGGCCAGCGGCAACCGTGACACGAGCGCTGTCAGTTCTCTCTAGCAACACTCTTCTCTTCCACCTCATTCAAATATATCTCTGTACCAGCCCATAGCACAGTAGCAGGCAGCAGCATTGTCATCTTAAAGATGCTCTAAGCGATGTTGAGTAACTTCATTCTGTTGACTTCTGTTCTTCTGTTGATAGCCAGCCTTCTTAATAATGTGACCCTGATGGTGGTAGTCCCTCTTAAAGGGGGACGTTAAAAACAGAAAGCTAGCTTGCTCCTCCCTCCCGTGTAATTGAAACTCTCCTAAATGCACATCTCATCAGTGATTGGCTGGATCAGTTTGTTTTTATGGTCCAGACTGGACCAAGTTGTTTATGTTGCCGTTTATGGAGCACACAGAGACGGCATTTTTTACAGTGTATTCAGGGCACAGGCAGCTAGACGATAGTGAGGTGTTGTTTGCTGTATGTGACACAAAAATGTTTTACCTGAGAAACCACATGACTTAATCGCTTAGAGCACCTCTAATTCACAGTTAACTCCTGGTCCTGTGCTGTTTTGTTGTATTTAGTGCCATTCTGCGAATGCAGAAGTGCCATTCACCCTGTTACGAGTTGATGAGCCACTGAAATGATTTTGGGGATATTATTTTAAGGTATAAAAACTATTTAGCGTTGCTTTAAGACACTATGCTTTTCAGCATGAGAGCATAATGAGTGTCTTTTGAACTGACAGCACCACTCTGCAGCTGTCTTGCTGTTTCCAGAGGTTAAAACCAAACACACACACACACACACAAGGCAGAGCGAATAGCAGCATTTGTAGAGGCTGGAGAAACAGAATGGATCCATAACACACACTCACATGCATGCAATTACACACACACACACACACACACACACACACACACACACACACACACACACACACACACACACACACACACACACACACACACACACACACACACACACACACACGCACACACAATGACAGAGAGGGAGGGAGAGAGTCCTGCAGACAGGATGTGGGAAATATGATCGGGGACCAACCATCACGACACTGGCAGTCTGGACTGTCCCACACACTTAGCAATAGGCGTGCGGAAAACAGGTTCCATACTGCTCACCAAAACACATCTGTGTGGGGTCCTTTGAGTGCTGAATGAAATCTCGGAAGTGACAGAAAAATGGTGGGAAAAAAAGATTCTTCAAACAATGCTGTGCAGGATTTAAAAGAGAAGCACAATCAATCACATGGTTCAAATTCTTTATGGTTTTTTCTACTGAGGCAGAACAAAGAATCTTAATGGCCCTAGATTGTACACTTTCTTCTAAAGAGCAATTTCCTTGCTCTTTGTCTTTGTATTGGGGCGTAACTGAATATAGTTTCTCCATTCATAACATATGTCATCTCAGATAAAGGAACGCTCACAGAGGGAGGTCTTGACGTCATTCCCCTCCGAGCCATCCACTTCATGACAAATTTAACCAGAGACAGAAGAGATGACAGACCAGGCTAGTTAGGGCCATCTTCTAGTGAATCCAGAACACTCTATCTCGGTCTCCATACAATGACTGCCGCCCGAGAACTAAAAAATACAGGTTTGTTCTTGTTGGTGAACGCTTTTAAAAGGTTACCCCTACAGTAGTTTCACCCATAGACAGTGTGATCTGCTATCCTTATAGGCCCTCCTTCCTCTACTCTGCCTTCAACTGTCTTATTCATTCATCTGGTATCTTCCACCATGGTGCAAGGCATCACCTGTCTTCACTCTCCTTTTATCAGATCAAAGCAACAGCCCTCTGGGAGACACTAGCAGTCTCTTTTTTCATGTCCTCAGTTCCAACTAGTTACTGTATGTTGTATACTTCAATGGACTCATCAAATATGCAAGTGGTTCCATAGTACAAGAGTTCTAAGAGAACAGAGAGAAAACGAAAGAATTGAACGGTTCTATCCCAAATGAGGATGAGTATATGAGAGAAGAGCTATCATGTTAGTCATACTGTGTGTGTGTGTGTGTGTGTGTGTGTGTGTGTGTGTGTGTGTGTGTGTGTGTGTGTGTGTGTGTGTGTGTGTGCGCGCATGCGTGTGTGTGTGTGTGTGTGTGTGTGCATATTTGTGTGTGTGTGTGCGCCTAGGTATTCTAAAACTGCAGATGTCCGGTTACTCTGTTTGGATGACTAAGTGCTGCCTGGCCCAAATATGCAAGTCCCAGACGAGAGGGCCGAGGCTATGTGTGTGTGTGTGTGTGTGTGTGTGCGTGCGTGCGTGCGTGTGTGCGTGCGTGTGTGTGTGTGTGCATGGTGCTGTCTGTATATGTATTTTTTATTGAGTGTGTTTGTGTTTTTGTGTTGAGGCAAACCTTCACAGCAGGAGAGACGCGTACGTGTGTGTGCCTGTCTGTGCCTAATGTGTGTGTCTGTGCCTAGTGTGTGTGTGTGTGTGTGCGTGTGCTGATGGTGGCATTTAGGAGCCGCATTATGTTCTTGGAAAGATTGAAAGCCATCTGCAGCCTCTGGTTCAGGTTCCCTCTGCCTCTGGTGCCTAGAGCACAAGTCTGCGCTCTGTGTGTGTGTGTGTGTGTGTGTGTGTGTGTGTGAGTGTGTGTGTGTGTGTGAGAGAGAGAGAGAGAGTGTATGTATGTGTGAGTGTGTATCTGTGTGTGTGTGTGTGTGTGTGTGTGAGAGGGAGTGTATGTGTGTGGTTGTGTGTGTGCACTACTCTACATTTAGAATCATCAGGTGAGGTGAACAAGTAAGAAAAGGTTTCTTCCAGTAGAACGAGAGACAAGGTGCAGGGAAGCTGCAGGACACAGGTGGTCAAACGCTCACCTCCGATTGGCTAGAGGTCAGCACAGCAGTGGGCATGTGAGTTGTACTTGTGTGTGTAGCGTATCACGTGACCCTGTGCTGGATCGATCAGATTAGCTCAGATAGGGTGTTTAGACCTTTAGGCTTACAAATGGGCTCAATAGCACCAACAACAGCACTGGAGGCAACATAGCACAATACTGGTCCACCTGGAATTGAAATACCATATCACGATGATGTGTGCATATAATATTATTTGCTCTGCATGTGTTATTTATGGCTGTGTGACTGTGTGTTCAAGCTTTCCTTACTGACCACGGAAGACAGCCCGCCTTCTTAATCATGTGACCTTGATGGTGGTTGTCCCTCTTACAGGGGGACGTTAAGCTAAATTTAGACCCCAGCTCTTTCACTCTCTCTCTCTGTCTCTCTTCTCACCAACACACACGCATACTTAATCAGTCCAGCCCACACGCTCAAACATGCACACACACACACACACACACACACACACACACACACACACATGCATACACACACACACACACACACACATGGTCACACACAAGCTCACACACACACATTCACAGATGTACACACACACACACACACACACACACACACACGCACACAAACAGAGACACACAGCTCCTTGTCGTCATCCAGCATCATTCAGCACGTGCTGCCGTGACCTTGGTGGGGGCTGGAGTGAGGTAGTGGAGGAGCTGGGCTCACACATGTACACACACACACACACATGCACACACACACACACACACACACACACACACACACACACACACACACACACACACACACACACACACACACACACACACACACACACACACACACACACACACACACACACACACACACACACACACACACACACACACACACACACACACACACACACACACACACACACACACACACACACACACACACACACACACACACACACACACACACACACACACACACACACCTTGGTGGGGGCTGGAGTGAGGTAGTGGAGGAGCTGGGCTCACACACACAAACCTTGGTGGGGGCTGGAGTGAGGTAGTGGAGAAGCTGGGCTTGAGTGACCCGCTCCTGTTGACTGGACACTTTCCCCCTCCAGAGTGAGAAAGAGTACTCAAGCAACGGAGACTAAGTAGTAGAACTGAGCAGTGCCTGGAGACAGGTAAAGGCGCAGAGCCTAATTGTGCTGAGCCAGCCATTTGGGAGAGAGGTGTGTGTGTGTGTGTGTGTGTGTGTGGTATGTGTGTGTGGTATGTGTCCGCTATCTGTTCCTACCTGTATTGTATTGCTTCTCCAGCCACTGAACACAGTGTCTCTCATCAGGTTATAGATTTATAGTATATATATAGTGTTGCTCTGTGTGTTTTTAATTGCTCGTAAACAGGTGGTCTACCTGCACTCATGAGCACGTTGTACAGTACACACACCTCTGGATGTGATGAATAGGCCTAATAGAGAATGAATCAGTGGCCAACTTGGCTAAGACAGGCACGGCTTCAGACACAAGAGATTTCATTCATAATACATGAGCTGAAAGATATTCACACAAGTGTCCCAATTTCTTCAAACAGCGCCCTGATAGGTTTCCACATGAGTTCACTTTCAGCTTATCAGCTGTAAACCAATTTGCTGTTTGTCAGTTTGAAGTTACAGGTTGTTTGAGCTGTTGTACCAGCAGCACTGTCTGGACTGGAGGGAAAGAAACAAACTGACCAGAAAGAAATCTCGATGAAGATTACACACTTTTTTTCTGTATCAGGCACTGAATATTTATTTTGTGAGTATGCATGAACGGTACCTCTTGGATGTGAATGTGTGGTGAGGTTTCCATTCAACCCTGACACACTTTGATCAAGAGTTTCCGCACATTATTTTGACATCGCTGAACATCAATGGCGCATAGACCAAAAGAAAATATCTGAGGATTTAGAAGTTTAAAAGCCTCAGTAGCCTGCTGGTATCAGATAGCCTCTGTGGTGTCAGAATGTATTAGATATGGAGAGGAGGGTGGCAAGGACATCATCTGAGATCCAGAAGCTTTGGGGAAAAGTGAGGGGGTTGCAGGACATGCCTACTGTAGAATGTTCTGTCTCTGAAATACACACAACTACACACACTACTACTACTGTACTACTGCTACACACACACACACACACACACACACACACACACACACACACATAAACAGCTATACCTGTGGGCAGGAATACGGGCAAGGTTGAGGAGTTCAAGCCCCATGAGGGCAGGCATAAATAACAGCGTGCCACTGCAACACCAGAAGTCACTTTGAGTGAAGGTGTCTCTTAAGTGGCTCTACTTATAACTTTCCTGTTGTGAGAGACTGCCACCTCCACTGAAACAGATACTGTACCTGTTCACCTGTTTACTCACTCTCTCTCTTGTCCTCCCTCCCTCTCTCTCTCTCTTGTCCTCCCTCACTCTCTCTCTCGTGTCCTCCCTCCCTCTCTCTCTTTCTGTTGTCCTCCCTCACTCTCTCTCTCTTGACCCCCTCGCTTCACTTATGTATCTGTGACTTCCGCTGCTCACCTCCATCCTTTTTTTCTAACACTGCACTTTCTCTCCTTCCCCTTCCTCTCCTCTCCTTCCTTCCTCTCCTCTCTCTATCCCCCTCTCCTCTCTCTCCTCCCCTCTCTGCACCTCCTCAGTGGGTGGCCTTTGCCTCCCTCTTCTTCATCCTGCTGTCCATCACCACCTTCTGCCTGGAGACGCACGAGGCGTTCAACCCCATCCTCAACTTCACCGAGGTGGAGGTGGTGGACAACACCACGGTGGTGCACGTGTACGAGGAGACGGAGACCATGGCGGAGCTGACCTACGTGGAGGGCGTCTGCGTCCTCTGGTTCACCTTCGAGTTCCTCGTGCGCATCGTCTTCTGCCCGGACAAGCTCAAGTTCATCCGCAACACGCTCAACATCATCGACTTCGTGGCCATCCTGCCGTTCTACCTGGAGGTGGGGCTGTCCGGCGTGTCCACCAAGGCGGCCAAAGACGTGCTGGGCTTCCTGCGTGTGGTGCGCTTCGTGCGGATCCTGCGCATCTTCAAGCTGACGCGTCACTTCGTGGGGCTGCGCGTGCTCGGCCACACGCTGCGCGCCAGCACCAACGAGTTCATCCTGCTCATCATCTTCCTGGCGCTGGGCGTGCTCATCTTCGCCACCATGATCTACTACGCCGAGCGCATCGGCGCCAACCCCAACGACCCGCGCGCCTCCGACCACACGCACTTCAAGAACATCCCCATCGGCTTCTGGTGGGCGGTGGTCACCATGACGACCCTGGGCTACGGCGACATGTACCCGCAGACGACCACGGGCATGATCGTGGGCGCGCTCTGTGCCCTCTCCGGCGTGCTCACCATCGCCATGCCCGTGCCCGTCATCGTCAACAACTTCGGCATGTACTACTCCCTGGCCATGGCCAAGCAGAAGCTACCAAAGAAGAAGAACCGGCACATCCCGCGCGCGCCCGCCATCGGCTCGCCCAACTACTGCCCGACCAAGTCCGTCTTCAACTCGCCGCGCCACAGCACCCACAGCGAACCCTGCCCTCTGGCCCAGGAGGAGCTCTCCGAGATCAGATACCAAGGTAGGGGCGCTTTACACACACACACACACACCCTCCCAGAGGTAGCACTTTGTGTACTGTGTGTTTCACCTGAGTGTGTGAGTGTGTGTGTGTGTGTGTGTCTCCATCCTGTCTCATCTCACTGTCTGTCTCCGTCAACAGCCAGCCTCTCTGTGGATCACAAGAGTAAGAGAGGTATGGAGCACAAATCACACTATATAGTACAGTTGCAAGTACAGAGCAGTGCCATATACTGTCCTACTGTAACTTGCGTACTATCCTAACGAGCCTAAGCTGCTCTGCACTGCACTGTCACTGGCGTATGTGAATGGGCGTATCCTGGCACTTCCCATCTCTTATCTTTCTAACTCAATTTCCATTGATTTCATTCATTTCCAAATGTCTTAGTCATGTCGTTTCACAGGCAAACATTTTCTATTGCAGTGCAAGTGTAAGTTAATTCCAGATAGATGTGCAACTGCAAATGTGTTTATCTGTGATAGAATGTTGGATGTGCAGAGGTGTTTTTGTGGATTTCTCATCATTGTCATGAACACAAATGGATAGGATTAAAGAACACACACACACACACACACACACACACAGACTTCTGCTTGCGACTGAGTATCTTCAGCGTTGGCTAGCAGAGTTGGCTGCTAGGCTGTTTATGTCTCATTGTGTCCGCACGATAGAGAGCCAGAGAGCATTCTATTCTGTGTCCCCCACCAGTGAGATCCAGCACTTAAAGAGACCCTATGCAACTTTCTGCAGGAGACGATCGCTCCTTGTTTACATCTGGAAGTCTGAGACGAAGAACCACGCTTGCAATTTATATATTTAAATATAGCCTATACATGTATAAATATACACGCTAAAGCTGTCGGGGAAGCTCTGCAGAGAAAATGCAAGCATAAAACGAGTGAAGACGAAAAACAAAACCAGAGATGAAATCGCCAATCCTGCATAGTTCTTCTTTAATTAACTCTGCATTCACATCGTCTTCCAAACTGACCCTCCCCTGTCCCCTCAGCCTGCTGAAATCTGATGATTCAGATGGTAACCACCTCGTGTCCTGCTGCAGGGTCGATGGGGAGGTTAGTCTAAACAATGTATCATGGGAAACAGAGAGAGAGAGGGAGGGAGGGAGGAAGAGAGAGAAAGAGAGAGAGAGAGGGGGACAAAGAAGAGTGGAGAGGGCGTGCGTGAGCGCTTAGTGGATTAAAATGACCTGACTCATCCATTTCATGAAGCTGTGTGATTCACCATCCGCTCTCTTAGGTGATGTGTGATTGACCCCAGTAATTCCTTTGCCAATGTCAGTGTGGCAAGGTGGCTTTTTATTCTGCAGTATTTCTCATCAGCGTCGCAACTCACTTAATGTCAATACTGACACATAATGTCAGCAATTCTTCAGCTTGTGTTCACTGAAGATGAACTGTGGAATTGCTATTACTGAACTGCATTATCACACTCCTACAGATGGATTGAGTGGGAAATTAACTCAATCAAACGCCTACGTACAGTACATGACCAATGTTCATAATCACTGCATGGCCAGTAGAATTAGTCATTGTTATCCCTCTCATCAGAAATATTGATATCGCCTTCCCAGGCTGACACCTTGGACACGATGTGATGTGGTATTCCTGGCTGCATGTCATAGGGTGGCTCTCGAACTCTCAACATGGTTATGGTTATGGTTATTGTTATGGTTATGGTTATGGTTATTTAGCAGACGCTTTTGTCCAAAGCGACATACAAATAAATAACAATACAAATTAAATTAACAGTGAACAATTACAAAATAGGGAGAATAGTAATATTATCAGTAAAACAATAATTTTAAGCACTAACCTAATGAGAAATAAAACAGTGAAATGAGAATAGCAATCAAATAAGTCACTCAGTTCATTATATATAATAATAATAACTAAAGCATGGTATGGCTAAATTTAAGGACAATAGCAAAATAAATGTCAAATTCTATCAATGGACAACTTATAACAAAACAATACTATTATACAAACCATAACACATCACAAACTCAAAGGACTAAGTGCCTATTAAACAAATATGCCTTAAGACCCCTCTTAAAAGATCCAAAGCTGTTGCTGGAACGGAGAGCACTGGGCAACTCATTCCACCAACACGGAACCACTGAAGAATAGGATCTACAATTTGACCTAGCATGTATGGTTGGTCGACATAACAGACGCTCCTCAGAAGATCGCAATGGGCGGTTGGGAATGTACATCGTGATTAAAGAACTGAAGTAGCTGGGAGCAGATCCAGTCAGTGTCCTATAGGCCAGAGTGAGAGATTTAAATTTAATTCTGGCTACTATAAGGAGCCAGTGGAGAGTAACTAGGAGAGGGGTTACATGTGTCCTCTTTGGCTGATTGAAGACCAGTCGTGCTGCAGCATTCTGAATCAACTGTAGTGGTCTTAATACACAAGCAGGTAGGCCAGCTAACAGAGAATTACAGTAGTCCAGCTTGGAGATAACCATTGCTTGTACAAGAAGCTGAGTGGAATCTTGTGTCAGATAAGGTCTGATCTTCCTAATGTTGTACAGGGTATACCGACATGACTTTGCAATTGAGGCAACATGCTCAGAGAAAGTAAGTTGGTCATCAATTATGACACCCAAGTTACGTGCCGATCTAGTTGGAGTCAGTGAGGATGAATCAAGCTGGATATTGATCTGTTGCGGAATAGCTGTTTTTGCTGGAAACACCAAGAGCTCAGTTTTGGAAAGATTAAGCTGAAGGTGCTGATCCTTCATCCAGATTGAAATGTCCTTCAGGCATGCAGAGATCCGATGGGAAACACTAGAGTCCTCAGGTGGGAAGGATAGGAAAAGTTGAGTGTCGTCCGCATAGCAATGATATTCAAATCCATAAGAGCGAATAATCCCACCTAATGAAGTGGTGTAAATAGAGAAAAGGAGGGGCCCTAATACTGATCCTTGGGGGACTCCTGTAGTGAGGTCATGAGACTTTGATATCTGTCCCTGCCAAGACATGCTAAAAGAACGCCCTTTAAGGTAAGATTTGAACTAGTCAAGAGCTTTCCCAGAAATTCCCATCAACATCTCTCCTCGATCCTCGGTCCTCCAGGCTCGTTCCCACTGATCTATAACTAACACTGGATAGACTATCCCATTGTTACCGCCCCATCATTATTTATGTAGATCAGTGAGGACGAGGATCGAGGAAGGAAGGGAGGATGTATAAAAGACGAATGAGAGGCACCCATAGTGTCCTTGGACAAGATGCTGACAGGCCAACTGCTCCCAATGGGATAAGTGCCTTGCCTTGCAGCCCTCTGCTGTGGCCAGACGTGGCAGATGTTTGGCATGAAGTGCAAAAAGCCTCCTCTCTTGTAATAGACGCCAGTGCATTCACACATCTCCTTGGCTCTCTGTATTTTCTAAAGATTTCAAAGTGAACGGCGAGGCGTCCAAAGCGGCTCTGGCCAACGAGGACTGTCCTCACATCGACCAAGCGGTCTCCCCAGAGGAGGCGTTCAGCCCAACGGAGAGGGCTGAGAGGCCCTGCTTCCTGCTGACGCCTGGAGAACGAGCCAATCACACGGGGGGAAGAGTCAGAAAAGGTAGGTATCAGCCAATCACTGTCAAGCAACATCAGAGTAAGTCCCGGGTAAAATATACACCCAATGAGCTGTCACTTCCTTGCTTCTACTTAGTCTTTGCAGCTAGCAGAGCGAGAGATACAGTCTCCCTGGCTACTGGCCATCTCAGAGTTACAGGCAGAGCAGGCGTGCTGGTTTTAGTATTCAGAGCACACCTTAATTGTCATGCATCTCAGCTCAGCCAAGCGTAGCCACAGAGATGCAGTTAACATGACCTCTACCAAGATGATTTGTCATGGCCCACCACATGCACACACACACACACAAATAAAACACACACACATAAAACACACACACACACACACACACACACACACACACAAACACACACACACACGCACATAAACACACACACACACACACACACACACACACACACACAAATAAAAACACACACAGAAAGAATACGAAGAATAGAAATTCAAATGCATGATGGCACTCCCCAGCACAATTGTGTATTTCTCTCAGTTTCTGTCACGTATATAGTTAGTGGTCCAGGGCCGTGTTGTTTTCTTGCAACAGTTCCTTTCTCTGTCAAGTAATGTGTTGTTGTCAAACTGCTGTTATGATGGATTTGTGTGTGTTGATCACTTGGGAGCTCTGGTGCATTTGCCTGCCTTGAGCATACTTGGTGCATGCTGACATACAATAACTCAGGTACACAGCAGTGGTGATGTACCGCACTAATGCAGCATGGGACATGAGGCATGTGGTCACATGACCAAGGACTCAGCCAGTCACGCTAGACGCTTCTTAGAGGTCAACATCATGGGGCAATCAAAAATCAAATCAAAGACAGAAACCAGACAGACCAAACACAACACAGAGAAGACAACTAAAAGCACCAAACACAAGATACTACACAGGAAGCAGCTACACAATAGTCACATCAACTGCACCTGGCACTCAAATAATAGAAATGAGCCACATCAGGTAGTAGCCTACCCATCCAACATAAGAGCGGAGTAGTGCCCTTCACAAATGAAATCGTTAGCTTAGCTTAGCAGTAGCCTAGCGTAGGGAGATGTCCAGGGGCTAAGTGGTAGAGAGAGCAGGCAGGCAGCTGAGATGCTGGCTTTGTCCTTGTGTGTCTCCTTTAGTTGTGCTAACCTTCGGAATGCCACTGGAACACCAGCGCCACCTAGCAACCTCCTCATGCATGCTGTAGTAGGCAGTCTAGTAGTGCATAGCGTGCATGACGGACCACATTGCTATTGTTGCTACTCACACATGCTACTCAGCTGAGACATCAGATCAGGACTGGAAAATACAAACGAAACACACACCATCACACTGTCTCTCTGTCATTCTGTCTCTCTCACAGTCTCACACACACACACACACACACACACACACACACACGCACACACGCACACATTTACCACCACTCTCGTGCCTCTCACACAGAGAGACAGGTAGCTGCGGATGCTGTGTTGTGGTGTACTGAACGGCCTCTTTCTCTCCTCGTGTGAAGGTTGTGAAAGGCCCTGGAGCCATAGCAGCATGTCCGGCATGGCCTCCGGCTCTCTGGGAGTATCCTCAGTCTCCGCCCTCCCCTGCAGCCCCCCCTGTCTCATGCAGCCCTCCCACTCCCCCATCCCATCCATCCTGTAGCACTGAGGACAGTCTCCATCCTGTAGCACTGGGGGGAAACTCAGACAAGCAGAACTTGAATGGCCGCCCCACTCCCTACCCCACGCCATTCCCATGCATCCTGTAGCACTGAGGACAGTCTCAATCCTGTAGCATTGGGTGGAAACTCAGACAAGCAGAACCCGAATGGCTGCCCCACTTCCCAATACTCCTCACCATCTCATCCATCCTGTAGCACTGGGAAGAGACTCATGCAGGACCAAAATGGCCGCTCAGGCCTGAAGTCACACTGAGGATCCTGCTCATTTCAAGTGTCACAAGTCAACTCAAACCTCCTCTCTCTCTATCTTAACTCTTTTTTCAGCTCTCTACCTCTTGCCATTATTTTCCTTCCTCTCCCTCATCCTCTTCCTCATCACCCTTTCTTTCAGGACCTATCCTCCTTCACTCTTTACTGCTTTTAGTCTAAAAGCAATCCTGAACTTACGTTGCCATTCGTTTTTTGAGCCAGTGGTTATTGCGTCCTGTGCAATTAGTTTCCATTTAGGAAAGACTAATGAATGCCCATGTCAATGGTCACACCCAGTTTAGTTCATAAGCTACTTAGAGCTAGAAAACTATCGCTGTTCACAATACTAGTGTAATAAGCATCATGAACATTAAAATGACTAAAAAAGCCCATTTGCATTTGCATGTCTTGCATGGGAACTATCTTGAGAAAAATGTAAGTCTTTTAGTAAAAAAAAAAAAGAAATGTGAGAAAATTCTCCTTCCATCCAAAGCTTCTTGATACATATTTGAAGCAGATAAAAATATGGCATCATCTGTAGCAATGCAAATGTTTTATTTGCTGTCATTTTATTTGCCTTTCCCCAAATCTCTAGTGGACATGAGGGCCATCACTAGTAGCAGTGGTCAGAAGGGCCACAAGGCATTATTTTGTTTTGAGAACATCAATCAGTAAAGCACTTTACCATCAGTATGGAACTCTACCTGAGCATGTTATTTTTCAAGCATAAAGTTAGCCGAAAAAAAATTAAAGCATTTTCATTCTCTGTAAAGTTAAACATTTATTTTTCTTAACTTCCGTTTCATACTGTGAATATAATTGAATTTAGTGTAGATATTTGTGGAAATCACTTTGAAAATGTAACTCATTACACAATAGTGTTCAAATACTAAATTGACAAATATAACACACTGTATGCTAATACAGCATTATATATAAACATTTATATATGTATCTATATGCAGTATATTTCATGGATAAAAACAAACTCTTGAGAAATTATTAACACCTTTGGGTACCTTGGGGAAAGGTAAATGCATGCACTTGTATGCGAACAAAAAGTATGCAAACAACTAACTATGTAAATAATATCCTGCATGAAATAAATTTTTGTACTCAATCTGTTTAGCCTCTGTTTTTATTTAACAGAATATGCATACACACACACACAAACCTTTATTCCCCTACCTGTGTTACCAAGCAACTGAGCAACACATGACCTTAAACCTCTCTTTGACCTGTGCCATCTCCATAGCAACGCGCTACTGTGAGGGTCGTCTGAATCCATTGAGTAAACGTGTTGAACTGTCCCAAATGATCCCATCACATGCAGCGCCATTACAGACAGTTGAACAGGAGGTCAGGCAGAGAGGTCTGGTTAAGGTCAAAGAGAGACTGTACTTGAAACTTAAACTGATCAGATGTTTGGAAGCAGGCACAAACTCAAAGCCCTGCTTCTCACTACATCGGCATGGCACACACCACACACACACACACACACACACACACACACACACAAAACAAGTTTGACTGACAGCCTAAATGACTTCACGCCCATGCAGAAGCTGCATGTCAGCCTGCCATCCCTGTATTGAATGTACTGTATGTGTACGTATGTGTGTACTGTATGTGTAAGCGTGTGTGTGTGTGTAGTGTGTAAGCACGTGTGAATGCATTGCTGGTGACCACGTGACTGCTGCCTGCTCTGCCCTGCACTGCATGGACTGCACTCAAACGCATGGCAAAATGTGACCCCTGACCCCTGTGCATGGACCTATTGCTGGGGAGGACTGTGTCTATGACCCCCCCCCCCCCCCCCCCCAAACTCCTCTGCCCTCTACTTCCAAAGCAGAGAGCATCTACCTGTTTAGTTCTGTTAGTTTTTTTCGTCATTGTTGTTGTTGTTGTTGTTGTTGTTGTTGTTGTTATTGCTGTTGGTGGTGTTCTTGATAAGCGCCTTTCTTCTTCTTTCCCTGTGTTGGTCGTGTATTAATATGATTTCTCCTTGTTGCTGTTGCTGTTCTCTCCTCTCCTCTGTGTGTTCTAGAGTCACAGCGGCGCCGCCGGAACAGACAGCCCACAGAGTCAGTGTGTGTCATGAATCATGGTGTGCCAACCACTATGTGCATGAACCACACGCCCACATCACCTACCTGACAACGCTATAGTGTGTGTGAGAGGGAGTGAGAATGAGTGTGTGAGTGACAGAGTGTGTGTGTGTGTGTGTGTGTGTGTGTGTGTGCAGTAGATCAGCATCTTCCTCCTGGGTGTGTGGCAGAGACTATTTCAGCATAGATGTAGCCGTGATAGTGCAGATGAAACATTGTTGTCTAGCCGTACAGTAGCCCTGTTACAGTGGAGTGCTTTTTTGTGCTGTTGTACTGTGAAAGTGCCTATGTTTTAGTGTGTATGTGTAACAGTGTGTGTGTGAGAGAGAGAGAGAGAGAGAGAGAGAGAGTGTGTGTGAGTGTAAGGGTGAGTGTGAGTGTGAGTGTGAGTGTGAGTGTGTGAGCTAAGTGTGTGCGTTTTCACGTGTCGGTGTTGTAAATATGTTTTGTTCTCCTCCCATCTGTGCTCTGCTGTGCTGTGTGTACCCAAACTGTGATTTCTGTTCTGTTAGAAGGACTAGGACATGTTTCTGTTTATTCAATGTGCTTCCATTCTCAATGTTGCCAAGACGACTCACCCCGGATGTAATGCTTGCACTCAGCCCCAACGACACCATGTGCACAATCACATCGTCTCATCTAGTCGCAAACAACAAAAAGAGAAGAAAATGGCATAACAAACCCTTTATTTTTTAGGCTATGGCAGCTGTCACAGTAGATGCATCATTAATGCCTTTTTAGCAGTTTTTGCACCTGCAAACTTTCACATTCCAGTATGATTTAGAAATAGTAATAATAAAAAAAAACTCAGTTGTCTTCACCATAGGTGTCAGAAAGTAGTCATAGAACTATAGACTGCATCACTAGACAATAGAGACCATGTTAGCATGGTCACAGACTCAACATAAATATCTTAGTCAACCTGGCCATCTAAAAAAGAGCAATATCACACCTTTTCGAATTTCAATATCAAATCTCATGAACCTCAGTAAACTTGCAATGCTTCATGAATTTGTTTGCAAACATCAGTAAGTGATCACTACATACGTACAGTATGTCCATCATGAATGGTTCTGAGGTCCTTAAGACAGGGTTTTGAGCTTAGAATAGCTTCCCATATCTAACATGTAGGACCCTTCAAAGAGACTTTGATTGGGGTGATAGATAGGCCAGTATAAGTTTAATAATAGTATCAAGCTAGATGCCGCCTTTTTAGGGTTTGTCTGAAGCAAATGTACCCGACCTCACGTTCCCTCATTAGTGTTTCCAGCGATCAGTATAGCGGACGCAAACACGGAGCAGAATATTAAAGACAAGCGGAACCAACACTGTGTCTTATAATGAAACTGAAACCTTGCCCGCATTTGTAGTGCTACAAAGTGAGATAAGCTGGAAGTTGAGCCTTAAACTAAAAAGTGCACTTCCAATTTGTCAAACAGTGGCTGACATTTGTGGTGACTGCCTTGTTGCCTGCCATTTTTGTCTACAGTTTACAGCAAACAATTTGATGTTTGATTTGATGTTGACACAAAAAAAAAAACATTCAAATTTAAACAATCAAAGAAAACACCACAGATTGTTGCCTCTGTTTGCCCAATTTGAACGCAGCTCGAGCTTTTGGCTCAAATACCAGAAATCTTGCTTTGCAGTATCCCCCTCTGGTTTAAAACACAGTGACCCCCTATACACATCTCATAGGGACCAGCACTGAGATTACAACCACTGCAAACACACTGCCAAAAAACTCCTCCAGGATGTTTCCAAGGAGATTCGGAGAGAAGGACTGAGCAGAAACCTTTAACAGCACAAACAGAGGAGGGTTATGCCGGGCCTGGTCAACACAGGCCTGAGGTGGGGGAACTACTTGAGATACGATCAGATCCTTAAGGGTACCGAGCTACCAACGCCAAAATAGAAAACGTGAAGAAAAACTACACCACACGACTTCAGAAATGGCAATACCTACTGTGATTACTTTCCCACAAGTCTTCGATGTGTATTTTTTGAACAGCCAAATGTGTTGGTATCTAACCATGGTGTTGTTCCATTGGTAGTTTGAGTTGACTTGTTGAGTTGTTCAGGCAATATTTTGTGTCTCTTTTCTGAGAATTATGAGTAAAAAATAAATGATGAGAAACACTAATAAAATGCTATACACATTGCCTCTGACTATGGGTACTTGTACTGTACATGTAGAAGAGTCCAGCCATTCCACATACACACCACACTGTACTGGCTGCACTTCAGCAGATATCATAACAGTAGAACCAGACTCAGTTACTCAGAATTAAACTGAGACCATGACAGGGATACCTGAGCAAGCATCATGACAAATCACTATACCTGTCTGTCTTAACAAGACCATTTTTATTTAGTCCCCTCATTTTACAATAGCGTGAAAGAGACTTTAAGAACTAGCATGGCTACCGTCACATGGGCTTCATGGGCTCTCAGTGCTTCACTTGTGTGAGGATGTGACATGATCTAAAGTGGTACGACAATGTGGTCAGTTATCAGGGAATCCCCACAATACAGAGAGAGGGAGAGAGGGAGGCAGAGAGAGAGAGAGAGGGAGAGAGAGAGAGAGAGAGATGGCCTCCACACAGTGATGCCGTCCTCAGCAGAAAGGCGAAGGCTGTGTGAGTGATGGCGGTGGGCCAGATCAGTAAGTCAAACCGTGTCAGAGCCAGGGTGGTGTATTTCACGGCTGGCCTACTGTCCTGTCCTGTCCCCCTGCCCACACAAGGGGGGTCTGCCCCGTCCTGCCCTGGCAGCGATTTACACCCGAGTACTTCTGCCTGGAGCTCCTCCGCGTCAAGCTCCCACAGTGACCCGTCCAAAACAAAGCGTGCCAGACACACACACACACACACACACACACACACACACACACACACACACACACACACACACACACACACACACACACACACACACACACACACACACACACACACACACACACACACACACACACACACACACACACACACAGCTTTTGTGTAGCGTAAGGTACTTAGCCATGTGGAAAGTGTCTCAAATCACAGCAGACCTTTTATTTGAGCAGAGCCAGGATGGTGAGCTCAGACACACGGTACAGCCCGGAGGAAAAACAGTATCTGTGTAGTCCGTCCTCCGTTACCGTCACATACATGTTCATTGGTGTCCTGAGACTGTGGATCCATTTTATAAAGTGACACAAGATGATAAACCAAAAGCCATTTCTTTTATTAATGCTACCAGGCAAACACTGACAAAGAGTTTAACATGACACCTGAATTTATGCTCCATTCAGTGGAGTGATATGATCATCATAATGCCATAGTATTCTCCTAGAGTCAGGAGGAGTCGGGAGTCTAGACATCAGTTCCCTGGGCTAGACAGCCCCAATGGGGGTCAATCATGTTGAGGGCCATAAAACTACCCCATGATGGAGCACATCCCACAGCAGGAGCGTGTACTGTACGCGGCTGTAATGATCTAATGTGTGCGGGGCTGAGCAAGCGCCGGTGACAGAGAGCTCTAAACACACACTCCCCCTCCCCTCCGTTTACACCGCTCTACTGGGACTCCGTAGCGAAGCCACACGGCACATAAATACTCATTAAAATACCGCTTAGTCTAAACACATACTGTAGTCATTCTCATGAGAGTAGAACACAATAAAGGGGTCTCATTCTCTCTGTGTTTACTCATATTGAAATGTAGTCATAAAGGGCTGTGTCCTTGCAGTGTGCGTGTGTGTGGGAGGACAAGGACTCCGTTAAGTCACACTCTCATGTGACCGTTAGCGTTAGCAGCAAGGGCAGGCGAGTGCCTTAAACACTTTCACCTTCAGCTGGAGCTGCAGAAGCGGTCGCACAGTCCTCCACCTCCCTGTCCTTCAAGCAGCACAGAGCCATGGAGTGTCCCGCTCCACAGCCAATCAGCACGGGCCTGGCGGCTCGGAGGGCAGGGATTGGCTGCGGGCGCATGACGTCACAAAGGGATCCGTCTCCACACATTCCATGCTCGTTCCATCCCCAGGAGAACAGACAATCCCCTGGAAGAGAGAGAGAACATGGAGACGGTTGCAGGAAGAGGAGGAATATTGGGCACAAGTGAAGACACTGCAGACAGAGTGAGCACACAAACACACACATTCATACAAAACACACACACACACACACACACACACACACACACGCACACAAATTGCTTTTGGAAACCCCAGCTTCATTCAACATGCATTAGGCAGGAGAGAGGGTAACTGAAAGAGCAAAGCATTTCATTAGCAGGCTTAAAAAAAAGGATGCTTCAGACCTCTGTATGACACGTTGAAAATGACAGTTTAAGCATGTGGGGAAGCATGTGTGGAAGTATGTGTGAAAGCTTACTGTATGTGGATAGGGTGGGTGTGTGAGGGGTGTGTGTGTGTGTGTGTGTGTGTGTGAAGGGTGTACTTTATGTGTGTGTGTGACAACAGTAAGAGTATGAATGAAGGGGAAAAATATAAAAACACAACCCGTATCATGAGTGATACCGTATGTTGCAATGTTAGATCTAAATGTACAAAGCATTTGATGTAAAGCTATGTAAAACCATGATCTGGCCATATGCTTTGTGAGTTTGTGTTGTAAACAGAAATACAATTTAAAAAATAATAATATTGGGACATAGTAATAACTCGCGGCTAGGTGGTGTCAAAAGAAATAACATGGCACATGTTTAAAGACTTATATAATAGGCTTATTTACTTGTCATCCCATTTCCTCATTAAGGTCCTCCACCTCCACAATCAATATGGGTGAACAGACAATTAAAGACCAGAACCTATGCGGTGACTTGTTCATTAAAGACCAGAACTTGTTCAGTGCCTGGTTCATTAAAGACCAGAATCTACACAGTGCCTTGTTCATTAAAGACCAGAAACCCCAGTGCCTTGTTCATTAAAGCCGCGTTGGCACGAGTGAACTGGTCTGAACTACACTAATGGTCTGTTCACGTCACATCATCCCAATCAAATGTCTTTAATGTCCCCAGAGGTGTCAATAGGCTGGTGTAGAACGGTATGCCAACAAGCATGCATACTATATGACCGCAAAACACTACACTTTTCTACATACTTGCTAACATATGAACTGCATTCAAAATAGTATGCTCACACACACTCTCTCTCTCTCTCTCTCTCACACACACACACACACACGTATATATGTGTTATCATTCAACCTCCAATTGAAGAATGAATAATCCAGATCTCAATACAGCAGTCAGATACAGAGGGAAAAAAAGGCCTTGATGGCATAATATACCAAATTATTAATGTCCTCATAATTTCCACCTGATCATTTTTTAATAAGACTGCCATTGAGCGTAACTTGTTTCAACCTGGTGCCAGTAGAGCTGAGGAAGATGGACTCCGCTAGACAGAGGGGCTCTCCACCGCACTCCGCCCTCAGCAATCTCTCCCACTCCGGCAGCACTGGGCGGCTCAGAGACGACAACCAGGAAGTAATGATGATAACATTACTGAGAGATCACTGACAATAAATGTTTCTGTTGCTACCATGAAAACATGTACATAATGAATATATTTTTTAATGAAATAAAGAAATAAAACACAAACGAAAATAAAAAAAACACTGATGTACCACTGATGAGTTGCTGAGGCCAGCCGTGGTCAGTGCTGGGAGGTGTGGCCAGGGTCACCATCCTCACAATGGCACGTGCCATGGCAACAACATTACATAACAGATCTTGTCGTCAAGGCAACCGCAGTGAGCTTGCATTCTTTTTGGGGTGGGGGTTCCTCCTGTTTTCTTCAACATCACCACTGTTTTTATATATATATATATATACTGTATACACACACATATATATATATATGTTTTTTTTTTTCCATGTTGCAATTTATCTTTTACAAAAATGAGGCATCGGCTGTGTTTGCTGTTTCATTCCCACTCAGGAATGTGTTTTTGGTGTGTGTCTCTGTGGTCCCACCTTTCTCTCCTTAATTTATTCCAAAATCTTCCCCTCCTATGTCCTCATTACTCAGTCCTTTACTGGATTCAGTGGGTGGCCTCTCAAGCTTTAAGGTTTTAGCCTCATTAGTGTGTGTGTGTGTGTGTGTGGGGGGGGGGGGGGGGGGGGGGGGGGGGGTTGATCACCCTTGCCAAACAAGACACGTTCGCAGCAGAGCTGATGTTCACTCACCGTTCTGACACCTTCTCTGTTATTCATGGACATGTTGCATTGCAAAGCTGTTCCCATGGAAACAGAGCAACACCATGTGGGGTCTCCGAGAGGCAGCCTGGAATGTGCGCTACTTATTACATTCCAGAATACTGAGGAGTCATTGGTCATGTTCCCCTCTTTCTCATCTACTTAGGGTGAGTGGAGACAAAAATGCTTTACAACAGTGATCATCAACCGCTGTGTAGCCAGAATGGCTTGGCCTCTGTTTTCACCAAGTCACCTCAGTCACAGACTACAGAGGATGAGACAGACAGAACAGCTCAATTCAATACTAGGTGAAAACATGGAATATTTGGATGTGTGATTCATTTGTCTGCATTCAGAATGCAATGCCGAGTTTGGCGTTGTTTGGAGAAGGAATGGTAAATATTTATAGTGTGTGAGCATAGCCTTAGAAGACATCATGTTTGACCTCAACAACATAGAGACACTTCTTGATCCCTAAAATCCCACTCCAAGCACGCACATCACACTTAAAATTCTTGGCACTGCCTTTGACTTTAAACAAACTAGCAAAGTATGCTCTGACAGTATTTAGAGATGTCTCTACTCTGCCCAGTTCAGCTAGAGAAACAGTGGGAAAGTATGACGTCATTTATGCCACAGACTGTTTTGGGAACGTTGGGCAGTTTCAAATTTCATATGACAATGAGTCATTCCACAAAATGGCTTCCATCATCATTTCTTATATTCAGCTCAAGTAATTTGACCTTTAAAAAATGAAAAATGAACGCCGATCCATTTGAGAGTCTTTTTGGTATCAGGCACGAGTAACAGCAACAGCCTAACCATGTACGACGCCTTCAGGAGACCACTTCCTACAGCCTGATCATCTCTGAATGCAGCTCTGCACCTCCCTCTAGACGCTCTTCTGTGTCATGATTATGCACAGCACTGTCTTGGGGACTTGCATTTTTCTTATGTCACGAGTGAACTTTTGAACTTCCTCTGCGAGTACTGTTTAGCCACCGCGCTATTCTGTTGCTTCCAGATGAGCAGCCTGAGTCACATGACTCCAACTATCCAACATCAAGACACACCACACATGGGGACACAGGGAAAAGATGAACACATGCACAACTCTTATGCGCGTGTGTGTGTGTGTGTGTGTGTGTGTGTGTGTGTGTCAGTGTGTCTGACTAGGAGCAGCTCAAAATAATTTTCTGTTTAAAGTTTTAGAATGTGCACGGTCTATTGAAGTTGGCACACATGGAGAAGGATGCTCATGACTTAGGAGTCATGCTACAAGACTCACTTCAGGAGTCGTGCTACATTACAAGTCAGGAGTGATTCATCACTGCACATCGCTCCAGTGTGATTCCATATGCATGAATGGAACGGGCTACGCCAGGCCCAAGATGGGGCATGGATGACTCAACCAAAATCCTCTGATCTCAGTGATGCCACTTCATTCGGCTCCCCCGAATGCGATCATAGCGACAGACACAAACAGGCGTGACACACCCGACGCCCAAGTTAACCAAGCCCCTAGCTCTCTTTATACGTCAACAAAGCGCTCTCAATCAATGCTGATCAATGCCAAGACTGATTTAATATGTCGAGTTGTCTGTGGACAGGCATGATTCATGGTGGTCTATATTTACAGAGTAAGCTGAGACCGAGAGAGGGTAGCGTGATCCACAGCCAGGGTGGTGGTGGTGGTGGGAGGGGAGTGGG
>NC_085003.1:14241892-14244392 GCF_963854185.1 Sardina pilchardus | reverse complement strand
TTCATCAACACGTATTAGCATTTATAAAGCATTGCTGGAACACACAAACAAACAGAAGCTGGAATTATTCCACTATGAGAGATTTCCGATCTGTAGATATCTAGAATGCGTGAAGTGACATCATGGACACAGCGCCCCCTATGGACAAGAGGTTCAGGTAACACCTGAATATGAGACTTCACAAACTTTTCCCACTATTTTAAGTTCCTTGGGGCTGCAATCCTTTAATCCTAAAATGAAGTACTCTTCCCAGATTGCCTCTACCCAGGCCTAGGTTTAGAGTAGATCTATTCCACAGACAGATGCTATCTCTGTAGCTGCCTGTGATTGACAACCCAGACATGATCTCTGCCAAGTGCCAACACTGTCATATTCTGCTCAGTTGTCACTGAGAGAACACAGATTTCAAAAGTGGAAAACAAGGCCCCAGCCGTGGCGCAATTGGCTGGGGCACCTGCACTGCACGCCGGCGACCCGGGTTCGATTCCCGCCCCGTGGCCCTTTCCGGATCCCACCCCTACTCTCTCTCCCGCTCGTTTCCTGTCATCTCTACTGTCCTGTCACATTAAAGGCATAAAAAGCCCAAAAAAATAATCTTTAAAAAGTGGAAAACAAGACAGGAGGGAGGCAGTCCCAAAATGAGCGCCTTGCAATGGATCCGTTCAGTGCTTGTGTCAGCTCTGTCACATAAAATGACCAGACAAACTCCCACTCCCACTATTAGGTCCCCCTGGTTCTCTGGACATTTCTGTCCATTGTGATGAGACGCCAAGGTCAGCTAGTCCCCCGAGGGGCTTTCCTCGAGTCTCTTCACATCATCTGTGTCAAGGTCAGCAAGCTGGGCACAGTGGACCAGTGAGTGGAGAGATAGAGAAGAGAGACAAAGAAGGGCAAACAGAGAGATGTGCATGCAGTCGTAGAATGGGAGAATGAGCATAATTATGCATGTGGGAGGGAGAAAGAGAGGGGAGGTATAATCAAACAGAGAGAATGAAGGAAAGATGGCAAGGTGGAGTGAGAAACAAATACTCACAGAAATGGTGGCATGGTGTTCTGAGATAGAGGGAAAGAGAGGGACAGAGCAAGTGCAAGAGAGAAAGGAGAGAGGGAGGAACTACCGTTAGAAACAGAAATGGCCAGAAAGAGGTCGGAGGGCAGAGAGAGAGGGAGGGAGAGAGAGAGAGAGGGGGGACAGAAGGAGAGAGAGGGGGGACAGAAGGACTGCTGTTGCTCCAGAGGTGCAGGCCATAAATCACACTAAGTGTGGGGTCAGATCAGTATGACCGCTTTACTGGCCCCCGTGTTTGTCCCTGGAGTCTCACGAGGCCACTGCTGCTACTGCTCACAGAGGAGCCCTCACACACCTCACACACCACAGCCCAGCCCACGCCAGTACAGCAGAGTGGGCCAGTGTGTGTGTGTGTGTGTGTGTGTGTGTGTGACAGATTTTTTCTTTATAGCAGCTCTGCCTCCCCGTTCAGTCCCAACACATCATAAATACGTAATGGGGAAACCTGACACTCACAACATGTCAATGGACCTGGGAGACGGCCTAGGAGATGTGCGCAAATGTGTGTGTGCGTGTGTGTGTGTGTGTGTGTGTGTGTGTGTGTGTGTGTGTGTGTGTGTGTATGCACATAAATGTGATTGAGCGTGTGTGTGTGTGTGTGTGCAGATGTAGGTGCATGAGGCAATGCCCATGTATGTGTGTGTGTGTGTGTGTGTGTGTGTGTGTGTGTGTGTGTATGTGTGTGTATGGGTGTGATCATCTAGTTCCTTCTGTGTTTGGCTGTTACATCCGTCAGTCTACTGTAACACCACGCCAAAGCTCACTCAAAATCCCATCTACAGAATGCCCCTTCAATCAACATCACACACACACACAAACACACAAACAAACAAACAAACAAACCCCACCAATATGTATTAAAAAAAGGGATAGATCCAGTGTGCTTCTGCACACAACTGGTGCATCCACAGGAGGGGAAAAGCTCAGGCTGATGAAGGATACCGGAGCAACACAGACGTTTTCTAAGACTTTTTAACACAGCGGTGCAAAAGACTAACGTTTCGATGTTCACTACATCTTCGTCCCACCGTTATGCATGTTTGGGATGTTCACTACATCTTCGTCCCACCGTCATGCATGTTTAGGATGTTCACTACATCTTCGTCCCACCGTTATGCATGTTTGGGATGGCAGTAGTGCCTTACTCGCAGTGCTGCTCCTGTGCCCGCATCTGAGGCTGGCCATCTGTCTCCGCTATCAACAGGCAGGCGGCAAGGCGATGCCACCTGAGCACCTGGGCCTCCGACTACAGCTACTGCTGCAGCTCCAGCTGGCGCTCGCTGGGGACTAATGGAGACACTGGAGAAGAGCAGAGTCGTGCCTCTAGTCTACAAATGCCTTGAGTGAAGCTTTCCCGTCCTCCACAAATGCTGCGCAATCAGTCGCTTCACTGATGGAATTTGGATGGATTTCTTCCTGTGGTGCTTGCTG
>NC_085003.1:14124392-14236892 GCF_963854185.1 Sardina pilchardus | reverse complement strand
ATGCTAATTTAGAAAATGAGGTGACAGACGGCGACTCATCTTAAATTAAACGTACCCACGTGTATAACTTGCATTTTGACAGCGTGTCCATGGGTTGCAGGCGAGGTGCATGGTTTGTTGTGTGCATAGATAGACAGTGGTGGCCTGTGCTGTGACTGTGGGCGCACCGCTGCAGTCATGAAAACATTGCGCGCGTTGTGATGACGTCACTACACGAAGGACAGGAAGTTGTCGGTCGAGCGAACAGGCATGCCACACTCGCCGAAACGGAGCATGTTTCATGGCGAGGAATTTAAAATATTTGGCTTTTTGTAACTGAATAATGTAGCATTTCACTTAAGTTCGTCAAGCCCTGGTTGGTCAGAAATAGCGCTGGCCAAGCAACACTAAGATTATCTTAGATGTGATTTCTGGCACGAGGGGGGAAGGATTGGAGACTAGAATGCATACCTGTGATGATATCAGTCATCGATTGAAACAAAATGTTTCTCCATCTAACGTGGATGATATTCAACGGTGGATGGCAGTAGCTTTTGATATGGCGTCGGAGGCTTTGGAAAACGGAGAGGTACCTGTTGGCTGTCTCATGGTATACAGAAATGAGGTTATTGGCAAAGGCAGAAATGAAGTGAATGACACTAAAAATGCCACTCGACATGCCGAAATGGTGGCCTTTGATCAGGTGATGAAGTGGTGTTGTTCTAGAAATCTTGATCTCAAAGATGTCTGTGCACAGACCACACTCTATGTGACTGTGGAGCCCTGCATCATGTGTTCAGCTGCTTTGCGCTTAATGAACATCTCTCTGATCGTGTACGGCTGTGGGAACGACAGGTTCGGTGGCTGTGGTTCTGTTCTCAACATTGCCTCGGATGAAGACCTGCTCACTGGCTCGTCTTTGAAGTGTATTTCTGGCTATCGAGCGGAAGAAGCTGTTGACATGCTGAAAAAGTTTTACAAGCAAGAGAATCCAAACGCTCCAAAGTGCAAAGTGAGGAAAACCTAGCCGTGTTGTGGGCTGTGTGGTGCTCCATAGGTGGAGACAAAGTACAATGAGTGGACGTTTTCGTAGACCAGTAGTTTCAACATCTTCAAACAGTGGGATACCTGTATCTTGTAAATGCATATCCACGGCGCTACAAGACCCCCCATAAAGTTTCATCTAATTCATCCTGTTTATTGCTGTTGCTTGGGAAAAAAAGGTGCTGGGCCACATTAGTCACCAATGACTCAAGGCAAGCATACAGTATAGCCTATATATCTATAGGCATATCTATAGACTATGCTTGCCACCATCTGTGTGGCTGCTACTGTACATGTCCTGGGGGATTTTTTAATGACCATTTATATAATAATGTTCTAATTTTATTAATAAACTCTAAAATGTTACTTTAATCTTTCTCTTTTCCCACACTTACACCCACTATAGGTATAAAAATCCACAGATGTTCGTTGAAGGGTACAAAAATAATTGTTATTTATTGAGAGTTCATACAATATTCAGCCATTACATAATGTTATGTGCTACAGAGACAGAGTTTAGCATGTAAACAGTGTTTCACGTTGTGCACAATACAACTATATGGGTTGGGATAATACAAGATACAAAGATAGTCTGTCACACAACAGATCATACATTTAACATTTTATTTACACTTTAAATATCACTGTTGATGTATGTGGAATAACTGAGTAGGAGAGACACTAAAACTGTGGTTTAGGAGAGTTGAGAGCACAGAACAATATTCACACAAATGACTGAAATCAGCATCACATTAAAGATGATGAATCATGTCTAGGTAAGCAAAAGATAAAGATTCAAACCAGAGGAAGAAGCCACAAATACAGTTTTCTCTCTCTAAAGAATCACATTACAAGAATATCATGTAACATAAAAGGCTTCCATATTTAATATGGACACCTTGCATAAATCCACCACCAACAAAACCACCAGTCAAAAAACAAACAACAGATATAGCTAGCAAATGAGTGCTCTCTAAGTTTGAAAAATATCTTGTCTCAGTGTTGAGTATTTGACATAAAATTCTTATATTTGGTATCAGTGGAATGTGAAAGAGGGACACCGCTATTTACTTAATTATGTCTATTTTTTCATATGAAGAAATAACACTGAAGCCGGTTTGTTCTGTTCCAGTAGAGTCAGAATATCTTACAGCTGTGTTCTCTGTCATGTGATAAGAGTGATCGGTGGGATGGATTAAGGGTGCCCTGGCTACAGCTGATCCCGATACAGATATTTGCCTCATCTGGCACAGAAATGCTGCATATATGACTGATCAGGCCAGTGTGGCCTACGTGGAGGATCCTATCCTTATTATACATAGGGTAATCACAGGAAGCTGGAGTAAGGGATGGAGATATCTGGGGCCAAAGGCATCCTGGCGGTCGGTCCAGTCACACGCCCAGCTGCTTGTTGAGTCGGCTGAGCGCGTCGCCCACGATGTCCAGCTCGTGCCGGAGCTCCTCCACCACGCTGTTGATGCTCATGGTGTCCTTCAGCACGTCCACGCTCTGGGTGTAGGGGTTGTAGCGCACCGTGAACGGCCGCTTGATGGTCTTAGCAAACTCCCTGTGGCGGCGCACGCAAAGGCACAGTGTCAATTATGCATCACACAAAGAAGTGAGATAAAGATAATAAGTCTGTTTAGAGGTGACAATGCATTGAAAGAGTGTCTGTTTGTATAGACTTCCTATGGAGTTGCTGTTCACCAGCTGTGGTGTTGCGTCATAATAACCATATCATTAATCATAAACATGCAATATACTATTAAAGTTTAAAAATGTAAAAATGTAAATGTAAAAAGTTCAGGCTGCCCCTCACAGTTATTCCAATATATTTCATTTTTCAAGCCTAATTAAACCTTACCTCATCTTCACCTTGGCCTCCTCAAAGCTGTCAGACACAAAGTAGACGTCCTGGAAGGTGGTGATTAAACACTCCTGGTTGCACGTCACATTGGGGTCAAAGGGTGTGATGCGGGCGTTTCCCGAGAGGGCATGCTGAGAAGGAAGAAACAGGAACTCAGTCAATGAAAGCATCAAACCAGTGATATTAATCTCAGCAAAGGGAACACATTACTGTAGTACATCCTGACTGTTCTAATGATGAATATGTACACATGTGCACAACTGACAAACAACTTGAGAACAACAAAAGCGGTGGATAATGTGATGGCAATACCCCTAATGTAGTTATAAAATTGATCGTCAATGTGACACTGATACACTGACACTGATACAGTGCACACTAACCTTGAGCTCACTGATCGAAGACAGGAGGCCAGCTCCGTAGGCTCTGAGCTTCCCCTCCTGTTTGCAAAGGCCAAACTCCACTGTGAAGAAATAGCACTGAAACGACAACACAGAGTGCACATCAGACGTGAATCTTTTTCCATTGCATTGTTCAGAAACACAACATAAGACTGATGGCTGTTCCGCTTCAAATTGGAATGTTGAAATTCAACTTTTTAATTTTCATTTGACATATTTGTAATTCATTCATTTGCATAAAAGCACTCACGGTGGCAAGCTTCTGCACAGAGTCGTCTGAGGCTCCCAGCGATGCCAGTCCGATCTCCTGAGAGAACTGGGCAAAGCTAGGCTCCGCCAGGAGGGGAACGTGGCCCAGCAGCTCGTGACACGTGTCCCTGGAAACATCCATTACAACTCACATTACTATATAAGACTCACAAGACATAAAAGACTATATATGTTTCAGTTTTCATGCTTATTGATTAACAAAATGTATATGTGTTAATCATGTATATGTGTAAATGTATATGTATGTGAGATATTTTTTCAGAGCCTTTTATGGGGTTTTTTTTCATGTTTTATCAGGAACTCAGTAGTACTGTATTAAATGACCGACCTATTGCTATTATGCCATTACAACTGATAGATGTGATAAGTGAGTTGATGCTGAATGTTCAGCGAAACAGGGTGACCCAGGAGTGAGAGTACTTACGGTTCTGGAGTATACAGCGGGTCGGAGCTGTGCCTGACGTACTGTGTACAGTGGAACACACGGAAGGCCAGGCCTGCCAGGAAGTCTCTGGGGGAGAGGTAGCCAGCCACAGGCCTAATGGTGAAGCCTGTGCGCTCTGTAAAGGGAGAGAGGTATAACAGGCCATTAGTCAAAGGCACACAATTGCAAATTATCATCAGGCAAACAGCCACACTTCTCATTACTAGCTGAGAGGCTGAGACCTTTCAGATTTAGAAGTCAAATACAGTGATTATTGATTATTTTTATTTTCTAGTTACACTTGAGTTTAGTAGATCTATTAACGAATGTTTATTGATCTTCGTAAAATACAAAATAATACAAATGCAAAATAATTGTACTTGTGTGGTTGTGTGGTTTTCTGTGCAGTTGTTTTATAGCCTTGCAGCACCCCCTGTCTCACCTCTTAGGAAGCGCGACACATCCTCCAACTGCGGAATGTTGTCCTCTCTGTATTGACAGTGTTTGGTGAGCAGTGGCAAGTTCTTCAGGTATTCGCGGCAGGCATGGGTGGGGTAGAGTTTATTCAGCTCCCGGAACACAACACTCCAGGTTCGCACCTCTTCCTCCGTGAACTCAATCCGAGGGATCGGATCCCCGCTAAATATTAGAGAGAATAATCAGTACTTTAGGGAGAATTAGCTTATCGTCCTTACATTTCACTAGCCTAGTGAATTTAAACATTTTAAATTGTGTTTTCAATGCCAATTTATGGTCTAATAACTTCAGTTGTATTGAACTGTTGCTATTTTACTTACTGTTTGTAGCCCATGGCCAGATCGGCAAAGTCCTTTCTTCTCTTCCTGTAGACATTGTCTTTGAAACCCTTTTGCATAAAAACAGTGAAAGTTAATCACCAGTTACAGCTGTCTAAAATAATTGAAAGACCAAGCTCGCTTTGAGAAATGGAAAATGTACTGTTGTGACAAGTACATTTCCCATGTGTTGGATTTAATAGTTATCTTATCTTATCTCATCTAGATGTGAAATACTACATACCGGATGGTCTGCATCCAGGTCTGATCCATACATCAGCACGCGATTGGCACACTTGTCCAGGTCAGATATCTTCTTGGGAAACCATGGCACATTTTCCATATCCACATCTGCATTGATATTAAATATGTGTGATCAGACGTCTGTGTTATTATATGTGTATTGCCTCTACAAGATTTTAATATAAGGTCTTTGGAGACTGTTCTTGAAAGTATTTCATTCATGAGTTCATTCACAATGTGCTGCCCGTGCCCGATGATGGCTTTTAATTAGACGGCAAGACGTATTTCAAATCATTTCAGTTATATACTGTATTGCGATTGTAAAAAAAAAAAAAAGCAATATCACACTTGATGCTGATATAATTACCTTCTTCGCGTAAAGTGGAGTTGTCCATGTCTACAACGTTCACGTGGCTCTTGAGAAGCTGAATGATCTCATTCAGCTGCTCGTGGTTGCTATCGCAGTCCACAAAGATCTCGAACTCAGAGTTGCGCCTTTTCGACTTCCGAGACTCGATATGTACAAGGTTGACGTGATTTTCCTGTCATGGTAAGGATACAGCTATTGATTTCACGTTGATATTTTCTTTAAGCAGTTAATCACAGACCTATGTTTACCGTTGGTGAGCGCTAACAAACTAAAATGCTGCGGAAATTAACTGTGAATAATTACCTGAAAAAGTTTTAGTGCTTTGACCAATCCTCCAACTTCATTCTTCAGAGAGAAAACTATCGCCGCTCGGCTTCTCTCTGTTGATGCAGTCTTGTTATCGGTCTTGTTATCGGTCTCGTTGTCGGTCTTGTTGTCTTTGTTCTCATCAATCTTCGGGAAAGCTACCTTGTTCATCTGCAGAAACGGTGAAAAGTTTCGTTATGTAAAGGTCGATTCGGAACACACACGGATAAATCGCTTAACAAATAAAAGCTGAAGCCAGTCAGTCTGGAGCACTTTTGGTTTAAAACAGATTATTTTCATTTTCAACACTTAACCACATAAAACCACAGACCTTATTAACAGTGGCACACATGAGCTAGTCAGACAGATACCCTTAACTTCAAACAGTAAAGAAAGTGTTCATCTTTAAATCACACCCTCCTCCTTTACTCTATCCAAAGTGTGTGTGTGTGTGTGTGTGTGTGTGTGTGTGTGTGTGTGTGTGTGTGTGTGTGTGTGTGTGTGTGTGTTTTATGAAGATTTGCTGCTTTGAAAGGTTTTTTTTTTGTTTTGAAATCTGAATATTTTAAATTAATAACATTTTCTTAATGTATTGCCCTTTTCTCTGCCACGTAGTCGCTGTATTAGTTGACCAAAATCGAAATGCATCAGAGTGAATATCCGATTACAAGACAATGTCCGGCGTGCCGCGCACATGCTCGCTCGAAGAGGAATAAAACCTTTAGCCTTATCATTTGGAACGTGCGTCAATTCAGCACCGAGAACAGTTACCGCGCAGTTCAGCACTGGACAGCTCCCGCAGCAAGCGACCCTGCGAAGGATTATGGTCGCTCTATGTACGCATGTATCTACGCATGTAGACGAGAAACCACACAGTATCATAGGTCCAGCAGCTTCAGAGAGTGAACGGTTTGTTCCAACCATTCACTCAATCATCTGATTCGAATTATCACAATTAGCCAGGTAGATCACAGCTAGTTAGTGTAATCGCCTGTGTTCAGTGCACAGGTAGAACACATAAATGATAGGACTTCTACTTTCTGAAGCCAGACTTCAGAGCTACGCTCTATGCATTGTCTTCAGACAACTAAAAACGTTTCCCCTAAAATATGCAAACCAAAATATCTGTCTAAAAGTTACTGTCAACTGACCATATTTCTTCGCGAGGGAGACACGGCATGGCACACCAGTTGCCGTTGTCCCTGTCTCCCTGCCAGCAGGATTCCTGACAGCATGAGTGCGCGCGCAAAGTGGCCAAGGCCAGCAACAGAGGTCAGGTCTGCGCAGTGCTTCAGCAGTTAACAGAGACCGGCTCGTGTCTGGCTTGAGGAACCGCCGGTGCAATCTCATTTAAGACACGAGCAAGCCTATTATTAGTGCCCTACTGGTTTAATCTCACACGGGATTAGGTTGCAGTTAATCAATCAATGAACAGGTGTAAGCACGTTGTGAGAATACGTGTGAGGGATTAGCTGTCTAGTAAGTGAGTTTCACCTGTTTGTCAAAGGTATTCATTCCAGAAACCTCGTTATACGACAAACTCGATTCACATCATTTAAACTTCACATGCAGTGTATTTTCCACCCACTTCAAATTATGGTCTACTGACATGTATTCAACCAAAGCCTCTATCGGACGCAATACATGTTGAGAGAGGAGACATCCCTTTCATTTGCAGCATGCTACATTGTGCATAGTTTGAACGACAAATACATCAATACACTTAGTCACATGTGTAAAACATGGTCAGCACTCCTGCCCTTCTTACCGCTTAATGTAAAATGATCACGCAGGTGATACGGCTTATAGAGAAGTGCGACATTAGGCTACTAAAGCTCTTTATTTCGAAGCATGTGTCTACAGATATTCATAAACCACATTTTGCAGATCCAATTGCTCATTGACCAACTTTAACGGATTGATTAAGACTACAATTGTTTTGTTCTGTCTGTCCAGTGACTGACAAAGTTGAAAATGAATGGCAAGTCCGCTTAAAACTGGAGTGATCTAGACACATACGTTTCTTACCTCATTATTTAGATGTTTCTCTTCGAAAGACAAGCCAATGTTCATGGAGTCAAAAGATCGCCCCCTTCGCGGTTGCTCACTTTTGTTCGAGTACATACTGAGTCTATTTATTTAGACGGGTTGATGTAGTGAGGCTTTTTTTTCTCTCGGAGTTTAACTTTGCGCTGATGGAGTAATGCAGATCCCAGCGCTCCAAGATATTTATCAACCTGTAGGGGAGGGGAGGGGGGTTTGGGGAGGGAAGGGAGGCGGAAGCCAGATAATCTGCCCCAAGACAGCAAATGGAAAAAGAGCAGTAACGCTCGCGTCATGGGCAAACACAAATGAAGCATACCTTTTCACTTTACTTCCTGCCAATCTGCATACAAAAAGAGTTATACCACGTAAACCGAGATCAAATAAACACGCTGACATTTTAGCATAACCCCTCAGGAAGAAAGGGCTATTTTTGAGACGGGCTATTTTAGGAGTTGTGTTTTCCCACGTAGGCCTAATACATGTGATGTTGATGTGTTCAACAGAGAAAAAACAATCAATATTTGCAAGCATCAGCATGAAAACTGGCAATAACGCCCGAAACTTCGTACGGCTGAAATAATCGTATTTGGTGCTTTATATGAGTAAACGTTCTTTAACTCACTTTAACACTTCATACTGTATTTATTTAAACCTTTGATCATGATAAAGTGATGATCAAGATAAAGTGCATTGCGTAGATATTGATGTTTGCGAAGTGATTTTGGTACTGATAATGTGGTTGTCTTATATGACATGCTGTTTTAAACACACTGCATCAATCCAATGTAGATAATGCAGTATTTGTACTGGCAGCCCTGTTGTGAAGTTTATTTCCATTTACATCCATAGACATGTACAATGTATGTGCAGTAGCTACATACAGAATGACACAAAATTGATCTATAATTGGCTCAAAAGATTCCTCATCAGAATTGAATTAATGTCCATTAAAGATGTGTATATTATGGGTGTGTACAACTGTGTGCCCTGTTTGACTGGCCTCCTTGGCAGTGACCTTGCTGGCCCCAACTCCAGCAGAGGGTCAGTGATTTTCCAAGCTTACTCCTCAGGGGTCTATGAGTGAGCTTTAAGAGGATTCACCCCCAACCCCCCCCATCCCCCCCCCATCTCCACCACCGCTCTGTTTTACTTTACTATTTTGTCAGTCTTTATCGGATACTCTACCAACTCTTGGCCAGCACGTCTTAAAGTGAAGGTCAGGTGGGGAAGAGCTTTTACAAATCAGCCACACCACTTGCGTGTTGCCCCCGTGGACCTGACCTCAGTGGTGTGGTGTCGTGTTGTTGGGGCTGTTGTGATGCTGTTTACAGGCTGAGGGGCTCAGCATGGATCATCTGAAGGCTCATCTGACAGAGTTTAAGATGCTGACAGACTTTCATTACCATTACCACGGATGGAGCTCAGAGGTGAGCCCACTACTTTCAGTTCACCGACACAACACATTGTGTGTGTGTGTGTGTGTGTGTGTGTGTGTGTGTGTGTGTGTGTGTGTGCGCGTGCGTGTGCGTGTGCGTGTGCGTGTGCGTGTGCGTGTGCATGTGTGTGTGTGTGTGTGTGTGTGTGTGTGTGTGTGTGTGTGTGTGTGTGTGTGTGTGTGTGTGTGCATGTGTATGTGTGTGCGTGCGAGTGTTTGAGAGAGAGGGCATGTGAGGTGTTACTACTGTAATCACACCTGACTAAAGAGACCCGTTCATCAAAGGCATATGAAACTCTATGATCTGCGGATCAGTTAAATATAGAGCTACCAGCTGTCACACATGTGATTAAGGTACTCATCCAAATCCACTGACACTACATTTGGAAACTTATGTCAGATTAATAGCAAGCCATGTGCGATAAGGACCGCCATTAGTTGTTTCAGTGGGAGGTAGTTATCTTATGAATCATCCATTGTGACCTGTATAGAGGTTGAACCACAAACAATTTAAATGTCTGCGGCTAGATAGCCACCTTTAAGTACATGGTATGAAATAACATGTTATATACAGTTATCTCATATGTGAATGATTCTGAAGACTGAGGTGGAAAGGAGTGGGCGTTTTGATTGCCTTGACTACCACCCCCCAGCCCCCAGCCCTATGTGAGGCATGTGGACATGTGGACCAAACACATGATCATTGAATCAGGTGGATAGTCTTACACAACAGGAGAAGGAAGAGGAAGAGGGAGAAGGAGCGAGAGAAAGAGAAATGGGGAGAGAAAGAGAGAGAGAAAAAAAAGAGAGAGAGAGAGAGAGAGGAGGAAGAACTGGTGAGGGGCACTTCCTGTGTCAGAGGAGGAGTGAATGGGATTGATTAATGCGATAGAGAATATGAGTAGGGAGTGTGTGTGTGTGTGTGTGTGTGTTTGTCCTGATCTTTCTGTATTGGTGTGATCGCGTTACAGCCATTGACTCAGGACTAAGGATTCTTATATGTCTATGCTCACGACTTTAGACTGATTGGTGCTTCAGCCAGCAAGGCCTCTGGTTGGTTCAGTGACACCATGGCGTTTCACACCGAGTCACCATCAATGCCCATGCCATGGTACTCAAGTAATGAAATTTATCCAATGAAAATACTACTACTATAATCCCAGATCCATGTTTATGTTTATTAAATGATGACTCCATTTTGAACTTTAAAGTGCTAGTCGAATCCTATTTTGTGGCTTTACTGCAGCAAAAAGGACAATTACTTTGGTTTAATACAGAGATAAATGTACTGAAACGCAATGCGCAATATTTGGCTAATTTGGAATACTCAACAGTCAAATTTAACCGGCGAAGCCCCAAACTGTGTCAGAGTGGAGATACTGTACGTATAGTGGCAGAACTGACTGAGCTCAGGGACAGATAATGCATGTGTCTGTAAAATATTGTTTATTTGTGTATATTTTTATTTTTATGGGCCCATCTTTTCTTTTTTCTTTTTCTTTTATTTTTATTCATTTTCATTAAGTGGTGTACAGCTGTTTTCCTTGGTTTTGACTTTTGCTTTTACTGTGGTGACGGTCAATGTTTGTGTGAGTAGTTTTGTTGAGAAACTTTCAATAAAAAGTTCATCACAAAAAAATGAAATGTATCCAATTGACTAAATTGTTAAATGGTTTGTTCTGCATTAATTTCTGTGTGTTAAGTGCTTTGTGTTGCAATTCATGCTTTACAAATGTGCTCTATAAATAATCACTACTCCCTTATATACTATTGGATATGTAATTTTTAATGTTATCATCTGAATGATGGTGTTTACAGTATATTGTGTGTCACAGTGTTGTGTGCAACCCTCTCAGTAATGGTGACTGACTGGCCTCTCCTGTGATGTCTTGGACAGAAGTCTTTGCAGATGGCCCTCTGCCGCTCCCACTTCTTAGAACCCACACCCCTGCTCTCCCAGCTTTCATCTCCCTCCCTACCTCCCTCCCTCTCTCTCCTGGTCTCTCCCTTCTCCTCCCTGCCCATCCCATCCCCCTCTCTTTCCTATCCCTCATTCTATCTCTCCCACTCATCCTCCTGTCTTCCTCTTGTCATCTCTTCATCCATGTCCAACTTGTATCTCTTTCTTTCCCTTAAATGAGGTGGGTGTCTGTTTGTCTTCCACCTGTACAATCATAAGGATGGTCACACATGTCTATGTGTATAAGATCCCAAAGCTATTGCAGTTGAACACTGCTCTCTGTCTGTATGCGTGTTAAAATGGAACTCACTAACGTAAACACATGCACAAACACATGCACTCTCAAGTAGTACATAAGCACATGTCAGGGATTAGGACAAAAATGCTCCCAATGTATAGGTTGTAACTTGTGTCCTTACCATGCTAATTCCCAAGACTTTTATTAACCAAGATGCAAGCATGGTAAATCATCTGTGAGCAACAATGGAAAATAATCCTCTCTATACACTAAACACATTGTTTTGGATGTGTGTTTGAAGGTGTGTGTGTGTGTGTGTGGGGGGGGGGTTCTTGAGCCTGGTCATTATTCCAGCAACGTGCCTGGCTATTGTGTGGGGCTGCTCCTCTGGCCTATGGGGGACCGTTAGTGAAGAGCCCTTAGCTTTACAGTGGAGACAAAAAAAGGGAGAGAAAGCGAGGGCCACACAGTCTGAGAGACATTTTACACACTCATCTCATTAACATGAGAACCACACATATAAATCTCTCTAATAAGACACATTCATGATGGGCTATGGTTCAAAAGAACTGTGGCTATCTAATCTTTCCCCTTGAATATGAGAGGGGTAAATCAATATTTTGCTACATTTTGTGTTGTTACATAATAAGTTCTTTATGTCTGGCCCCATGCACGTGTATGTGTCCTGTTGGTAGCACTCTCTGATCTGCATCTCATGCTGCTGCCTACAGCACAATATTGAGTCATATCAACGTGAGCACACCACCTCTGTGACAAACGCGCACAATGCGAGTAAAGTGAATTTATTGATACAGCACATTTTCTAGCACAAATGGCTCGGCAGGCCAAGGACAGCCCTTATCTTATCTGTGTCTGGGTATTGCAATCAGATAAACAGATCAACACATTAAATGAGTGAGGATGAGAGGAAGACAGACATACAAAAGTAGTTTGGCCCAATCAGAGAAATATCTCACACACACACACACACACACACACACACACACACACACACACAGTGGTCACTGTGCACACTAGTGTGGCGTTGACATCTTCAACTTGTGTGGTTAGGTGAAAACAATCAGGTCTGTTGTTACGTGGGGTTTTTATTTTGGACGCAGAGGTCACAGTAACAGGCAATGGTGCCCATATCTGCATGGCCAGCTCTCTCATCAGGCTTGTGCTGTTTCATGGGCGCTATAGGCCGGGGGCCCTGGAGCTGGTGCAGTGCTCTCCCACCAGCTCCTCAGCTCTGCCGTGGTGTCTGTGTGGACTGGAGAGGTGGTACTGTAGTGTGTCAAGAGCATAGGTGGAAAACTCCGGCTTCAGAAAGTAAAAGTCCAATCATGTATTGCTTCTACCTGTGCACTGAACAGGTGAACTCATCAATAAGCTCTACCTGGCAGCTGATCAGAATCAGCTGATTTAAGTGAGTGGTTGGCACAGATATGTGGTAGGACTTTTACTTTCTGAAGCCAGAGTTTTCCACCTGGTAAAGAGCAGGGTGTGCATGCAGTGGTTTGAAATTGGTGAGTTCGATGCCAAGCTGCCACTGTTGTGCCTTTCTGAGTCGCTCCAGGGAGTGCCATGCAAATAACTGACGTCTGCAAGTCGCTTTGGATAAAAGCGTCAGCCAAGCAAATTAAAAAAAGAGAGAAATAAAGAGATCATTTGTACCCATGTGATGTGAGGAAATACAAAATGTTGGCTTTGCTATTATGAAAGAACGGCGCTTGTATAAACAGTGACGGCTAGTTTAGTCTATGCATGTGCGTCTGTGTGCCACGGATGAATACACACAATGAGAAGAGTTTTATTGAGTTGGGTCAATGCCATTCAACGGAGCAAACAGAAAGCATATGCTAGCCACTGACACCATGCGAGCATGTGAGCATGTACGTGCGCGCACACACACGTACTGTAGACACTCTAATACAATGGTTGTCTACGCTGAATACATTTGGTGAGGCTTATCAACAATTGATGACCTCTCATACAAAGCGCCATGGACACATTTCATCCAGTCAATATGTCATGTACTTTTCTTCTTCCTAACTGCAGCAGAACACATCCACAACCTGTTCATCCATTTCATGTAAATTCCTGGAAAATCTACTGCATACGTGTACGACAACAAAACAAATTATGTGGAAAAATGATCAGCAGGTGCCGGGGAAGCCACAGAGAGATTTCCTGGTCAATGGGATGTGTGTGTGTGTGTGAGGGGGGGGGGGGGTGGGGTGGGGGGGGGGGGGGGTTATCATGGTCCTCAAAGGTGTTGTGGTGGGATATTTTTGTCGGTAGATGACTGGCTGTGTGGGAGTCGTGGCTCTGTGGAGGTGTGGAGAGCGGAGGGGAAAGCTGCTTTGTGCTTCTGTCGACAGGCCCCAGAGATGATGAGCATGCTGCTGAAGACGCCCTGATTACAGGCCAGGCAGGAAGTGGACAGGCAGGAGAAAACAACCCACTCGTACGTACGCTCCCTGTGCTGTACGTGCCAGACGGCACATTTCAGAGCCATACACACACACGCGAGCACACACACACACACACACACACACACACACACACACACACACACTGATGCACAAATAATTACCAGAGTAACATCTTGTACTTTGAGTATGCTTTTGAAACAAGCAGAGGTCAGTGGGTCAAGCCTTAGACACTAATTAATGACACACACAACTGATTATCCAGCTTCTTAAATCATGTTCACACGCACACACACACACACACCAAAGCACTCTCAAATTCCATTCTTCCAGTACAACTTCATTTATCACCACACACACACACACACACACACACACACACACACACACACACACACACACACACACACACACACACACACACACACACACACACACACAGGCACACACACACACACACACACACACACACACACACACACACACACAGACACATTGCCTCTGTATCCCCTCATTAGGTGTAATGAGGGCCACACCACAGCCATGATAATGTGTGCTGTTCAACTCTCTCTCACCGTGTGTGGGTGTGCGATTTCCCTCCCAGCTTATGAGGGCCATTTCCCTTTCTTGCAGACGTCTGCTTCAAACCTTGTCAATGTAATGTCTCTAGCACCAAATGTTACCCTAAATCCACACTGGGCTGCTGGGAATGACGGCAACCAATAATTTTCTATTCACACAGACTGCCATTTCTGTGGCAGTTTATGCAATTTTTGTGCATGTTCTGGAGTTTTGAGTTGTTCCAGAGTCGATGACTGTCTGAAACAAACCTCTTTAGCTGAGAAATGACAGCTTTGAGGCTTGACAGAAAAAACGGGCGCAACATCAGGGTTCAAACAGAAACACATTAGGCACCTTAACTGTGCACGTCGCCCTGCCCACCCTTTGTGTTGTGACAAGAGATTCAGCATGACAGTGTTTTGAAGGCTAGATGACGTGTGCCGGTGAGGATAATGGAGGTTGATTGGGAGGTGCTGCAGGCCAGGGCCTGTTCTGGGGTCAGTGTGTGGCATTTGCCTCGGAGTGTGATGCTCGGTCATCTGTGAAAGCAGGCTAAAGCATCACCCCTGACATGTAACAAAAATAACACCAAACCCTGGCAATGCATAAAAATAGCAGTTGCTTCATCCATCTCATGCCACTGCACTTGAACTCCTTATGCCCGTTGTGTCACCTGACAATGAGGATTACCATCAGCGTACATGTCACACTTCATTCACATAAGCAACCCCGAGTTCTATAGGAGAGTTCTGACTTCTTAAAGAACCTATGAAGGCTTCTTTACAGAACACTCTTTAAGAAGTCTGATAAGGTTATCCATTGGCCAATTAAACATATCAACCATTTAAAAAAAAATGGGGAAATGGAGGCATTGTAAAGTGTGTTGAACATGATGAAGTGTACTGAGAAAGCCAAAGCATATGCACTGTTTCATATGGATGGTGCAATGGCATTCACATGCTGTGTCCCTACCGGGGCGTTCTCAACTTATCTCACCCAACTTTGGTCTTTGTTCCTTTCTGGTCTAAAAAGGGCCAACAGTGACATTAAAAGCAGCACAGGAGCCTTAATGATAAACTTTCATCACTCAGCCCACCTAAGACATGTAGCACACTTCACGTCCCCCTCTCTCTCTCTCTCTCTCTCTCCATGTCATGCTCTCCCTCCCTTCTCTCGTTAGTCTCAACCCTGGTGTGAATTAGCATCAGAAAGGGCTTCTCTGCTCTCCATATCAATCAGGCTTTTAATTAACAGCCTGCTATATTCCAGCTGGCGTCATCGGCCTGTGTGTGTGTGTGTGTTTGTGTGTTGGTGTGTGTGAGAGAGAGAAAGTGAGAGGTGTGTGTAGGTTGCTGTGGCTGCCTCCTCTGCGTATGCTCCATTTGGAAAGCAAATGAGCTGCTTTTTCAGGGCGCACAGCTTTCTCTTTTCATACGTGAGTGAGTGGTCTTCCTTACATGGGGCCGAATGCCGTAAACACTTCAAAAAGAAATGCCGGTCCTGTAAGGATGTAGAGATTCATGAGTGTGAGGAACGTGCAGACATGTGTGTGTGTGTGTGTGTGTGTGTGTGTATGTATAGTGTGCAGCGATGATTCATCCCTCTCATACACGCACATGAACACATGCAGGCAAACTTAAAACAACAACCGAGTCACATTCACACAATACTTGTGCAACTGAAGTAGTTTTCTGACGTCATGTTGACAGGAAGCTACATTGAGAAAAATCACAATGGTATCGATGGTTGAGTTCCTTTAAAATCTGTCCAGTGTTTATAGCATCAAATACATTTCACAGTGAAACTGCTGACAGAAGAGTAAAAAAACATCTACACATTACCACAAAATTACCTTTAACAAGAAAATGAATAATTTCAAATCATTGACATTCTGACATTTATAGAGAGCATTTACAGTATAGGAATTGTGATCTGACCATTTATTCCGGGACAACGGTGACTTCAGCATGAGGTTCAGTGTTTGTTATTTGTTCAGTTCTGTTATTTTACAGACAAATAATTAGAGGGCCGTCTCTTTTAATGCTAGGCTAAGTTCATGACAACCTTTATATATTCATAGAATATATATAAGCATAAGAATATGTTTAAGTAAGTTCAAGTATCAAGAGTAACACTTACATTTCAGTTACTAGAGTTAATTGTAAACTAATTACTTAAGCTGGATTTGGCTGGATTCAAGCACTTTCAACCCTGTTGTGGTAAATGTGCTATAACAATAAATTGACTTGACTCAGCACCATTTAAAACAACACTTTTTTTTTAAGAGTGACTTCTTTAGAGGCTTTCTTTTTATCAACACAATTCTGAATGTCAAGGCTGATGATCAGTAATGAACATTTTGATTAAATGCAAAGGGATTTGATCCCGAGACTTCAACAGCTCTTATCTGTGTCTGAGTCTCCTCATACCACTAACCCATATGAGCACATCACACCCAACAGCTTTAGTCTCGCTTCAATCCACCCAAAATAATGACAAAGGTTAAAGGTCAGTGAAAACGAGCAATATAAAAATGTATTACATTATTGAGGAGATCCCTTATACACACTTCAGCTAGATGACAGTTTGTTTCCGTGATTAGGCCGAGCCAGGACCACACGGACCCGGTCAAGCTCCGAGTACCAAAACATACTTTATTCACACAGAATATTGACACTGTGCATGGTCACCGACTGCACATGACATTATGATAACAAATATACCGCTCTAAAAGGGAATTACTGCAACATCAGATAAACTCTGCCCCCTCATGGCCAACCAGGGAGCTGATGTAGTCACTGTAAACGTGATTACCTGGGGTGTGGGATCTGCGCTGTGTTGTGCTTTATAATGTGGAATACAATGGTCTCTGCAGCAGCTAAATATTAGACCAGTCAGGAACTATGGATGTGACACGGTCCAGGCCACCACCGCTCTCAAATACTGAGGGACATAAAGTAGTAAGAGTATACACACAAGAATTACAAAAAGGAAAATATTTTTATTTAAACAAATATTTTTGTCTTCTACAAAAAATACAAATTCAGATACGATCAGGGCCATGTGTGACATCTAGGTCATAGATGCTGACTTACAGGCCAGTACAACGCAGTGCATGAATGAGTGAGTTCATGAATGAATGGGACAGGACATATGCTGTGTGTGTGTGTATGTGTGTGTGTGTGTGTGTGTGTGTGTGTGTGTGTGTGTGTGTGTGTGTGTGTGTCTGTGTCATCTTGGACGGGCCTGGTGTGGTTTAGACCTCAACTCTGAGCCTTCAAAGAGGGGACCTCCTTTCTCACAGAGTCTGCCATTTTGGGCTCCACGTCCGACAGGACCCCCACAAGGTGCTGCGCCTGATGGATAAACATGGGGTAAACAGGCGCAAGAATGCTGTTAACAAGCAAGTAAGTTTGACCTCAATCTTTGCAAGTAGCCACGTCATGAGTTTAACCCTTAGATGCATAGGCTACCAATACCTACACTCTTCCATGAGTGGGGTCAAAAATGACCCCAATTAGAATGCATGCGTTTTTTGCTGCAAACTCAAATAATGTCTTTCATTTTGGTTAAAGATGATGATTTTTATTATATATTTGTCAAAAAAAAAATTATTTAATGTTGGACATATAGATGTATCACTGTTTATTAAAAAAATATTACAAATCAGCTTTTAGAAAGGCAAAAAAGGTAAACATCCTAAAATTATCTCAACATAGGTGAATAGGGTAACATTTTTAACTTAGAGATATCTTCATGAAACTTTACCAGTTGAATATTCATATAAATAGGAGAAAAAAACGTATTGCAAGTTTTCTGTATTTATGTTTAAATATGCTAATTAGGTCATGTCTAATTAAATATGCGCTGATTTGCATATATGTTTTGATGCGAAGAATCTGACCGTTGGAAAAAGCCAGGTTGAAAATTATTTGTTTGTAGTGTTAATATATCAAATAAAAAAACATTTACAGAGGTGATTATGAATATCTTCTTTTGTTATCCAGTAAATCAGAAAATACTGCCAATTGGCTTAAAAAATGGATTTTCGCCCTATTTTTAGGCATAAAAAGTCATACAAATCAGACCAAGAACGCTATATCAACAAATCCCTCTGTAAATATCGCTTGGTGAATTCTGCTTCACAATGATGGGAAGAGCGGACATCGAAGGAACAAAAAATGACGTCGCTATGAACGCTTGGCCGTCACATTATATGATGATACTTAGATTTATGTTGTTGTGTAAAAATAGCCTTCAGGATGGTGAGACTGCTGACATGAGATGTGATAATCAACAGTAAATGTATACCTGACTGCCAGTTGATAAAAATCAAAAGATCCTAGGGTTAACTTTTGAAATTCCATAGAAAATGCTTGGGGTCATTTTTGACCCCACCTATGCGGATCGGTGGTATTGATACAAAACATGAAATTACTTAAAAAATATAACAATTAGACACAAATCCAAATGGCCTCATGTCAAAGACAACCTATTTGAGGAATACATGGAAGGTTCAATGAAAAAAAAATTAAATTAAGAAGATACTGCGAGAAAACAACCTCTGGGGTCATTTTTGACCCCACTTATGCATCTAAGGGTTAAAAAGGCAGTTAGTTTAAACCAAGCTTCTATGTTCTTCTAACACAGTAGAAGTGATTTTTCCAAAATGTTTGTCAAAATCACAGCCATGCCGCAAGACATAACCATTCCATAATAAAAGCTCAGTGTACAGGGAGTTTACATATAGTAAGTACATGTATGTTTAAGCGAGCGATGGGTGCTTGAATGGATGTGTATGCACTTGAATGTGTGCTTGAGTTAATGAAAGTGTGTCCATGTATGTGTGTACAAGTCTGTGATACTCTAAGTGTTTAAACATTTGAGTTTTGCGAGTGCCAGCAAGTGTGTGTGTGTGTGTGTGTGTGTGTCTCACCGCAGCAGTGTGTTGTGGGAGGAGGGCTTTGGTTGCAGACGAGCAGTTTTTCTCAGTTAGAAATCGTTTCTTTATCAACTCCAATACCTCGTCCTGCAGACATAAATGACACACAGACATGCTTTATGAAAAACATGACAGAACATCATAGAACTAACCTCCTTGTTTTTTTGAGACCACATAAGCATGAATAAAATTACCATCTGACAACGTCGAAGCATGAGCGACATACTGTAGCCTACTCACCACACATTCTACTCACCACACATTCAAACAAACACAAACAACTTCAAGATCCTTCTTTAACGCTATTTTCACTTATCCTGCCCCTACCTTACCCCCCCCCAATATGCACAATAGGTGAAGGAACTGACAATTTCACTGCATTCTTTACATTAGTAATCATATGCATGTGACAAATAAGCATCCCTGTATCCTTGTATCCTTGTATCCTTGTGTCTTCTTACCCTGGACATAACAAGAAGGATGCTGGCAAGTAGTTCACATGTACACTCCACCAAGGCCGTGAGCCGTTCATCCTCCTCCCCATGGCCCTCCTCTTCCTCTTCCTCTCGTCTCTGCGCATGGCCAGAGTCTGAGTGCCCTTCCTGTCCACGGTTCAGCTGGTTCTCGTGGTGGTATTGCAACACTCGCAGGGCACTACCCACCAGATTCAAATCTGTAGGAAAACAGCAAAGGCACCCAAGTTATAGCGACTAAAACAGCATAGGGCACAAGTTATAGCGACTAAAACAGCATAGGCACAAGTTATAGCGACTAGAACAGCATCTCTGGATATCGAGGAGAGTCTTAAATATCAATGTTATTACCGGAAACATTCAATGCTTTTAGTAATAAAACTACCATCGACACTGTGAGAGATGAGCTATGAACTAGGAAAAGCGCTGGTTTGTACAGTTAGTTGTGCACATGTACACATAGACAGTGATGCAGACAGAGAGCTGCACGTGCTCTTACTGGTGTCTGCGGAGACGTGCTGGTCTTGGCACGCGTAGAGGACAGAGAGCACGGCCACGGCGGGGCCCAACAGACCCTTCTGCTCCTGCAGGCTGAGGGCAGGGTCGTCTGGCTGGCACAGGTCTTCACACACTACCGCACACAGGAACGCCCACACGGCACCGCCAGGGCCATCCTCGCACACTAGATACACACACACAAGCACACATTTGATAAAAAAAATTAAAAAAAAACAATAATAAAAAAAAACGCTATTGCATTGCATTAATTACAAAAAAGAAATGTATGCACTCTCTATCCTAACTCTACCCTGCCCAACGGTTTACAGACACATGGCTTGGTGTTAGTGTCCATCAACACTCTAGAATAGAAGAATAGAATATATACTTTTTTGATCCCGTGAGGGAAATTCAGTTCTCTGCATTTAACCCAATTTAACCGAATTAGTGAATACACAGCACACAGTGAACATACAGTGAGGTGAATCACACGACCCAGAGCAGTGAGCTGCCTGCCCAACCAGCGGCGCTCGGGGAGCAGTGAGGGGTTAGGTGCCTTGCTCAAGGGCACTTCAGCCGTGGTGGACTGGTCGGGGATCGAACCGGCAACCCTCCAGTTACAAGCCCGATGTGCTAACCAGTACACCACGGCTGCCCCGGCTCTAGGTGTTGTTTCCCAAACTACGGCCGCGGACCAATGAAGAAATGAGGCCACTGGCACAATTGAATGGCATCATGCAACCCTTGCTAAGTTGCTATTGCTAATTGTGTGGGTCCTATGACCGCATACTCTGGACATGACTGGGCCTCAGGTCAGGCATTTGAGAAAAGCTGCTACTGTAACTAATTACGGCAACTAATTCAAAGACCATTCAACCAACAATCTGCAGCAGTGCCAAACTAAAGGACAATCCCTACTCCCTATATGACCATGCCATTAATTCTCCAAAAGTAAGAACTATATTCCCATGACAAATTAACTACAGTTAATTGTGTGTGATTATGCTCAGTAATCCTTACCCATGGCCTGTATGCCAACATCTACGGTGGTGAGGAGCTGAATGGCATGCAGGTAGACCTCCAGGCCCTCGGGGCTCTCCGACCTACGGGCAGAACACGCGATCATCACAACACGAACCCACTAGCCTTTAACCGATTCACTGGCTACCCTGCTGAAAAAAACAGCCTGACCAGCTTAAGGTAGTTGCTGGTTGACCAGCTTGTTAGACCATCCTATGATGGTTGATCAGCTAGATCAGCAAAACTCTTACGAAAACATACCTTCAGCTGGTTTACAGAGTTGACCATGCTTTGCTTGTCATACCACCTCAAGCTGGTCATTTTAGTAGGTGTTGCTGGTTTAACTGCCCATGCCAGCTTATGTAGGTCATTCTAGCAAACCAGCATGAACATCTTACACCAACAATGTCAAGCTTGGCAGGCTGGTCACCAGCATGACCATCTTACACCAGCTGTAACCCACACGACAGGCTGGTCACACCAGCATGACAAGCTTCCTCAGATGGTCACACCAGCATGTCCACCTGGTGGCCTAACCAGCTACACCAGCAAAGACCAGTAAAAGCTTGAGGAAAAACCATAAGCTGGTTTCTAGATGTTTTTTTTCTGCAGGATAGTGATATATAGATTGTGTACACACACACACACACACACACACACACACACACACACACACACACACACACACACACACACACACACACACACACACACACACACACACACACACACACACACACACACACACACACGAGGTACTACATAATGATTACACTGCAATTATACTGTATTTCTCATGTGATTCTTACACTTACATTTCTCCATGCACATTTATACACACCGATACACTGCACACCATCCAGTCATACACTGACCTTGACTAGGCACTAATCACATTGCTCATACTACTTAAATCTTACACAAATGTCTGTTCACGCTCTCACTCTCCCTCTACCTCACAAACACATGCAGTGACCTTGGACGAGCACCTTGTCTCTTGTCCATTACTTTTATAGACTTACACAAATGCTCTCACTTGCACACACTCACACTCTCACTCAGCTCTCAGAGGGTATTAGACACAAGCATGCACGCACACACACACACGCACATACACACACGTGTGCACACACACACACACACACACACACGGCGGGCAGACCTAAGCTGCTTGGCAGCCTCCAGCAGAGAGGTCGTCACGTCTGGCCGAGGCTCATCCCCGTTACAGTCGCCCTCATTCTGATCGCCAAGACAACCGCCGCCGGACACCCATCTCTTCATCAGCTCCTCGTCCTCATCAAAGAGCTTATCCACCAGCTCCCCCACCTTCACCAGGAGATCCACTGAGGGGAACAGACAGGGAGAGACAAGGAGACAGGAGGGAACACAGAAGGGCAACAGGGAATGGACAGAGAGAGAGAGAGAGAGAGAGAGGGCCAGAAGGTTAAGAAAGAATGATACAGACAGAAGCGTGTGTGTGTGTTAGTGTGTGTCTGTTTATGTGTCTGTTTGTGTGTGTCTCTCTCTCTCTCTCTGTGTGTTTGTGTGTGTGTGTGTGTGTGTGTGTGTGTGTGTGTGTGTGTGTGTGTGTGTTCTATACCATTGGTGGAGCTGCTCATGATGAAGCAGAGGTTGGGGCAGACGGAGGGCTGTTGCCTGATTCTCTCCAGCCACAGGGAGGACACATCAGCATGGGACATGCAGGTCAGCAGCAGCCTGAGGACGTGGGCCACAGCACAGATACATCCCATAAACACATCAACATGGATACATACCATAATCATAGCGACACTGATACATCCCATAAACATATCAACAAAGATACATCCCATAAACATATCAACATAGGTACATCCCATAAACATATCAACAAACATGCATCCCGTAAACATATCAACACAGATAAATCCCATAAACATCAACAAACATGCATCCCATCAACATATCAACATAGATACATCCCATAAACATATCAACAAACATGCATCCCGTAACATATCAACACAGATACATCCCATAAACATATCAACATAGATACGTCCCATAAACATATCAACAAAGATGCATCCTATAAACATATTTGGTAGCCTGGAGACCAGACTTTCTTCGCAGAGAGTCTGGCCTAGATCCATTCGCGAATGTTTATTTCCTGGTTGGTGGACACTTGTCTGAGGTTTGAAATCATCAGAGTTCAATCACTAACGTTTGCTAATGACATAATGTTAACCACGAGGGAAACAATGATAATGATAGGCTTGAAACTTACAAGTAATCGCTCTCGGGAACACCCTCTGTTCACTGATTGGGCGGAGGTGCATACTGTAGAATGGCCTCTTGGGGCTTATTGCTTAATTATAAACTTCTACCAATTTGGTACAGTGTGAAAAGCATGCATTGAGAATACCATTTTGGAGATGTAACATGTGTTGCTTTGTAGAAGATCATATATTGCATACCTTCCTAATGCTATCCTGTAAGAGACATTTTAACAAGTGTATCAGAGCTCATGTGTGAGCTGTGACTCTAATGGCAAAATGCACTACCCACTGACCGGCTGATTGTTGACCTTCATATCAACGTTGCCCAAATTAATGTCAAACACATGCACATACCGGTGCTGCATTAAAAAGAAATGGACTTGCGTCTCTTACCTGCAGGTCTCCAACAGAGTCGGGGGGTCTGTATCGCCAAGGAGAAGCAAAAGTACCGCTCTAAGAGGATAGAAGTAGATATTGAGCAAAGGACATGGATGAAAGACAGAAGTCAGTTGCAAAGGTTAAAAATCTTTTTTATATGTACAATACATACAAACATGTATTTACTCACGCTAGATCTTCATTCTGACTGAGATCCAAACAGGTGTCATGGAAACAGGCCATATTACCCAGAATGCCCACACATATCTCCTGCAAGACAACAACATATGTACTGTATTGTGAGTGTCTGTGTCTGTAATGAAATGTCTTTTTAAAGATTTAAAAATGCTTCACATTGTCAATGTTGAGATGTACCTAAATGTTTGCTATGAGTAAGATTTGGTGCAATTCATCCCATTCATACACCTTACCAGAAGTTAGCTAGATAGTGGAATACAGGTTCTGAGTAGTCTACAAAGTTAGTAGCACATCATCCAGGGCACACTGAAGAGACAAACTTACGGTGAGCCGCGGGCATCGAGATTTTGCAATCACGCCCAACAGGATATCAGGAGCTTTAAATTCCTGGAGGAATCCAGCAACATCCTACAAAAGAGTAAACAAAACAATTCACATACAGGTGAATGTGAATATTCATCTATATTGAGCTGAAGGGGGAGTGAATGCTTGTCTCTGTAGGTGCTTCACCTGATCCATGGCCATGTCCCACACTTTACACAGCTCATCCTCTTGCTCTTCTGACAGCTCACTCAGGCCGTCACCATCTCCTGAGTTCTGCTCTGTTATAGCCTGCAGTGATGCAGTTCATTTTAGTGATATACTTGATAGTACTATATTTGCATATTCTAGTGATATACTTAGTAGTGACATACTTTTGCAAGAGAAGGCTCACTGTAAAGGCATAGGCTACTCATGCACAGATTGCACACTCTAGGCCATGCATAATCTATGAATCAACAACATCCAAGCTGAGTGACATGATCCTTTCAATACATTTACAACGTAAGTAATCTAACGTAGTAGCCTTTGCTTGATGTTGTCACTTTCCAGTGCCTTTTAATGTCTTTTTCAACAATTTCAGTAAAAGCTAAGTTTCTCCGCATTAAGTTACCTGTATGAGTCGGGTCAGCGTGCTGAACAGCCAGTGTTTACTGTACACCGTTGCTCCAATGGCGTCCACTTCATCTGTAGCCTCTGCTTCCTCGTTTTCAGGGGGGGGCGAAGGGTTTCGGTCTATCACCGGCGAGTTGCTGTATTCCTCGGAAGAATCTGACATGTTGGTCTCTTTCTAATAGCGATCATAAGCCGAAAGCGTTGGTCATAACCATAGCACCAGCATAGCAGACGGTTTTGTTCCGCATGGCGCGCTACGCTGAATGTCCACGTGGTAAACATGAAAATGACGTCATCACGTAAAACACGTAGAGCCAGAGGGAAAGTAATCTCATCGCCATCTAGTGGTTGCGTTCCTACAGGCTAGCGGGAGTGGATGGGATTTTCTTTTAGAAAAAATATATCTCGGCCCAGAATGGGAACTTAGTTAAATGCCTTCAATACGCTATGCATTTAGGTCAGCTCTATTGCTTCTAGTGTTCATACTTAATTTTTTAGGATCAGTTTTATTGTTTTGAGTTTGTTTGTAACATGGTGATAACGAACTACAGTAGGCCTATCATTTGACGTCACCAGTTTGGGCGCTTCATCTCCAACTGATCAAAACGGCAATTTGCTAACTGGCTTTACATATTTTTGTAATAACAGAGAGCGATGTAAACCGCGTGGTAATTACCTTTATGTTGGGATAACTTGTGTTGTGCTCCTACTCACACAAGAGCTGGCAGTAGTCTAAGTGTGATTGTCTACTAACTAACCAACTAGCTAACAGGCTAATAAACAAACCATGCTAGGTGAGTAACATACTGTAGTCTATGCGTGGAAGGGTGTCACCTCACTTGTAGTTGTAATCCATTTATGAAATGAAACAAGTAATTACGTTTTTTTAAAAATAAGGCGAAATAGGGTCTGATATTTCCACAGTTAGTAGATTATTACAGTATGTAGACTGAAAAATATTTTTGGTGGATAAGATCGCTGGTATAGCTGCGTAGTATTTATTTGAAAAGTCGGTCTATGGGACTTAACATTGGAGCTGCTCTTCGATAGGAAGGCAACCGCTTGGGGCGCTAGTTTTCACTTTCCCTCCCTCTAATAAGGGAAGAACTGCCACTGTCGTTATACTTCCGGTTTTGAAATGGTTGCAGTTCCACGCTGGTTCCATTAGAGGCGCTCACATTTGGAGTGCAGAATGAATGGAGGTCTATGGAGCGATACCCCTCAAAATCCACTTTTCTCAGAATATAATTTTTTGTCAATTCATTTGAATGTTGTTTCGAACGGAAATTCCTTTCGAAAGGAATCCAACAAAACTGAACACTAATTCCAAGGTTCTTGAGCTGTAGCAGCAGGTGTTTGATTTCAATAACCAGATCTTGAAGAGTGATCTGTATTTAAAGGTATACTACTGTATGCAGGATTGGCGATTTCATCGCCGGTTTCGCTTCCCCTACAGCTTTAGCGTGTATATTTGACAAAACTCCTCAATCGGTCAGTCTGCCGTGCCTTTTCATGAGACTTTACATGACACTTCCTGGAGTAGAGCATGGGTGCGTGCCCGGTGTCTCCTGAAGTTGCAAGTGTGGTTTTATCGCTACAGACCACTAGAGCGGCCAAAAAAGACACCGTTCGACCGGTAATGACTCATTTAATCATATATAACAGTATGGAACGAATTGATTAACTGAAAAACGTTGCATAGTATACCTTTAAGCTACTGTATATAAGGCTGCCAAAGAGTCTGTACAGATCACATTTCTCAATGTCTTGACCTCTTCAATCCACCTAAGGGCTGTTATTAGTCCAGTCATCTCAATAGAGTATATGGCCAAACAATTATTTACTCTATACCCCTGTCTTTTATTAAATTCTGGAATATATATCCCAATACCACCATGTCCATCTTGTGGATCTTTTAACCCATCTGTATACAGTATATTTTAACATATCCATAGATGATGAATCTATATATCCCTGGCAATATGCTGCAAAACTTTGGTCATCTGGATACTCTTTTTTTTCTTATCAGTAGTTCACTGTTAACCTCTGGTGATGGGAGAAACCATGGGGGGACTGAACTAAGAATTAGTGAAGGACTACGTACATTTAAGTTCTTTAATTCCATGTTGTTCTACTATACTATATTCCAGCCAAACCCTTTTGAAACTTACCCAACATGTTAAAGATAACTTTATACCTTAAACTACAGTAAGTGGAGATTCTTCAGCTTCTATTAATAAAGCACTTGTTGGTGTTGTTTTAATAGCTCCTAGAGCAATTCTTATAGCTTTAAATTGAACCCTCTCAAGCTTTCTTAAAGAAGTTTCGCATGCTGAACTACATCCATAGTCTATGGAAGATCTAATTAAAGCTATGTAAATATACATCAAAGACTTTCTATCTGCTCCCCAATGCTGTCCAGTGATCCTCCTCATAAGATTTAAAACCTTTTTACATTTTGTTTCTACATACTCTATATGATGTTTCCATGTAAGCCTTTCATCCATATACCCAAATATTTGATTTTTTTCTCTCTCCCAATTGGTTGATTATACAATAAGACTTTATAACTTCCTGGAATCTTCTTTCTGGTAAAAAAAAAAACATTAGGAATTGAGAATTTAAATCCCCAATCAATACCCCATTGTTCCAGTACTTGAATATCTCTTTGAATAGATTTTGTTTTTTGTTATATGCTATGTTGCATCCCCTTTTCCAAACAACAGCATCATCTGCATATAACAGTCCTTCATTTCTATGCCCTGATTTTTCAAATATATCAACAACCATAATATTGAATAATATGGGACTAATAACACTTCCCTGGGGAATTCCACTTTCAACCATAAATTCTTTACTAAGTTCATTGCCAACTTTAACTCTTATTGAACGTTGTGATAGAAAATCCTTAGAGCCACTGTGAACAAGCAAGGCCTTTTTAAATGAGCTGAACCCGATTGAACCCTATGGGCCTGATTAAGAAAGGAAACTGATAAAATATAGATTGGATGAGGTTCAACTTTATTGTTGTTACAATACTCAGAACAACCAGTACAACGAAATTGGACATACACCTTGAGATGTGAACAGTTAATGAAGCAATGAGATATTACTGTAGGCCAATTCACCTTTGGCTCAGCTGGTGATGCAATTTAAATAGCCCACTGTGGTCTTATTATGGCTATTGCTTTGGAGACTGGTCTAGGCCGATCTATGTCTGGATGGAACAAACAAGCACAACAAACAGCTGGACTGACAAATTATTAGTTGATTGTTTATTCATAATCAATGCCCTTTGATCAGGAAGATTTCCTGAAACAGAAGCAAAATATGGATTGTCTGGTCTGGCCCCTCTCCTCTCTTGCTCTCTTCCCTCCTTTTCTTCTCCTTCAGCTCAGCCTGATGGATCTTCTCCAGCTTCTTCCTGGTCTTCTCCTCCATCTGACTCCTCTTTTTAAGCTCGGCAGCTCGGATTTTCTCCTCCTTTTTAATTGCCTCAGCCCGGAGACGCGCCAGCTTTTCCTCCAACTTTGTGTCGATCTTCGCCTGCAGCTTCTTGTTCTGAACAATGACCTGTTCAAGGCAGCTGAAGCTCAGAGACTAAAAAAACAGAATATTGTCTCCCCATCGCTGTCAGCGTTGTCGCTCTATGTTTGAGTATGCCGTGGTGGTCCAAACGAATGTTCTCCTCTATTTTGCAGAGGTCGGCCTGCACCGCTGCCTCAGTCCTTTTTGTAGCCACTGCTGCCTGATGGTGGCAGCAGTCAGCGCCATTGACAGGGTGCTGTCTACGCTCTCTTGGGTCAATCTGATCCAGTTCTCAGACTCCCTCTTAGCGCGCTCTGGATCATTCAGCAGAATGTTGTCATAGTCATAATCACACTCCTGCCCCAGGAGAGAGACTATCCTCTGGTGTTCTTTTTAGCCAGAGGTAGGGCTAAGAGTTTCTGTCTCTCTATCGCTGTCAACGTTGTCGCTCTACGTTTGAGTATGACGTGGTGGTCCAAACGAATGTTCTCCTCTATTTTGCGGAGGTCGGCCTGTACCGCTGCCTCAGTCCTTGCTCTCTCCATGCCATGCCTCGGCCGATTGCTCCTTCTTGGCAAGGAACTGCACAAGGTTCTCGAGAGTGGCTCTCAATGCGTGCTCTCTGTATAATATAAAAGTATATATTGGTTAGAATTCCTGAAGCAGAAACAACATTTGGGCTGTGTGGTCTTGTCCCTCTCCTCTTTTGCTCGCCTCCACTGTGGTCTTATTATGGCTATTGCTTTGGAGACAGGTCTAGGCCTATCTATATCTGGATGGAACAAACAAGCACAACAAACAGCTGGACTCACTGACGAATTATTAGTTGATTGTTTATTCATCATCAATGCTATGTCCTTTGATCAGGAAGATTTCCTGAAACAGAAACAAAATATGGACTGTCTGGTCTGGCCCCTCTCCTCTTTTTTCTCCTGAGCTTCCCTCCTTTTCTTTTCCTTCAGCTCAGCTTTGTGGATCTTCTCCAGCTTCATCCTGGTCCTCCATCTGACTCTTCTTCCTCAGTTCGGCAGCTCTGATGTTCTCCTTTTTACAGTAATTGCCTCAGCTGGTGTTGGTGTTGACCTCTTGAGCAGGTCCGTCTGAAACAGAGACCTGAGGAAAACAGACAAATTGTTTTCTCAGTTTGCCACCGTGTTGGGTATAAATGTATAGTTGGTGTGTAAAAGTGATATTAGATAGATAAGATGGATGTGGTAAAAGTGATATTTAGCAGCAGTCAGCGCCATTGACAGGGTGCTGTCTACCCTCTCTTGGGTCCATCTGATCCAGTTCTCAGACTCCCTCTTAGCGCGCTCTGGATCATTCAGCAGAATGTTGTCATAGTCATAATCAAATTCCTGCTCCAGGAGAGAGACTATTCTCTGGTGCTCTTTTTAGCCAGAGGTAGGGCTAAGAGTTTCTGTCTCTCCATCGCTGTCAGCGCTGTCGCTCTACGTGTTGAGTATGACGTGGTGGTCCAAACGAATGTTCTCCTCTATTTTGCGGAGGTCGCCCTGCACCGCTGCCTCAGTCCTTTTTGTAGCCACTGCTGCTTGATGGTGGCAGCAGTCAGCGCCATTGACAGGGTGCTGTCTACGCTCTCTTGGGTCCATCTGATCCAGTTCTCAAACTCCCTCTTAGCGCGCTCTGGATCATTCAGCAGAATGTTGTCATAGTCATAATCAAATTCCTGCTCCAGGAGAGAGACTATCCTCTGGTGTTCTTTTTAGCCAGAAGTAGGGCTAAGAGTTTCTGTCTCTCCATCGCTGTCAGCATTGTCGCTCTACGTTTGAGTATGACGTGGTGGTCCAAACGAATGTTCTCCTCTATTTTGCGGAGGTCGGCCTGTACCGCTGCCTCAGTCCTTGCTCTCTCCATGCCATGCCTCGGCCGATTGCTCCTTCTTGGCAAGGAACTGCACAAGGTTCTCGAGAGTGGCTCTCAATGCGTGCTCTCTGTATAATATAAAAGTATATATTGGTTAGAATTCCTGAAGCAGAAACAACATTTGGGCTGTGTGGTCTTGTCCCTCTCCTCTTTTGCTCGCCTCCACTGTGGTCTTATTATGGCTATTGCTTTGGAGACAGGTCTAGGCCTATCTATATCTGGATGGAACAAACAAGCACAACAAACAGCTGGACTCACTGACGAATTATTAGTTGATTGTTTATTCATCATCAATGCTATGTCCTTTGATCAGGAAGATTTCCTGAAACAGAAACAAAATATGGACTGTCTGGTCTGGCCCCTCTCCTCTTTTTTCTCCTGAGCTTCCCTCCTTTTCTTTTCCTTCAGCTCAGCTTTGTGGATCTTCTCCAGCTTCATCCTGGTCCTCCATCTGACTCTTCTTCCTCAGTTCGGCAGCTCTGATGTTCTCCTTTTTACAGTAATTGCCTCAGCTGGTGTTGGTGTTGACCTCTTGAGCAGGTCCGTCTGAAACAGAGACCTGAGGAAAACAGACAAAGTGTTTTCTCAGTTTGCCACCGTGTTGGGTATAAATGTATAGTTGGTGTGTAAAAGTGATATTAGATAGATAGATTAGATAGATGTGGTAAAAGTGATATTTAGCAGCAGTCAGCGCCATTGACAGGGTGCTGTCTACGCTCTCTTGGGTCCATCTGATCCAGTTCTCAAACTCCCTCTTAGCGCGCTCTGGATCATTCAGCAGAATGTTGTCATAGTCATAATCAAACTCCTGCTCCAGGAGAGAGACTATCCTCTGGTGTTCTTTTTAGCCAGAGGTAGGGCTAAGAGTTTCTGTCTCTCCATCGCTGTCAGCGTTGTCGCTCTACGTGTTGAGTATGACGTGGTGGTCCAAACGAATGTTCTCCTCTATTTTGCGGAGGTCGGCCTGCACCGCTGCCTCAGTCCTTTTTGTAGCCACTGCTGCTTGATGGTGGCAGCAGTCAGCGCCATTGACAGGGTGCTGTCTACGCTCTCTTGGGTCCATCTGATCCAGTTCTCAGACTCCCTCTTAGCGCGCTCTGGATCATTCAGCAGAATGTTGTCATAGTCATAATCAAACTCCTGCTCCAGGAGAGAGACTATTCTCTGGTGCTCTTTTTAGCCAGAGGTAGGGCTAAGAGTTTCTGTCTCTCCATCGCTGTCAGCGCTGTCGCTCTACGTGTTGAGTATGACGTGGTGGTCCAAACGAATGTTCTCCTCTATTTTGCGGAGGTCGGCCTGCACCGCTGCCTCAGTCCTTTTTGTAGCCACTGCTGCTTGATGGTGGCAGCAGTCAGCGCCATTGACAGGGTGCTGTCTACGCTCTCTTGGGTCCATCTGATCCAGTTCTCAAACTCCCTCTTAGCGCGCTCTGGATCATTCAGCAGAATGTTGTCATAGTCATAATCAAATTCCTGCTCCAGGAGAGAGACTATCCTCTGGTGTTCTTTTTAGCCAGAGGTAGGGCTAAGAGTTTCTGTCTCTCCATCGCTGTCAGCATTGTCGCTCTACGTTTGAGTATGACGTGGTGGTCCAAACGAATGTTCTCCTCTATTTTGCGGAGGTCGGCCTGTACCGCTGCCTCAGTCCTTGCTCTCTCCATGCCATGCCTCGGCCGATTGCTCCTTCTTGGCAAGGAACTGCACAAGGTTCTCGAGAGTGGCTCTCAATGCGTGCTCTCTGTATAATATAAAAGTATATATTGGTTAGAATTCCTGAAGCAGAAACAACATTTGGGCTGTGTGGTCTTGTCCCTCTCCTCTTTTGCTCGCCTCCACTGTGGTCTTATTATGGCTATTGCTTTGGAGACAGGTCTAGGCCTATCTATATCTGGATGGAACAAACAAGCACAACAAACAGCTGGACTCACTGACGAATTATTAGTTGATTGTTTATTCATCATCAATGCTATGTCCTTTGATCAGGAAGATTTCCTGAAACAGAAACAAAATATGGACTGTCTGGTCTGGCCCCTCTCCTCTTTTTTCTCCTGAGCTTCCCTCCTTTTCTTTTCCTTCAGCTCAGCTTTGTGGATCTTCTCCAGCTTCATCCTGGTCCTCCATCTGACTCTTCTTCCTCAGTTCGGCAGCTCTGATGTTCTCCTTTTTACAGTAATTGCCTCAGCTGGTGTTGGTGTTGACCTCTTGAGCAGGTCCGTCTGAAACAGAGACCTGAGGAAAACAGACAAAGTGTTTTCTCAGTTTGCCACCGTGTTGGGTATAAATGTATAGTTGGTGTGTTAAAGTGATATTTAGCAGCAGTCAGCGCCATTGACAGGGTGCTGTCTACGCTCTCTTGGGTCCATCTGATCCAGTTCTCAAACTCCCTCTTAGCGCGCTCTGGATCATTCAGCAGAATGTTGTCATAGTCATAATCAAACTCCTGCTCCAGGAGAGAGACTATCCTCTGGTGTTCTTTTTAGCCAGAGGTAGGGCTAAGAGTTTCTGTCTCCATCGCTGTCAGCATTGTCGCTCTACGTTTGAGTATGACGTGGTGGTCCAAACGAATGTTCTCCTCTATTTTGCGGAGGTCGTTCTGCACCGCTGCCTCAGTCCTTGCTCTCTCCATGCCATGCCTCGGCCGATTGCTCCATCTTGGCAAGGAACTCCACAAGGTTCTCGAGAGTGGCTCTCATGGCGTGCTCTCTGTATAATATAAAAGTATATATTGGTTAGAATTCCTGAAGCAGAAACAACATTTGGGCTGTGTGGTCTTGTCCCTCTCCTCTTTTGCTCGCCTCCACTGTGGTCTTATTATGGCTATTGCTTTGGAGACAGGTCTAGGCCTATCTATATCTGGATGGAACAAACAAGCACAACAAACAGCTGGACTCACTGACGAATTATTAGTTGATTGTTTATTCATCATCAATGCTATGTCCTTTGATCAGGAAGATTTCCTGAAACAGAAACAAAATATGGACTGTCTGGTCTGGCCCCTCTCCTCTTTTGTTTTCCTCTCCAGTTTTTCAGCCTCTTTTTCTCTCTTTCTCCTTTTCTTTTCCTTCAACTCAGCTTTGTGGATCTTCTCCAGGTTCCTCCTGGTCCTCCATCTGACTCCTCTTCCTCAGTTCGGCATCTCTGATGTTCTCCTTTTTAATTGCCTCAGCCCAGACCCGCCATCTTTTCCTCAAACTTTGCATCAATCTTTGCCTGCAGGGTCCGGTTTTGAACAATGACCTGTTCAGCTTTCTGGCTGCTGAAGCTCAGAGATAAAAAAAAAAGCTCAGAGGTTAAATTGAACAGTAAACAATTTAAAAGTTGGTTACACTACATAAGGAGAATACTATTAAATAATTATAGGCCTAAACGCAAGAAACACTTCATAAACTAAATGCGTGTTGAAAAAAAATGTGCTTTAGACCCCTTTTGAAATAACCAAATCTATCACAGGAACGGACAGCACTGGGTAGCCTAACTCATTTCATCAACATGGAACCACTGCGGAAAGTTGAGAGTGGGAGAGGAGTTACAGTTATCTTTGGCTGATAGATGACCAAAGATCTTTGGCATAATGACTTCAGTTCGTAGACTTAGCGCAGTGACAGGGGGTATCCGCCGTTCATTCCGACATACCAGCACTCCGACATGGACGTCCAATTGTCGTAGTGGAGGCATGTCTCTTTATGGGAAAAAGTCCCACCACTCCGACATTTTTTTTTTTCATGGTCGCAGTGGCGGTATTTAACTTTTTTTTCAAACAACGTGCCATTCCGACATGAGGTCATTAATAGGCTATTAATATCATAACTATATCCAATTGTGTAAAATAATAAAGATTCACATTTAAAATGTCATTGTGAAGACTTCTTGATATGGTTATTTGTCTGTTGCGTGCGCGACTCGGGGAGGTGAAAGCAGTTCTGTACATGGCAAGTTCTCATTATTCGCGGACTAAGTGGAGCTAAATTAAGTTATTATGTTGCTGTCACTTCGTCTGTTTTATGGCCTAGAAGGTTGTATTTGGTATCTGTGGATAGCTCTAGCTCTCCTCTTTTATCTGACATGCAAGCCATACATTTTTGACCACAGTGTCACGAGTAAAGCAAACGAAAGTAGCGGTAGCCGAAGTTATGACATTCTTATTTGTTTGTCACTTCGTCTGTTTTTATAACACAAAAGGATCGATGTGTTTGGTATCAATGGAAAGCTCTGTTTCTCCTCTTTCATTTGATATGCGTGTCATGTCTGTGCGATGCCTGGTCCCGGAGTAATTCAAGCGAGAGCCGTGGCTGCGTGGGTGAACGCAGAGCAATATAGACTGTAAATATGATATACTTTGATTTAAATTCATGATTTTATTTTATTTTCATACTTGATCGTACAGACACGTGTCTAGTCTCGTTGGAAAGCCCCGGTTCTGTTCTTTCATGCAATATAGGTCTCATCTCGTTGTGACTAATAATCGCGGAGCAATGTAACAGAGAAGAATGGGTGTGTTTTTTGACGCACTTTGCGTCCGTCGGGCTCATAGGGTCCGTTAAATTGACTTGGAAAAAAATAGGATTTGTAAACTGTCGGAATGGGGGTACTAAAATGTGTCGGATTGGCAGCATGTCTAAATAGCAGCATGTCGAAATAGAGGCATGTCTAAATGGAAGCATGTCGTAGTGGTGGCATGTCTGAGTGGCAGCATGTAACCGTGACAGGGCTATCTAGCCTATCGAAAACCTTTATAGCTATATGCTAGTGATCGTGCTTTAAAAAGCAATATTAATAGTATTTTTTGACTATTATGGTATTATTTATTTTCTCTGTTTATTTTCATCGTGCTATTGATTGCATTGACATTTTAGTTTATTGTTGTTGCTATCTGTCATTTGGACAAAATCCTCTGCCTAATCTCTCACCATATTTGGAATACCATTGTCCCGTTTTGATAAGCAGAACTCATTGTTGTGCACTGTTCAAGTTTCAAATTGGCTTTACTACTGGATAAACAACATAATCTCCAATAGCTTAATTAACTAGCCTACAGTCTCAGTCTATAATTAAAATAATTAATAAGCTATTCCTTCTCCATATAGTCTGTCACAGTTCATATTGACAGCTGGTCGCTGTGGTCGTTTTGGTCGCTGTAGTTGCTCGTCCCCATTCAAAGTCGATTGCTTCAGGCAATTTTGCAGTTTTGGTCGCTCTTGGTCTGAACGCACAGTTACTACTATAATATAAGCCTTTGAAAAGACTTTTAAAAATAACGTGAGTTGCTAGCAACTGTAAATTAGTCTAGCCTTTAGAAAGGCTGGCTGTGACTTGCTAGCAACTGTAAATTAGACTAGCCTTTAGAAAGGCTGTGACTTGCTAACAAATTTTTTTTGGTCGCATGGTCGCCCAAGTTTTGACACTGGTTGCTGTGGTCGTTTTGGTCGCTGTAGTCGCTCCTCCCCATTCAAAGTCAATTGCTTCAAGCGATTTCGCAGCTTTGGTCGCTCTTGGTCTGAACGCAGTTACTACTAATATAATAAAATACAAAATAACGTGAGTTGCTAGCAACTGTAAATAAGTCTAGCCTTTAGAGAGGCTGTGACTTGCTAGCAACTGTAGATTAGCAGCCTTTCGAAAGGTGAACCTTTCATAGAATAAATATAGGCTATTATAAAATAATATAATGCAATATAAATGGCAATGAGCCTTTTAAAAGGCTGTTGGTTGTTCATGTTATGATGATAGCTTAAGCCCAAGGATACAAAAGACTGTATGAACACAGAGCAAGTTCTCAAGTTGAACTGTCTGAATGAGAGGAGAGTTGATACTGCAGGGGGTTTATATCATATTGGATTTTTCACTTGGATTTTAAAAAGTTCTCGTATCACCTGATTGGCTCATTCATGTTATGTTGATTCATCGACTAATCAGAGTGAGATGAGGATTCATCTGGGCGAGGCAAAAAAAACAAAACAGCTACACAGAGAGGCAGCGGGCGTGGTGATGGTATTTTTTTTAAAAATGTATGACGTCAACAGAGTAGTCGTTCAGATAGATAGCCGCTCATTCCCGCGAAAGCTTCACGGTGGACGGCAGACCTTGAGCAATTTCGCTGGAAATCCTCAACAAGGTAAATTTAAACTACCGTTGATGGCTTAGGCCTAAATTTATAGTTTATAGACAGGAACATTAACCAAATGCTTTTTTAACTTCTTGCAGTTTGGTAGAACCGGCTTACTAGTCCAAGAAAACATGGTGAAGAACTGAAGCTAATCCAGCTAAACCATTTCTGGTTAGAAGAACGTTTTTTTCTTGGTTAGGGGAACGTTACGAATGTTGCCCCATGGTCCCCCAGGAAAGTTTTCCTAACGGAAATAGAAAGTTTTTTTTTTTCCTGGTTATTTATTTTGGTTTAGCAGAACGTTCTCCTACCCTTTAGGGAACGTTACAATATTTGGTTGCATTAACGTTCCCTTAACCTCACAGCAACAACGTTGAAAGGGGGGGACGTAGATTTATCTTGACATCCAGATTAGCTCCGCTGATTTACATTCGCCGTCTGCGACGATTCATGTGGACATGGTGGGAGAGAGCGAACGATTAGATGATTAAGGCAATGATCTATGCACTACACATATATTTTTCACTTACCGTTAGTGTTTGCTAAACTGCGACGATGGCCAGTTACTTTCTGCAGCTAAGCTAAGCTTTTAAATGTGGATTAGGTCTAACACTTTCTTGTCTATGGTGTCCTTTTCCCCCATAATAAACGATTAAGTCAGATCGGTGGGGTATCCTACGAAGCAAGTTAGACAAATCTAGGTTATCTAGACATATCGAGGCTGCACAAAGCCTTAAAGGAATAGTTCGGAATTTTGGACATAGGACCTAATTTCCAACTTTACCGAGGTGATATAGGTCGGTGGAGACCGTTTTTATCGCGTTTAGCCCCTTCCTTCAGTTGCAGCGTCCCCCTTTGCTAACGCTGGTTTTGAGCTAACACATTTCTACGGTAACATCAGTCTGACATCAACAACAGTCTTACTCACTCCACCGCACACCCGAGACAAGTCAATTAAATCGTCGGACTATCGATATTATACATGTCCGTGTTGATAGAATAATTTTAGAAATAAAACTAACCTTGCAACTCAATGATTTATTACATTTTGAGGGACTAGTTTCTCAATATCAATCCGCCACTGCCATACAGGGAACAAAGTAGGCTATTGCAATGCGATGCAAGGTTCGTTTTATTTCTAACATGGTTCTATCAACACTAGGCATGTGCATCGATAGTCTGACGTTAAAATGTATTTGTTTCGGGTCTTCTGTGGAGTGTTTTCAGTGGCAGGCTGGATGTTACCGTTGACTTGCGTTATCTTGGCACCAGATTAGCACGAGATGAACGCTGCAACTCATAGGAAGGGCAGAAATTCACTGGAAATGGTCTTCACCGACCTATATCACCCAGACTGAGTTGAAAATGAGGTCCTGTCCAAAATTCCGAACTATTGCTTTAACTTGGGTATTAAGTTAAGTGATCCTACGACAGCAGGTATGTGATAAATTTGTCAAACTAGGCTTTCAGCTCAGACAGATGCATTTTGCCTGGTTTTGGCCTGTTTAGGCTGACAAAATACGGACGTAGCCTAGTCCCACATCGATTCGTCAAGGCTGGAATGCGCACGGAGCCATGGAATGTGGGTTTAGTGCCCACATAATTTGTTCATAGTTGGGCTAAAGTGTGGCGATTAATAGGCTTATTTTTTCTCCTCCGTGTAATGTTCTATTTAATTCATGACAATTGATTGATTGACTTAATGTTTTAAATAACATAGCCTACTGGATAAGATTTCAGATTCAGATTTCCACAAAAGTAGCCTAGACTATTTCATGATATATTTCAACATTATTTGCATTTTATTAAAATGTACTTTACATTTCCAAAGTGTTTCGGCACTTAGAGTGCATTTAGCCACAAGAGTATCCCGTCAAAATCCTGAAATGCGTTAAGACTGTTGAATTACGACTGCATCTGCTGGGGTAAAACTCAAAACAGCGTACTTCCGGCTTCCAGGCAGTTTAACCCCAGTTTAACTAGGAACCAGCTGATCCTGTCTCATTTCTGACACAGCAATCACGTTAAGCTTTGTGCGCAGCGGCGTGTTAAACTCCAAAACCTCCGTTTTAAGGAGCACGGTTTTAAATCGTAGCACAGCTAGCGCAATGCTAACTGACAGAGCAATTGGCCCAGTAAGTTTTCCACTGTATACTTATTGATGATGTTTAAGACGTTCCTTTCTGTGACTGAGAGCCTGCAAACATTTTTGCAGAGTGAAACAGTAGACCTTGCCAGAGCTGTGGAATATAAAGGAGCTGTGTGACACTCTCAAAAACATGCGCTCAGATTAAATGGCTGCAATGCTTTATGACAGTGTAAAGAAATGCTGTGCAGACAATCAGATTCCAGAGCCATGTGCAAGACAGAGACAGAAGCAGAAAAGGATGGATGATTATGTGGTGGAAGCTAGTGCATCAGCTGATCTTAGTGATGCAGATAAGCTTAAAAGGGCCCTCTATCTGCCTTGCCTTGACAGAATGGTAGCTGAAGTGGATAAGCGTTTTTCATCTGTCAATGGTCAAATTCTTCAAGGTGTTCAGGCATGTAGCCCTGAATCAGAAAATGTTCTCTGTGAGGAAGACCTCAGATGTCTGGCAGATCATTACAGTGTTGAACTTAAATGGGAGGAGGTTTTGGTTGCTAAAAATTACATAGCCTGCAAAAAGGAAACCCTTTCCATCGAGAATATACTGAGTGTCTTCAACTTGCTAGACAGTGTCATGTTCCCGAGTATGACAAAGCTCCTTCAAATTGCCCTAACCATCCCAGTCAATAGTCGCACTTGTGAAAGGTCTTTCAGTGTGTTGAGACGACTCCACACATTGCTTACATACACTAATGGGTCAGGATAGGCTTCACCACCTTGCCATACTGGCAGTTGAGTGGGACCAAGTTTGTACCTTTAATCAAAGTCAAGTGATAGACCGCTTTTCACAATTGAAAACCAGGTGTTACAGTCTCCTGCTTAAGAAATGAGTAGCCTAAGTAATGAGTTAAGCTTCAGTTTAATTCAATTTCATTTGTACAGTGCAATAGTCAGAGGTGGGCACAAATACATCAAAAACTATTTTGTTACAAAATACAAATACTGGCTTAGAAAATGTAACAAAATAAAATACAAAATACTGATGTGAAAAATTTATTTAATTAAAATACAAGTAATTAGTAATTAGAAAATACAAAAATACCCCCACAATAATCATGGTGTACCAACTTTTTAAATAAACTACAAGAAATCCTATTTTTTTATTGGCTGACAGAGGCCTAAATTCTTTACTTTGGGCTGAAGTAGCCTGGTCCTACCATACTCTCGTACATTCATAATGTACAAAGAGTCTGGCCACTTTCCATTGCCAAGCATGAATTTCCTTGAATGCGTATACTTTATTGTTTAAAACAATTGGATCTGCCCAGAGCCACTCAGATCTGCCATAACCAATCGCTATACGTTTGGTCGTGAGGAGACATGCTCAAACTAGCGACCTCAATATCATCGTTCTCAGCTACTCCTCTGTTCGCTGATTGGACCTGCACATTTTTGTTTTGAGAAAACCTGTAAATATACCGCAGGCCCAGACTACGTAGTGAAGTGAAATGAAAACTGAACGGAAGTACGTAGGAAGGCGGAGCCAGGCTACCTATGAAGTAGATCTAGTAAAAAAATTTAATCAGCATCCCATATCAATATAAACGATGATTGAACTGACAACAAGCAGGCTTTGCAACAGTGGAATCAACTGTGATAAAGCACCTCATGATTTTCCGTGTTCAATGAAAGTAGTACGACAGATTAAACAGGTTTTTGAATTGAACAGCATTTCCCTTTTTGTTCTATAAATGCATGTCTTTGCCTTCATACATGACTGACAACATCCTGTAAGGTGTCTCAATTAACAGAATTAATTAACTGGGTGGTGAAAACTCGAGACTGTTTCGCATCGGGGAGGTTTTTGCCTCAGTCTCCTCCATTATTTCTGCAGATCAGGATGCCTTGGTTGATCCCTTACATAAATCCTCATGTCAAAGGTTATGGTCATGGGGTTCATGTCATGTTCTCTCTCAGTGTCTTATCTGTATCGTTTTCAAATTTTAGTCTTGTTGCACTTGACACACCTGACAATTCAAGCTCCTGAAGTCAACTTTCAGACATGATCTTAGGAGATGATGATGACAACAGAAAAGACACATTTAATGCTTTTAAGTTGTCTACATGGTGACATAAAATCAAGGCTGGTTCTAGCCTGCTACATCTGGGTGGGCTGGAATAAAATAGCAAAGCAGTCAAATTGGATCAAAATGGACATAAACACATACGCATGTTGAGATGGGTGTTCAGGCCTACTGTATGTGTTTCAGAGCTAGACAACAATGAGGTTGAATTTACAGAATGTTTAAAGTACAGAGTGTGCTTAAAGATTGTAGTAGCGGTGTGGTCTTCATCAATTTAAAGCTTTTTAAAGTAATACACAGTTATGTACCAGACAGCTATCATTCCACTCAATGCCATCTCATCTACATCCAAGCTGGGCTTGAGCCCAAGAGACATCACCGGTCACCCTCCCTATTCTTACTGAGTTCTCCTAGGCAACAGGAAACCACAAAGAAAAAAAAAATAACGTACAAAACCACCAAGATTCTGACCTTTGGCTCCCAGACTATGATAAGCATAGTATATTGTCATGATTATAGGTAAGAGGCTATATTTAACTGAGTGATGAATTTTTGGCTAATTTGAGGGGGGAAATGAGAGATGTTTGTTAAGTATTTAAAGGGATAGTTCGGATTTTAAGACACGAAGTTGTATGGGTTCCCTGTCAGCAACGTAGTGCATCAGCACTGACTTACCCCCGACAGCGTCCTGTGAGCCGAGATCCAGCCGGTTTTTGATCGTTTTTGATGCCGGACTATTTTCTTCAGCAAGTTTCTGGGGTCACGAAAGTAAAGTGTTTTTCTTCTCAAAACCATATGCGTTCAACAGAGTGATATATTTGCACCACAAAAACGTTGTCCAGCTGTCAGTAGCGCGCAGTGATAGGAATCGCGAAAAATAAGTAAGTGATAACGAGGTTTGAATTTTTCCTGGACAACGTTTTTGTGGTGCAAATATATCACTCTGTTGAACGCATATGGTTTTGAGAAGAAAAACACTTTACTTTCGTGACCCCAGAAACTTGCCGGACTACTTTCTTCAGCATCAAAAACGATCTAAAACCGGCTGGATCTCGGCTCACAGGACGCTGTCGGGGGTAAGTCAGTGCTGATGCACTACGTTGCTGACAGGGAACCCATACAACTTCGTGTCTTAAAATCCGAACTATCCCTTTAAGTATTTGAAATACTCTAAATACAATCCCTGAAAATATTTTGTTACAAATTACATTTGATTTTTTCCAATCCTGCAAAATACAAATTACAAAATACACTAAAGTAATTAAATACGTATTTAAAATACATATAATTGAAATACTGCCCATGTCTGGCAATAGTAATGCCTCTTGGTAAGCAAGGAACACCCAAGAGCAACTGGTGCAAGTCAACACTCCCTTACTGTATGTACTGTAAACTTTGGGTAGATCCTTGACTCAGGGGACTTAACAAGGGGTCATGCAGGGGTCACACTCACTATCACACATTCACACACACACACACACACACACGTGTCACGGGGTGACTATGGCTGTGTCCAGAAGTCAAGCGTGCACGCTGGATAGTACCTTCTTTCCAGTAGCGTCTTAGTTAGCTTGCTCCTCACCCCGCGTACACACTGTCTCCGTCCGTCAACGGATCACGGAGGTTGGATCTGCTGTATGTGTATTTGCATACACGTGATCTGATTGGCTGACGGATCCGTCGCTGCCTGAAAAGTTGAACATTTCTCAACTTTCTTGACGGAGGCAACGGAGCTGAAGGGACGGACGGACCCACAATGCATTCCGAGTCTGCCCCATGCAAAGTGAATGAGATCCGTTGACGGACGTAGACAATGTGAACGCGGGGTCAGTATGCGTCCCTACCTACATTTGGACAGCACTAACTAGATGGCATCACCTGACTCGAGGAGGGGGGTGTGTTGACGATTTGCATGACGTGTGGAGCTTGACCTGCGCTGCGCAATGGATTATGGGATATCTGAGGGCAAAAAAGATGCATCGATGTATGCTTGGAAATCACGCCAAACGAAGTACCCAACTAGTGAGAGCGCTTGACTTTCGGACAGTCTATTCTGACGTAACTTCCGGGAAAATGCACACTGCCCAGCGTGCGTACTGATGTTTCAGACACAGCCTATGTGTGGTGGGGGGAGGAACTAAAGTTGGGCTAGCAGTAGCAGGAGGGACCGAATTGAGTAACGCAACTTCCGTGCCGGTTTGTAAACAGACCGGGATGACACATTAGAGCATGATTACCAGCAGCTGAATACACGAATTCTATCAGGACCGTGATTGGTAACTGTGCTAGATGGACTGCTTTATAACAAACACAGTAACCAGCAGAAGGACAGACGGGCACGGGGTGAAGAATCGGCGAGCTATTGGAGACAACCGGGAGCGGCGGAATAAGGAGGATATAGAATTAGAATTAGAATATATACTTTTTTGATCCCGTGAGGGAAATTCAGTTCTCTGCATTTAACCCAATTTAACCGAATTAGTGAACACACAGCACACAGTTAAAGGGATAATCCGGAGTGAAATGCACTTTAGATCAATTTTTCGGACTATTGGGAGTACATACGTTGAGTTGACACCAAAATCATGTCATTCGGATGTATTTTGAGAAAGTTCGAGCTCACCGTTTTTAGCCAAAACTCGTTAGCCTGGAGGTGACTCGGGCATGTCATTTCGCCGCTACAAAACGCTATTTTTATACCTCTTCTACTGTTCCAAACAACACTACACTTACGTGGTAGTGAGTAGAGGGTCCCTAAAGCCAAACCGAAGTATCCCCACGTCTTTATGTGGTCGGATAGAGAGTCCAGAATGAATTTAATCGAGTCAGTACCTTTCCGGAAATGTCGCTGTTGCAGCTAGCAACGTTTTCACAACACTTTACTAACATTTCCGGAAAGGTACGGACTCGATTAAATTCATTCTGGACTCTCTATCCGACCACATAAAGACGTGCTGATACTTCGGTTTGGCTTTAGGGAACCTCTACTCACTACCACGTAAGTGTAGTGTTGTTTGGAACAGTAGAAGAGGTATAAAAATAGCGTTTTGTAGCGGCGAAAGGACACGCCCCGGTCACTTCCAGGCTAACGAGTTTTGGCTAAAAACGGTGAGCGCGAACTTTCTCAAAATACATCCGAATGACATGATTTTGGTGTCAACTCAACGTATGTACTCCCAATAGTCCGAAAAATTGATCTAAAGTGCATTTCACTCCGGATTATCCCTTTAACACACAGTGAGGTGAATCACACAACCCAGAGCAGTGAGCTGCCTGCCCAACCAGCGGCGCTCGGGGAGCAGTGAGGGGTTAGGTGCCTTGCTCAAGGGCACTTCAGCCGTGGTGGACTGGTCGGGGATCGAACCGGCAACCCTCCAGTTACAAGCCCGATGCGCTAACCAGTACACCACGGCTGCCCCCAATTACTGCGGATATTACTGCGAGTGCGAGCTCTCTGACGATCAAGCTAAGTGTGTTGTGTTTGATTGTGAAACCGAAGATATTGCCGACGAATGACAACGTTGTGCGCTGTGAATACTGTGCTTGTTATCCTCCGCTACTCATTCTGCCCTGTCAGCTAAGGGACCTACAGCTGTGCTCTGGCTTGCCGACGTCTCGACGGTAGCCTACTGGTGGGGAAGCCTTGCTTGCTACAGCGCCGGAGGACTGTAGTTTGTTGCGGGTCACCGTGAGTCACTTTCTATTTGGCTAATAGCCTTGTTCGTGTTGCCGTGCCTTACATGTGCAGTGAGTCTCATCCACGTTTGTTTGCTGTGGTCCATGGCCGCTCCTTGAGTGTGAGATGTGTCCGAGTGTGCCCCTGTAGCCCTGTGTGTTGCACTCCAGCCCTAAATGTGACTCGGCGTCCGAAGACAAGCCCAGCCCTCACCGCATCAGTCAACCTGCGCTGCTGTCGTCAGACCCACGCTACAGTGTGAAGGACACCGGGAAGCTCGCCGCGTTGGATTGGTCATCGTGAGTCCTAGCTTGTGTGACCCTATGCTTGGTGGTGTTCAAGAGTGCAGTGTGTATTGTATTGAAGTGCCATGGTTGATGTGCTTTGTGCCAGAGCTGTGTGTGTGTGTGTGTGTGTGTGTGTGTGTGTGTGTGTGTGTACGAGTGGGCACACTCTTCCTTTTAACTTGTGACCTGTGTCCAGCCGACCAGTCTACTGCTGCCCTGCTTCCAGCGGAGACCTGTACGCCGTTCCTCTAAAAACAGAATCTATTGCACACAACAGTACTCTTGAAAACATGATCAGGGTGTGAAGTTCTTTTATTTTCTTCATTCACACCACACACACACCACAGTCACTGTGCGCATTAGCAACAAGTGTCTTCAATTTTGAGTCGTTGTGTGTAATAAATGATGCCAGGTGTGTTCATTGTGTTCAGTTATTGATGGCTGTGGCAATTGAGAATATGTCTTGCAACATGTGCAGCAAGGAAAATGTGCTTAGATTTATGAGAACAGAGGATTGTGTTTTGTGAATTGTGTCTTCATGTGAAATGTGTTTATGGTATTGAAAAATTATGGCTAGATTTAGTAAATGTGTTTAGACAACTGATCATTTGGTTTAAAGGATTGGCTTTTGTGTTTTAGCATTTGAGAAAAACTGTAATACAAAGCCTACAAAGAACAGTGCAGTGCATTTTCATGCACTGTAACAATAAGAAGCCTAGGAAGAAGATTTGGAAGAACAGTACAGTGCATTCTCATGTTGATGCACCTGGAGGAAACAGTCCCTGCACATGTGTGTGTTGCATGTGGCACAGCCAAACACCGTCTCATGCCGACGCTCCCGTTTGTAGCAGCTTTTGCACCTGCGGGCCTTGCCTGGAAGTCGCATGAATGTGTGGGTGAGCTTGTGCTTTTTGAGGTCGATGTCCATTGTAAGCCCACTCTCTCGGATCGCTTCCTGCTGGTGAAGCCATCGACCAATCCCTTGCCAAGCTCCAAGATAAACTCCTTCTATTGTGCGTTCATGCACATCGGACCTTCGGAAATTTCTGACCTCCGATAGCGGGAAAATGACATGAACGCTAGGTCGGGTTGGATTTTTTGCTCGGAGACTCGTGCGGAAGTTTTGTGCCCCGAGGTGTCCGACTTGACGTCACTATCATATTCTCCAACCACAACGGCCTCCCTTGCAACAACACAAGAGGTGAATTTCACTGTCCTTACGAATAGTCAAGGCAATTTGTCACTAAATTAACAACACAGATAGAAACACTCGTCCAAGACATTTTCCTTCTTGCTCAACCATACTAAGCAGTTGTATATAAGTATTTATGCGTTTCCTGTATTTATTTTCCGAACTGATCTCATGAACACACTTTTTTCGGAGGTCGGGACTTTTTAAAGGCGGGTCCTCCGAGGTTCCGAGCTGCATGAACGCACTATGTGTGTAACGGCGCAGTCACACGCTTGCGTCCGCCAACGTTCGTCCGTTGTTTTCCCATTCACTTTACATTGGCTGGACTTCATTTCATGCCGCACTGAATTGTGGGTCCGATGCGTTGCCTGAGATATGTTGTCTCCGCTAAAAAGTTGAGAAATGTTCAACGTTTGACGGATCGCGCAAGCGCCAGCCAATGAAATTCCGTGTATGCAAATTTTCGAACACTAACAAACCAATCAGTTCGCGTTTATGGAAATGTGACAAAATGAGGCACACGTTGGCGGACGCAAGCGTCTGACTGCACGGTAACGCTTCTTCCTCCCGACTTGTCATGTAGAGGACATCCTATACAAAATCCATGCATTGACCCGGCACACGTCCACAAACCATAAAATATATTTCCAGTACTTCTTGCTGGGACGAGAGGCTGCATATTTCTTTCGGAGCTGATCATGCACATCTACACCGTTCATGTGCTGGTTGTAGCAATGAATAGCCTCTGGTTGTGGCACGACTAACTTGTCTGTATCCACCTGACGTTCACAGGTCACCATCTGACGAGGATGTGGAAGACAGGTGTGAGCACTGATAACCACATTGTTGTCATTCCATGCTGTGACGGTGACACCGGCCCTCTGGAAAAAAATGCTGTCACCGTGGTTCCGCACCAGCAATTTCAACTCTACAACTCTTTTTTGCTTGATTTCCGTGGGGGCACCTTTTCTGTTTGACATTAGTGTTCCACAGGCATATATGTTCTCCGACAACAAACTCTCCATGAGGGGAATGCTTGTGAAAAAGCGGTCGAAGTAGACACAGTGATTAATGCCAATCAAATCTCTGGTCATATCATGCACGACCCTATATCCACACAACGGGCCCAGAACTTGATGCCAAACTTTTCTGGTTTAGCGGGCATGTACATCCTTAGCTCGGTTCTGCCTTTGAATCCCTTCATGGCCTCATCAATAGATATGTCACGGCCGTGTTGGTAACGAAGTTTAAAATTCTGGCGTGCCATATCGAAGACAGGAGCAACTTTAGCTACAGGATGATAATTAACATCAGCCCTCGTCAAACGCGCTGCAGCATTATTGCAGTGAAAGTACTGACACAACTTTTCGTACCTGTTCACTGTCATGGTCTGTAGAAAACCGCTGACGCCCAGGAAAGGATCAGTGGACCAGTAATCAACATACTCATGCTTCGCATTCACTCCCATCAAAACATTCAACCCAAAAAAGGCTCTCATCTCGGCCGCGTCAGTCGGAGACCAGAGGTTGTCAACTCGGTGTTCTTGAGTGCAGCGCTCCGCATTCAAGTTTGTTTCAGTAGCGATCTTCTGAAACATCGTTTCCTCGAAAAAGAGAGAAAAATAATCCAAAGGCGTAGCGGTTTCAACATTGAATGTCCCCTGCAACTTCGGTGCCGAATTCAGAGTAAACTCCGCGATTGTTTGGTCCCTTATAACGCGACTCATCATCATCCTCTGTTTCTGTCAGCTCGTAAGAAACATCTTCACTTTGCCTGTCTTCCTCCGAGGGCATAAAGTCATCCCCACTAGCAAACCCAGAAAAATGTGACTCATCAGAGTCACTGTCACCAAAGTTTTGAATAAAAAAGTCTGCTTCTTCCTGATTCCTAAATACACGCGCCGCCATTGTTTACTAACTTTCGCTGAGCCTCTATTTGCTCTGACGCTCTGAAGTAACTAGGGAGGTAACTCGTCTTTTTCTCCCCTCATAGTTCGACAAACTTCGGAAAACCCCGCGAAAATGTATCCCTTAGGTCAGTGGTTCTCAAACTTTTTCTTTCATTCCCCACTTTGATCAAGGGGGCTTTCTCGAGCCCCACCTGTCCATCATCGCTCTAAAAAAGTAGTAGGTCAAGCTCAAAATTTAAAATGTATTGACATAATGTCAGTTGCTAAATATAGGCTACATCAGTAGGCCTAACAAATAACATTTGACGACAGATTATCACTTCAAAAATAGAGAAAATAAAATTCTAAATCAATGACCAATAATGTCAGTTATTGACAAGGTGTCCATCCTTGCTTCAAAAAAAGCTGATTTCCAAAAATAAAGAAAAAGGGCCAACTATATGCTACCATTGTGTTATAAATGAAGGTTCACCAATCTCACAACTTCGTTCAAAATCTAATGTTACTGTCAGTGGCCTTGTCCACTTGCAAGACAAAACATGAGTGTTTCCTTTTGTCAAGCAGTTGTTCTTCGAGATCGCAAAACAGCAATTGTGTCGTTGAACAGATAGCCAAGATATCCTTCAATTTCACTGCGCTCGTCTCGAACATGAACGTTTTTTTTTGTTTCCGTTGCAATTAAAATGCCGACGTCAATCTTTTTTTTTTTTTCAAACTATGGTTCCAGGACCGCCGAGGGCGCTCAGCACTGTGAGCGCTGAGCTACATAGACTTTACATTGAAAATTGTCGCCGTCGGCGCAAAAAACGCGTTTGGTGGACACAGCACCTTACTCCTATTTGTTAGTATACTGTTGCTAGGCTTCAGATCTGCCAATCAGATTCAGATTATCTGTTACAAAGGCAAACACGGAACTTTCTCATATGGCCGTCAAAACCCGTCTTTATTGAAACAAAGGGATCGTCAAAACCCGTCATTAAGGATGGGGGGGGGGGGGGTCATCAAAAGACGTCTTTATGGGGAAAAGAGTTAAAAACAAGTAGACGAAAAAACTCTCTTCGTGGTCCTCCTAGGTCCTCTGCATCCTCTTCACCGTCCATCTCCTCACTCGCAAAGGTGACATACAGTGTCCTGAAGTTCTCTGCAAATCTGTGTCTATTAAATTGCAGAAAAACGGTCATCCAAATGTTTGAGCGGCTAATGTGGACTCCATTTGGCGTTGGACTGAGTACTTTATCTGCATGACCCTTCAGGATTCCACTGATCTCCTCCCTGGTCAACATGTCTGCAGCCCCATACCAAATGCAATTTTATAATAGGATTATAAAGTTTGAAAATAAATAAAGCAAGCACACGGCGGGTTTCCTTTTACTTTTTTAATCGCCTCACAGACGTTTCGGGCTTTACCCTTCTACAGTGAGATCTGGCGATTTCACCTTTGAACCCAGGTAGGTGTGCCTAAATAACCTCGATCATCCCCTTTGACCCTGCTAGTGCCCAGCACTCTCCAACAGGGGGAGAACCAGTGTCAATATTCCCATATCCATGTAACAACAGTTTGCAAAAAAACAACATTTGAAGCCCAAAGAGTACAAAAACGTATACATAAAAACAATATATGTGACCCTGTAAAGCGGAACCAGTCGTTTTGGAAAAAAATACTAAATTAAGTTATGGTGCTCACGTGAACGGCCATAAACTAAGCTTTCCAATGATATGTATATCAAGGGTATTACACAAACTATCGCTAAGATAACCGCATCCAAAGTTGACATGGTTCTCCTGTCACGATATGCCAGAAGAGGAGAAATCACCTTTTTAAGCGGCGCGTGCACAACGGGAATGACAGCAAATGTGTTGAATCCTGCTGGGTTTAACAGTCAAAACGTATGTTTTTCCGTGAAATGCGTTCACAATATGAAACTGTAGACTGTATACAGTCAAATTATGCGAAAACGTGAAATTCAACATTTTAACCCGGAAGTTTGTTATTGTTGATTTTCTCAAAATAACGTTGTGCGCAAAACGACTGATTTCGCTTTGAATGGTCACATATGTGGTACACATTCCCCTCATTTCCTTATAACCCATGGTTATTTCAAAACATTTTATTACAAGAAACAAGACAATATGTTCTCTTCATTCATCCCTTTCGGAATGATAGTGTCCATGGTGTGTATCCAATAAGCCTCCCTCTGAAGTAATAACTTATCTATATCCCCACCCCTACGCGGCATTTCCACTACCTCAATACCCATATATTTCAAGTCATTGGTACAGTGATTAGCCAGGTTAAAATGTCTAGCTACCGATGATTTCTCATCATGGTTGCGTATAGAGCACTTATGTTCGCAAATCCTAGTTTTCAATGATCGTTTTGTTTTTCCAACATAGAACAGGTTGCAGGGACACTTCAGTAGATAAACTACATGTTATAATAGGATTATAATAAACATGATTTTAGTGCATTTCAAGATACCCAGCTACACTTTACAATTACAAAGATTTAGTCCATAACAGACATACAACATGAAGGACATAGCGCATTCAAAGAGGTAGAAGGTATTGGTGAACCTGGTTTTGTACGTTGTTTTTTTTTTTGGGGGGGGGGGGGGGGGGGGGGGTTCTTGTTGCCTAGGGGTTACTCGGTAAGAATAGGGAGGGTGACCGGTGATGTCCCTTAGGCTCAAGCCCAGCTTGGATGTAGCTGAGTTGGCATTGAGTGGAATGATAGCTGGCTGGTACATGTGTCATACTTTAAAAAGCTTTAAATTGATGATAAGGCCACACTGCTACTACAAGCTTTAAACACACTCTGTACTTTGAAACATTCTGTAAATCCAACCTCATTGTTGTCTAACTCTGAAACACATAGGCCTGAAAACCCATCTCAACATGCTGTTTGTGTTTATGTCCATTTTATTCCAGACCACCCAAATGTAGCAGGCTAGAACCAGCCTTGAAAATTATGGGGGTAGCTTAATCACACGTGATTCCACTGTTGCAAAGCTTCTTGTCAGTTAAATCCTCGTTTAAATTGATATGGGATGCTGATTACATTTTTTTGACAAGATCTACTTCATAGGTAGACTGGCTCCGCCTTCCTACGTATTTCCGTTCAGTTTTCATTTCCCTTCACTACGTAGTCTGGGTCTGTGGGATATTTACAGGTTCTCTCAAGACAAAAAATGTGTAGGTCCAATCAGCGAACAGAGGGAGTAGCTGAGAATGATGACGATGAAGTCGCTAGTTCTAGCATGTCACCTCACGACCAAACGTATAGCGATTGGTTATAGCAGATCCAATTGTTTTAAACATCAACAGAGTATCCGCATTCAAGGAAATTCATGCTTGGCAATGGAAAGTGGCCAGACTCTCTGTACATTATGTACTTCAGCCCAATAAAAAATAGTATTTTTTGTAGTTTATTTTAAAAGTTTGTATACCATGATTATTGTGGGGGTATTTTTGTATTTTCTAATTACTAATTACTTGTATTTTAATTAAATACATTTTTCACATCAGTATTTTGTATTTTATTTTGTTACATTTTCTAAGCCAGTATTTGTATTTTGTAACAAAATAGTTCTTGATGTATTTGTGCCCACCTCTGAAGGTACACAACATATTAAAACAGAGCAAGAGAATGCCAAAAAAAGAGAAGAGTGCTACAAAAAGATAATTAAAAGTAATTGCATGAAGCACAAGTAATGCTACCAAGAGCTGTCCAAATGCAATGTTCAGATTTTACCTTAAATCTTGGGAGAAATTGTCTGGTTCCACCTGGAGACTCTGTCTGATGGTCTCTTCCACTGCATCCTCTTCATCATAATCCACGGAACTGAAAAAAGTGAGGTATCAAACAAATTAAGTAATTAACTTCTGATGGAATGATTGATTTGTGAGTACATGATGTAAGGTTCATCATAATAGACCACTGGATTCCAGTTAAAGTAGCCTAACGGCAGTTTGTCCAGCATGTTTAGAAATTAGTTGATCTCTGGCAGAAAGAAGTAGTTCTACAAACCAGACTGTTTTAGCGATTTAAACGTTTACATTATAATAAGAAATTAACACAAAACAAATGGTAGAATTTTTGTATAAAAGCAATACCCAGACAGCAAAATGTATTTGGGCCAGATTTGCGCCAAATATTCACTTGCATTTCACCCAAATCCGATATACGGATCTGCGCCAGCTATATGGCGTTTTTAATGCAATAGTAGACCATTTTCAAGACCCAAAATGACTGCTTAATGACTTCTGAAAATTGTCAAACAAAGATTTCCTGATTCGTCAGGTTCTAAGGATTCCAAAAATATATAGATTTCATAATCCCCCCAATTTATTACACAAGGAAACGATAGGCCTACCTTTTCATTCTGCAGCAGTTCAAGCTAGACCACCGTATGATAAACTTGATGTTTGATGGTGCGGTCGTGCGTTCAGCGACGAGGCAAACTAAGGCTGGGATTATACTTGCCGTTAGACCAAGCGTAAGCGTATGCGTCCGTGTGCGACCTGCTGTGTCCTGTGTACAGACTCGCTGCAGCATTACGCACCTTACTGGAGGTCTTCACCAGGGGGAGACTAGTAGCCTAATATCAGATGTGGATGTGGCCATGTGCCATTGTTTACTCTCATGATTGCCCCCAGCTTTGATGTCGATAATGCATCTTGCTGTCACTTTCTTTTGGCAATGATCGCCCCCTACTTTCTTGTCAGTATTGCATCTCGCGGACGCGTCGTGTTCGCTTGCGACGACGTGCACGACCGACGCACCAAACGACCGCAAAATACGCGAGGCAACCATGATGCGTACACGAACGCGTTGTCTACAGCAAGTCTAAACGTGCCTTAATAAAGCTCGCTTAGTAAGCGTAGCCTAACGTTACACATTAGAGGGTGTATCCCAATATCCTCAATAGGCTACTTTAGAACTTCAAATTCTGCAAAACTCTCTTAGGGCGCTTACATACTCAACGCGAGCAACGCAAGCAAGTAACGTTAGCTACGCGAGTGACGGGCTCCCTTTCATAGTGTAGGCCTACACAGCGAACGCAAGCAACGCGGGCAATAGCAAAACGCAATACACCGCTCACGCAACAGGGGGTAGCACTGTATTATCCACATTCACATCATATATAGGCGATAATCATCAACACCCTGAACAATTTAACACCACTGGTATTGTTAAAAACATTGGACAATAATCTCTCTCTCCCATTTCAGCCTCTCGAGGAGGTCACACAGCATATTAACTTCATACACACACGTACACACAACGTTGATTATTTATTGCCTACCGAAAATGTTCACTCGGTAATCCTGTGCTTCACGAACTCACTCAACCATCTTAACTGCCAGTATTTATCGGTAGCTGGGTACAAATGTGGACATTTTCGTACTTTCACATAGTTTTTACTCTTTGCCCGCAACAGTATTCAAAGCTTCTTCTGTAAATATGACATATAGTTGAAATACTGAACAATTATTGGAGTATCGCCCCCACCGATAACGCATGGTATTGCATGCTTTGGTGCGTCGCGTATCAAAAACTGGGATGACACATTTTGCTACGCATCGACGCATAATGGCGGCCGAAGCGTAGCGATGCGTAGCCTTGCGGCCGCGTATGCATAGCAATGCGTTGAGTATGTAAGCGCCTAGGGCGCTTTGAGTATGTAAGCGCCCTTAGTTTACTGAAACGCTAACGGTAGCGTAACCCGCTCGCAGGGCAAACTAACTATGGAACTGTAGTTACCAAGTTGTAAAGCGGATTTAATTACTTCTGAAATATGGTTCTTGGATACAAATTGATATATCGCCAATATCAATATACTTGCATTCGCCTTCGGAGTAGTGCAAGTTAGCCGAAGTTAGCAGCACTGTGTACTGTGTACATTAGCTATCATAAACGCTGCTATTTCCTCCAGCACATGCTATCATGATGATGCCAGACCTCTTGTTTTCGATCGTGTTTGAAACACAGCTACGCTGAAAAGAACAACCCTTTACACTTTACCCTTTCGGCTCAGGAGCAGCCTTCATGATGAAATGTGAAAAGTGACTTCTGTTCGTTTATTTTCTCACATATGTTGTACAATAAATCAAACCACCAGTGAGAATCAATGCATGTGTCTTATTTGATATGAGAGGGCGCCAGCGAGCCTTTTACACAGACGGACAGTAGCCTAAATAATAAAAAAAATAAGAGGCCTTTTATTGTCAGAGTAAAATAGGCTACGCATACTATTTTCTAAATGTCATCATATGGGCATTTATTTCTCCTAAATGTTTTATTTCCTCAGTGTAAGCCAACGCATGGCTATTCAAAGCAGGTTGAATGGCTACATTATTCATATTTGTTTTAAATGGAAAAACTGTAGCAGGTTTGTGAAAAAAGGAACACGGGAAAGTTGACAGAGTCAGAGAATGTAGACGGGCTCTGACAGAGTTCACGATGCGTCTGACGTAGCCTGGGCCTGGCCTGCTCGACTGTGATGTCACAATGAAATAAATTATCCAAAGTTCTCCTCAGCAATATTTCATTCAGTTGATCGCACATTGATTACAGGGAAGCCCATTTCTGAAAATGCTCTGGTCGAATTGAGACATATCTGATCTATAAAGAATTGTATTCTTTATAGATCAGTGAGATGAGGTAGGTAAATCTCAGCTAGCCATATCCATTACTGGGAATTATTTATTATAGATAATAATAATAATAGTTCACAACATGTCATTTAGAAAGTGCCTTTCAGTGATAAAAAAGCTTGCTATTTAATATCTAGAAAATGGTGAATTCCAGTGAAAGACTGGTTGCTGAGGAGCAAAGTGCCACACATGATGACGGTAAGGCTTTATACCCCCTTCATTCTGTTTTGTAACACGAAATGTAGCCTACGTGTTGCGATATCAAAATGAATTTGTAACCTGGAACCTAAATTTGTATTGTTCTGTCTGTATAGCAGCTCCGCTAACACCTCCCTCACCCTCTGCGGAGCAAAAGATGGTGAAAGTCCACACCGTGAGGCTGCCAGAGGGTTTGTCAGTCTGTACCTACTTAAAGGACATGGAGAAAGAGTATGTGCTCATTTTGTCCTACCTGAAATAGTATTTTATAATTTAATCTGCAAAAGCACTCAAATTACATATTGTACCTCTTCTGTAGGCAATGGACAGCTATTTCTCAAGGAACCATTGGCCCTGTGAGTGACTAATCTTTTTAAAATATGTTACCAAAAATAATTTTACATACCTAGAAATATGATTACAAGGAATTACCAGTGAAATGAAAACGCATAAAATGCAATGTAAATATGTCAAACATGTGTTGATAGGGTAGACATAGTGGTTGCTAAGTTAAATAAAGTGGTTGCTATGAAGGTTGCCATGGTGATTATGTTAGTTGCTTGGGCAGTTGCTAAGTTGACATGACAGTGGTTGTTTGGTTGTTGCTAGGGTGATTGATATGGTTGCTAGGGTGCTGCTAAGGTAGACATGGTGGTTGCTATGCTGGGTGCTATGTTGGTTGCTATGTTTACAGTATGGTAGTGGTTGCTAAGGTAATTAAGATTGTTGCTAGGGTGTTGCTAGGGCTATCACAGTGTTTACTATGCTATTTACAGTTTTTTTCAATCGCTAACAAGCGTTTGTCCATTCATTTGACACATTTTCAAAACTCTAAACACAGACTCTCACCTACAAAACACAATTGGCCAAATGGATCATTTTCTTCTCAAAAGCACATTCCATGTTGTTACACCACATTTTGTTACATATACACTAACTCGTCATTTCTCTGCACACACTAAATTTACCAAAACACTGGAAACCTGACTCAAAATGAAGTTATTTTGTCAAAGAATGAAGCTTGTTTTCACTTCACAAGATACATGCAGTCAATCAGAGTACACTAGGTTTCAAAATACTGGCTACTGTTGACATTACAAAAACTGCATAGACTTTTATGTTTCAGTTTTACAGGTATTTGCATGCAAAACATGCAATTCAGCATTTTTACACTAAATTTCTTGGTTGGGAACTGTATGTCCAGATGTAATGTTCGCATTCAAATGCATTCCAGTAAAAAGCAAATCTTTTTTTTTTTTTTTTACTGTTCACTAGGCCTACAGGAGGTGCAGTATACGTAAATACTGATTACAGTAGACTATGATAGAACAGAAAAAGTTTTACAGCATTGCAGTGAACAAAATATCCATGAAGCACAAGAGCATTCTGAACAAAAAACAACAGCAAAAAGCCCAGGTAAAAAGGGGAGAAAAAAAACACAAAATGACTGTGTCATCAACATTGCATCTGATATTTACATGTATTTTCACCAGCCTTTCTTAGTGAAAGGCCTAGGTTGATTACATGGGCAATGATAGTGGCACAGATTTCAACACTGACAACTGTTCTTGCAGCCCTTGGAATGACACCACCACACATTCTTACACCTCTACCTTGCCCTCTCCTTGGGCCTACTCTTCTCCCTGGCCCTGCTCCTCTCTCTGCTCCTGCACCTCTCACTGCTCCTTTCACTGGCCTGCCCTTCTTCCTGGGCACCTTGCTCATACTCTTCCTCATACAGACATCACAGTGTTTGTCTTTTTCTGTTTTTGTTTCCAAAAACATCACTCCTCAAAGTCCTCCTTTTACTGTGTCAATGTCATATGAAAAAAATAACCCCTGCCACTGAGTCTAAGCCAAACTGGAAATGGCTGTGGTTGGCCCAATTTACCCAAAATCATGTGTGTCATTTATTCAATTGTTTGTTTACAGTATTATCAGCTGAGATACTGTATATTGCTTTTGAACTGATATCATTGCTGAAGCAGAGGTTTTTATACTGTATCTAAGGTTTGGAATATTGTGTTTGCTATTGTGGGATGTTGTGTGTTAACATTCGTAAATAATAGAAAAACGATCCATCATTTTGTTAAGAGGTATAGCTTGTCTGTTAAGAAAATGTAAGCATTGTGGAAATGTATTCACTGACTGCATACTGTGTGAAAACTACATGAAATGTGTGAATGGTATGGCCACAAAAGACCGATGTTGTGCTAACTGTGTTTAGAGTTTTGAAAATGTGTCAAATGAATGGACAAACGCTTGTTAGCGATTGAAAAAAACTGTAAAGTGATTGCCTTTGTGGTTGCTATGTTGACATTACCCAGTAAGCACAAGAACGTCTGCAAGGCGTCTTGAAGATGTGTTCGAAATGTCTGCTGGACGGCTGTAAGATGTAACCTAGAGAGCGTTTGCTCATCTGTCAGACGTATCTGATACGTCTTGCTAAGATCTTCAAACAGCGTTTAGCAGCCGTATCCCAGATGCTCATCAATACGTGATAATAGAACATCCATCTCCCTAACGTCTTACAAAGATTTTTATAAAGGTATTAAATATGATAAAGATCTAGAACTACGACACGCATTCTCAGTGAGATGCCGCCGCTGTTTGTAAGATCAAAATAAGACGTTCTAAATCATACATGGGCAACATACGGCCCGCGGGCTTTCCCTGACCGGCCCGCGTAAGGTCCGTGGAAAAACAGCAGTCTAGCGCCTAGCATAGAAATAATGCACGCAAATCACCATCGTTGCTTTTATTTTGAAAGTGACTGCTATTTTTACACCCATACGTCTGTGCGTGCGTGGATGCATACAACGTAAACACCCTCACCGATGTGCTGGTGGTGAATAAAGTTTTGCGTCAACAAATTAAGTTGCCTTTACATCGGCGCAATAACCCTCCGAGTTGTGTCTCCGGTGTCGGCGTCGCCGACCACCGCAACAGTAGTCAGAATGCTGCGGCTGATTGATGGCAATAGGAGGTGTTGATTTCAAAACGGTACTGACAGACAGACAGTTTACAATCGGATAACAACGTCATTGTAACCAAAATATGTTTGAGTTTATCTGCAAAGCTAGTATACAGCCTACTACCCACAGGTTGCTTGAAGCAGCCGGCTGAACATACAGGGCGAGTTTGACCAATTTTGTATAAAGTTAAAGCAAACACATAGCCTTAATTCTCAAAATTCGTTCGTGAATGTTGATTAACTAGCCGACTATTTTCTGCTCCACATGTTCATAGTCTAATTTAAATTATGTTGTCAGAGTTAATTTAAATTATGGTCTTTGAAATATTGCTTGAAATAATGGTGGCATAGGGATAAGTTTGTAGGCTACTGACTCCATCACATTTTCATGGCCTAGCATTAGAAGTTTTTTTTTTTTACATTTGTATACTGAAAAACAACATGTCAATGTCAAACAATTACTTTATTTTAAATACTGGACATATAGGCTATGATTGCCGTTTTTACTTGGTCTCCCTCACATTTTCATCTCTACTCTTACTAGTAGGCCTAGTAACCAAAACCATACGATTTACTTAATGTTGTACAAGAACAGAATAGAATTGAACAGAACTGAGTTCAGGCTTGAGTTTGGCGTTTTGAGTTTGGCGTTTTGGGTCCGGCCCTCCGCAACAGTTCCAGTGTCTCATGTGGCCCCTTGGCTAAATTAGTTGCCCACCCCTGTTTTAAATGGAACGCGATGTAATTAAGCTGTTAAGATCTTGCAGGCGTCTTGGAGACGTATTTGTCTCTATTTGTGCTGACTGGGTATGATAATGGCTGCTAGGTTGACATTATAATGGTGGTTGTCAAGTTGTTGCTTGGGTAATTATGTTAGTTGCTAAAGCAGTTGCTAGGTTGACATGATAGTGGTTGTTTGGTTGTTGCTAGGGTGATTGATATGGTTGCTAAGGTGTTGCTAGGGTAGACATGGTGGTTGCTATGCTGGTTGCTATGTTTACAGTATGGTAGTGGTCGCTAAGGTAATTAAGATTGTTGCTAGGGTGTTGCTAGGGCTATCACAGTGTTTACTATGCTATTTAAAGTGATTGCCTTTGTGGTTGCTATGTTGACATTATGATACAGTAATGGCTGCTAGGTTGACATTATAATGGTGGTTGTCAGGTTGTTGCTTGGCTAAATGAGACGGTTGCCAGGGTGTTGCTAGAGTGATCAGTAATTTCAATACAATACTGTATAACAAATGTTACAAAAATGACAAAAGAATAGCAGCCATGTCCTTTAGAAGACCTATTTTAACATTTTTTAATGAAGTTTGTACATAAAGTGTTGAGAACAGTGGTGCTAATCTGAGAATGGTTGTCATTGTCATTGTTCTCAACACAATATTTCAATACAATATTTTCAATATTTCCATGCACTGCAATTAGTTTCAGAGGTCAACAGGTCATGCAGAACAGAACCTGATTTATTGTCCTTGTTCAAAATAGGTTACAAGGGTCGCGGTCCTCAAAGTATGCAAAAGCATAGTAAAGGTGGTGTCCTTGAGTGCCATCAAGGTTGTTATTCCAGCTGTTATGAGACTGGCGATACGAGACCCAGAGACTCCACTGGCGTCAGGTGCAGTGGACGAACCTGAAGAGCCTAGCAGTGAGACACCAGTCAGATGTGCGTCATCATCATCATCGTCAATCATGTACATCGAGGATGAAAAAGATGTGATGATTCTTAAGCATGGTAACCTGGTGGATATTGTTCCAAAGAATGACACTAGCAGGCTGCCTTCATGGTGTGTAATTGCCCTCAAAGAGACGCCTGTTGTTGAGTTGTCACCAAAGAGGTAGGTTTATGAAAGAATGTAATAATGTCAGTATATATGATACAAAATATGATACTATGACTTTAATATAGTGTATACAGTGTGATTAAGTGTTTTCCTCTGTCTGGAAGGTCTTGCTCATCTGTTGGAGCTGCTTCATTCAGTGGACTCCTGAAAGCTAATTATGGGATATCCGTGGCGAGCATCCGGAACTCTGTTCAGAAGAATCTGAGCAAATTAGATGGAGTCGGCCCTGCAGCCAACTCGAACCACTTGAACCATGCCATCGTTAGAGAGGTTGTTGACATGGTCAATTTCAACATTGCCAAGGCCTGCAAGATGCCGAATGGCGCCAAGGAGACCAAGAGCCATGAGTTGGTTCACATTGTGACTTCTCTGATTGATGCTCATGCCATTTCTGAGACAGGCACCATTTTGGCTGTGGAGGAAAATGAAGAGCTGGACACAGCCTTAGAGTGCACTACTGGAGAAGCTATGACTGCTGTTATCACTGCCGCAGAAACATGTTTTGATGGAAACAAGAAGGCAAAGTCACTGCTGGCATCGATGAAAAGTGCTCTTAGAATCTTGACTGACAAAAGCACTTCTGTTGAAGATACTCAGCTATGTCTAATAGAGGAAAAGACTTCAGTAAGCGATAAAGAGATTGCCAGCCAAAAGACTAACCAGGCTCACAGAGAGATAGTGCAGAAACTTAGCTGTGAAGACTTCCATAGCCAGGCAACAAAGGCCGTCAGCGACGTTCTCAGTGCTGAGATCCGGCCACAAAGCAGTGCGGTACCAAACAATGGTCTGCCTTCTCCCACCCCATCTGTCCAAAGCACTGCCTCTCTGATTGTTGATGCTTTTGTGGCTGACATTATGTCAGCAGTTAGGGCCACTCAAAGCTCGCCCATGTGTGAGAAAGAGGGGGGATCGGCTGCTCAGGGCGGAGACCGTCTTCACTTCCTAAAGAACCAGAGAGTCGTAGTCACCGGAGGGCTTTATCACAAAGTGCGCGCCATGCTTTGCCACTTTTTCAAGAAGCTGAGTGGAACCTCTTCTGTTCACCAGAGTGAGAATGTGATGGAGAAGTCGGGAGTGATGGAGGATGCTCACAGCTCCCATGACTCTGTGATAACAGTGCCCTCCGTTGTTAGTGAGTCCGAGCTGAGGCTCCTTGCTCAAAGTGACCAAGCCCTTGCCGCTGTGAGGGTGTGCCATATGACCCAGAACGAGCTGGACTCTTGCACCATAGATGTTTTGAATAATGTGGCTTTTTCATACCTGCCCAAGTATTCACGAGAACAGGTTTTGAATACACCTGTTCAAGAGTTTGTGGACGGCATCCTATTCGAAATCGACAACTGGTCATCATCCGGCTCATCACCAACTGACAACACCAAATGTGATGAGCAATTGTCTGGCAGGCCAGCAAGCGCATCTCTTCCATGCCTCTCAAACCTAGGCAGTGAAAAGTGTAAGAGAAGAGCTCTCAAGGCAGCGAGTGATGTGATGCTTACGGCAGTTAGTGGCTGCATTTCTTTGCGCCCATGCTCGCCTGATGGCCCAATGCTCAACAAAGATTTGTCCGAAAATCTGCCAGTGGGCTCCAGATGGCAGCTGGAACATGAACAGACCACTCCAGATGTGAATTCTGCAGCCAAACGCATCGTTGATCAGTTCGTAAATGGCATGAGGACTTGTCTTGAGACCCTGCAGTGTGACAATGGGACTCCAAAAGGAGGTTGTTTCACAGGTGTTTCAACAATTTTCCAAAGTGTGGAAGACACCGTGAGAGAGTTTTTCGCCCATGTATCATGCAAGGGCAAAGGCCAAGTTGAACAGCTTGAGGCCCAATCCCTGTGTTCCGAGGTCTCTGCGCACTGTAAGCGTCAAAGTGAGGGCTGCAATGGCTGTGCAAAAGCAGTGACGCGAAAGATGTTGATGCTCTTCACGGCAAAGTCAGTTCCAGCTGACTCTTCCAGCTCTGCTGTAGCGTCCGTCGCAGATAGCATTATTCTTGAGCTAGAAACCCAACTGGCTTGTTCTGGAACACGTGATTCTGGTGAGTCCAGCCTTGTGAAATCTGAAATGGCAGACAAACTCTCCAGCGATGAGTTCCACGCTACCGTGACTAGGGAAGTGAGCCAGGTGCTGCTTAAATTAGCGCAAAGTTTTACTGGACCTGTGATGTTGGACAACCCTCTAGGCTTCTCTCCTGCCTCTGATTCCGCTTCCATCGCATCCAGCCTCGTGGGAACCGTTCTAGATGGAGTCCGATGCCTGATGAACTCCCCAGCCCAAGATGCTCTGACTCAAGATTTGAAAGTGTGGTCCACCACACGTGATATGTACGGTCGCTTGCAGTTGAATCTCAGAGATTTCTTTACGAAGCTGTCAAGCCGCCAAAGGAAGGCTGTGCATTCTGCTTCAGCTAAGGAAGCTATCGGCCAAGTCTTGCTTTGCATTCAGGAGGAGCTCGCAAACTCAAGCAAGTTCCAAAGTTCTGACGACAACGTCAAGGAGATAACGGTCGTCATTGATTCACTGATTGAAGATGTTGGGATGGTGGACCGTCACACTGACCTGGACCAGGATAGGGCCCTCTCCTCCTTATCTGGTACCTCAGAACGAAGCTGGTCAAACTGGAGTGAGGAGAGCCTTCCTGAAGAGTCTGTGGTCATACCAGAGGTCTCCACTGCAGCCCCCATGGCAGCAGACACATTGGTGGCTGTGAACATTGACCTGAGCGATTTGCCTCAAGATGAGGATTCTGCGTGTGTACCGCACGAAACCGTAGTGAGCGCTGTGAACAGCATCACCTCGACGCTCGGCTTGCAAAATGAGGAGAGCTCCAGCAGGCCGCCCTCTCAGGGTCATCTGACCTCAGTGTGGAAGAGATTAGAAAAGGCTCTCTCCCAGGGACATATTCAGTCCTCTCAGGACCTGATTGAGGACGTTTACCAGATTCTCCTGAAGGGTAGACAAACTGTTGCTGCTGCAAAGTCTGCCTCCGACTCTGCTCTTGTTGCCATGAAACAGGCCCAGGATGTACCTCAAGGAGCCATGGTTAGCCAGATCATAGGCATGTTCGCACAGGAGTGTGTGAGGGATTTATTTCTGCCTTGCTTCAAATTGCCCTCGTCATGGAAGTCAGGTGCAAGGGCCCCCCTGAGGTCGGCCGCTGCCTCAGTGTCCTGTCCAGGTGGCCTAAGCTCCATGGCCAGAAACGGAGAGGACCGCGCCGCGGAATCACCGTCTCAGATTCTGGCAGAGGTACTGCAGGTTGCCATGAATGCGATGGTCGCTGACGTCATGAATATACTCTCCCTGGCAACGCGTTCGCCCATGGATATGGAAGCTTTTCTGAGGGAGTCTGGTTTACCCGGTTACGATGTTGCCTTCAACACACCAGATTTAGGACTCCTGGACGACAAGAGACGTGCAGACAGTCAGGAAGGTTCTACGGACTACTCCAGCCTTGTGTCTGTACTCATGATCCGCCTGCTGTCAAAGCTACAAAATGAGGATTCACTCTCTGACGATATGCTGGATCAATGCAGAGAACTTATCAACAAGGTGCTCTCTGAGCTCACAGCAGCACTTGGTGTCTCCAAAACTGACTTTTGCCCTGCTGGTGTGAACATTTGCAAAGTATTCAAAGTTATCTACAATAACCTCCTGAGTGAATATGGATCAAAGAACAGTGTCCTGTTGGCCTTGGAGATAAAGGACCCCTCAGTAGAGAAGATTGTTGTGAGATCTTTGATCAGCGAGATTACAACTGATGTGACAAATAATAATGACGCTACACCTAAGAAAGACAAGAGAGGGAGTGGATGCTTTCAGTTCCTTCCAAATATGAAGAAGATTAAGTCTTGCCTGAAGGTAAAATTTTACCTTTTTACATTATGTTAAAACACTGTTATGATATGCCACACGCTCAAGATTTGTATAAATAATGATTGACTGCTCTGCCTCTCCGATGATCAGAGAAACAAGTCAGGCAGCCAAAGAAAGGCCAACGCAGATGGAGCCACAGCAATCAGCATCACTGACAATATTGCCGGTAAGTGTACATTACACACACAGGCTAGTGTCCAAGTGGGAGCACCACATGTCCAAAATGTGAATCTATTCTAATTCATAAATTAATATTTTGTATTGTGTGATCGAAGTAGTAATCTTTTTTTAAATCAGAAATTCATAAATTCATCAAGTCACCTTTTCCAACCTGCCTCTTGTTCAGTTTCCCCAGAGTCCTTTGCCTGTTCGGTCTCATTGGATGAGGAGCCATGCATCCCCATTGGCTCACCTGAGAAGAGATGCTCTCTCTTCACCCGCATCAGATCTTTCTTTAAGAGGAGGTCTTCTGCGGTCTCGCCAGTGTAGCTCAAGTAACAACTTGAATGGCCTCAGCTGTGGCGCAACTGGCTGGGGCACCTGCACTGTACGCCGGTGACCTGGGTTCGATTCCCGCCCTGCGGTCCTTTCCGGATATCACCCCTGCTCTCTCTCCAATTCACTTCCTGTCACCATTCACTTCAAAAGGCCCCAAAATCTTTAATCTAAATTTAACTTTTTGAACCTCTGTTATTTTTTGCTCCTGTGCGTCCCCATTGGCTCACCTGAGAAGAGATGTTCTCTCTTCACCCACATCAGATCTTTCTTTAAGAGGAGGTCCTCTGCGGTCTCGCCAGTGCAGCACAAGTGACAACTTGAACCAACCAAATGGAAAAACTTGAATTTGAATATATTCTTTTAGAACCTCTGTTATTTTTTGCTCCTGTGCGGCCCCATTGGATGAGGAGCCATGCTCCGCCTCTGGTTCACCTGAGAGGAGATGCTCTCTCTTCACCCGCATCTTTAAGAGGAGGTCCCATGTGGTCTTGCCAGTGCAGCTCAAATAGACAAACAAAAAACTTGAATTTAATTTTATTCTTTTACTTTTTGAACCTCTGTTATTTTTTGCTCCTGTGCGACCCCATTGGCTCACCTGAGAAGAGATGCTCTCTCTTCACCTGAATCAGATCTTTCTTTAAGAGGAGGTCCTCTGCGGTCTCGCCAGTGCAGCACAAGTAACAACTTGAACCAACCAAACGGAAAAACTTGAATCTAAATTTATTCTTTTACTTTTTGAACCTCTGTTATTTTTTGCTCCTGTGCGGCCCCATTGGATGAGGAGCCATGCTCCGCCTCTGGCTCTCCTGAGAGGAGATGCTCTCTCTTCACCCGCATCTTTAAGAGGAGGTCCTCTGCGGTCTCGCCAGTGCAGCTCAAGTAGCAACTTGAACCAACCAAATGGAAAAACTTGAATTTAAATGTATTCTTTTACTTACTTTGATAGTAGATATTGACAGGAAGTTAATGGAAGGGAGAGCAGGGGTAGGAACCAGAAAGGAACATGGGCCAGGAATTGAACCCGGGTCACCGGCGTACGGTGCAGGTGCCCCAGCCAGTTGCGCCACAGCTGGGGCCCTGCATCTGATCTTTCTTTCTTTAAGACGAGTTTCCATGTGGTCTCGCCAGTCCAACTAGACAAAAAAAAACTTGAATTTAAATGTATTCTTTTACTTTTTGAACCTTCTCAAGAGGACAAATAAGTCAATAAAACTCAATAAACTATTCATGCATTCAACTGTGTCTCATTGTCTTTTTTCTGAAGTTCAAGTAGAAGTTTAAGCAAGTCAAGTCAAGTCAAGTCAAGTTTATTTATATAGCGCATTTCATACACAGAGGTCATTTAATGTGCTTTACATAAACAAAAACCAAACAGTAATAGCAGATGTGCAGTGTCATGTTTAGTAAGTAAGTAAGTAATGTAATATAATATTTATTCATAAAGCACATTTACAACAGTTCACACTGACCAAAGTGCTGTACATAGTATAATAAAAAAGGTAAAGAAATAAAATGAAATAATATACAATAAAATTAAATAAAATAATAAGTAAAGTAAATAAATAACAATACTGAATAAAAATTACACATAAAACACAAAAACATCAAATTAAGGGGGAGAGAAAGCAAGGGTGTAAAGGTGGGTTTTGAGCCTTGATTTAAAAGTGGAAATGAAGGGGGCATCATCACGTATTTGTGGTGGCCGCAACAGCAAAGGCCCAGACAGCTTTTTGTTATAATCGGGACTGGTGGATATGTAGAAGACCCTAAGGGAACAGGAACACTGGTACTGAAAAAACAATTCAACACAAAGAAAATTCATCATTTGAGATTATACTGAACAATAATAGATTTGCATAACTAATATATTTCAATTGTTTGTGAACGTTTACCTGCTGTGAGCATCCATTTAGAAATAAATGTAGAATTCTAGAAATCCTGGATCTTATCATTAGTAGGCTAGCAGCTAGGCTAGTTAACCGTTACCGTACCCACTAGACAGCATAGCCTACCCAACTTGTCTGACACGTCCCAGGTTGTCAGAATGCCTGTGTAAACTAAGTTTGTGAACTTTTCGGTTACATATAATATTTATCAGACTAACATGACATCAACACCAATTTAGTTTTACATTTCTACTAGATAATGCACTTACCATGATCACAAAGACAGCAGTCTTGCCCTCTCTGCTTGTCCGATAGAGAGATGTTCCATTTAGAGAGTGTTCTGTTCGGTTACTTTAGGCGCGTCTGATCTGCGCAGGCTCAGCTCCCGCGGATCCGGCCCACACCCACCGGGCGGACCATGGAGCGGACTCAGTTAATTTGTGGCGCTTCTGGTCTGCGCAGCTACCCGGATCGGCGCCGCACCCACCGGACGGACTGTCACAGTCAGAAGCTACACACAAGTCTGGCGCAAAGTTGGTGCAGATCCGCATACCGAGTGCGACTCCTACGCGGATCTGCTGATTCGAAAACGGATCCGGCCCAAATGTAAATGCTGTCTTGGTATAGTGAGAGTGAGAGTGGGGTTGGTAATGGATATTCCTTCGGGTGTTGTTCGGCCGTAGCCATATTTAACTATAGAAATAGAAAATGTGGAGAAAATATGCAAATTCATGATTAATCTTACACAAAATCTGCAAAGTGGACTGTACTGGGGACCACAAGACACCCTTCCTGTGTTTGCCTGGGCCCCTGTCTCTGTCCGTTGGGTTTCTCTTGTGACCATAAGCGATGCCTCTGTCTGAGCCACTGTATGGATTTTTTTTTCCATTACTATGTAACTCATGATAGTATTTATTCAACTAGCGAAAATGCTTAAAGGTTGGGTACGGAATTCGCAAAACGGCCGGCAGATTTTGAATACATACAACCTCAAGTCCCGCCCTCCATGCACCAACGAAAATTATGCGCGAGAGCGAGCCAGGCTAAATGAAATGCCAGCCTGGCGTCTACAGCACTATGAGCTCTAGTCTCCATACAATCGCCCACATCAACTTCCCCAATTACATTCTTTATTCACCTCCAAAGGGTTGTAGGTAATAGTTCCACAAATCAGACAAGGTAGATGATTTTATAGCCTACATTATGGTAAAAGCACCTTAGTCTACCAGCCCTTTCGTTCGGAAATTCTAAAACAACGATGCATTTTAATACACCAAAATAACATTTGATATAGGCTACCTTACATCTTTCAGTAGCCATAGGTGTGTATATTTGAACAGAATCGGGTTTGGTTCTTACCAGGGCGTTTATCTTCTGAAATATCCGAGTTTAGTGCTGGCCCGCTGGTTCGCCTATTCCACTGTAGCTCCAAGCGGTTAAGTTTCGATTTCATGTTTACAACACTCTTCGAGTCACGGTAAAATGTAATTTTTACTACATAGCTTATTTATTGCGTGGGTGATTGAGTTTCCGTAGGTATCCGCTGCCTTAGTATGTATAGAAATAAAGTGACACATACAACTTGAGGGGAACATTATGGGACGTGTAGCAGGCCTAGTTGGGCGCGTGTGCGGGGGGGAGGGGGAGGAGGAAGAGGAAGACCGTTAGATTGACAAATGAGCTGTGAAATGATGGTATGGGGTTTAGAATACTATTGGCTGGAGTTTTTCAAGCCCTGCCCGTTCCGCAGATGATTGACATGTTTCATTTCCATTTCAGTGCTTCCAACTCAGTGGCTGTAAGTGGGTTAGGAATAGGATTTCAAGTGATTTTGCAAAAATGACCAAAAAAGCTAATTCCATACCCTACCTTTAATAAAGTATATTGTTGTTTTATTGCCCAAACTATTGAACCCATCACACTTTATTTCAAGTTAGGTTATGCTAATGTAGCTTTGACATCATACACAGTAAAATGTACTAGCCTACTAGCTTCCGGTAAGTTTATTTATCCAATCCTCATACATTTCTGTTTGCACTGGGTCCTCAACATGGTCTACATAATGCACAGTATAGTTTTTTAAGGTTTGCCTAAAATGGCACAGCGCCTGCTTTAGAGGCCACTGTTCCCACCTAGTTTGACCTGTAATCAAAAGCTTGACCTCTCTGGAAAGCTGAGACACAGCAGGTTGAGGAGAGACCATCAAAATAACTGTGTGATGTACTGACACAGGGCCACAGAGGCTAGAATATATATTTTTTCCAGGCGGATTGCAAGCATCTCTAAACTGACCACATATCAGCCCTCTAAGTCATATAACCTAGAAACACAACTGAGCCCTAGCACCAGGTCCTGTTGACCATTATTTACCAAGATAGGGAGGAGGGCATTTTTGATTAAATTTGATTAAGACATAGTATGATTAATCTGACAATGTAAAGCACTAAACAGATAGTACAAAAAATGGTCAATTTTGGATTCCCAAGAATCCAATCTTTCAGAAAATGTATGACATTATGGGTTGTAACATTGTTATAACCCTCACAATTGACTTTGAATGGTGGGGGGAGGTGGTGGAGGGGGGAAACCGACCCCCTCCACCAACTTAATTAAAGAGACCCTATATGCAACCTTTTCATAGACATAAAATCGCATAGAAATCGTTGTTTTTGATGCCGTCGAGAAGGGCAAACAGATCACATCTTTAGTAAAAGTCTTAGGCCCTCTACAATGACTTTGTCTTCTGCCCCAGTTGCGTTGTGGGAAAGACGGAAGAGGGAAATATGGAAGATGTACCTATATTGGAGTAAAAGATATGAAGATAGTAGTGTTTTATTTGTCATGTATCAAGAAATGCAAAATATGTTGACTTTAAATGAGACTTTGTGGTGTATGATAGAAGTTTTGCTGAGAGGGCATCATTGTAAACCAATTCATATGCAGCTGGTGGCAGTGCACACATCATGCTAACAAATTGGAGCCCTTGATGTGCCAAGGCAGTCACAACATAGGATTTAAGAGGGTGCCCGGTGATATCCCTTGGGCAATTTTGTATATTAAGCCTTTCTTGTCCAATGTGTTGAATATAAGGCGGATATGGATGGCGGAGTTTCCTCTCTCACTCTGAGAACAAAATCTCCACTTCACAAGCATCTACATACACCAAACGTTTCAGTTTGTTGATATTATTCTTAGCCTGATTTACATGAAATTTTATTCCAAAAAACATGGCGAAAAAAAGATTTTTTAAAGGCTGGTATAGTATTTTCTGATTTACTGAATAACTAAATGAGATATCCATAATTCCCTCCCTAAAATACTTTTAATCTCTTATGTCAACAAAATGAAAAGAAAAAATAAATAAACTGGCTTTATCCAATGTTCAGAGTTGATCTTTTTAAGTTTACGCAAATCAGCACATATTTAATTACATCATACCTAATTTGCATATTCAAACATTACATTTCAGAAAACTTGTAATACTGTACATTTTTTTTTCATAGTGATCTAACTAATCAACTGGTGAAGTTTCATAGTGATATCTGCTTGTTAATTTTTTTACCCTATTCACCTGTAGTATATCCACCTTAAAGTCAACACATTGAACAAGAAAGGCTTAATATACGAAATTGCCCAAGGGATACCACCGGGCACCCTCTTAAATCTTAAAGAGGTACCCCTAGTCTACTAGATTCTGCAAAAAAAAAAAACTTTAACCGACAAAACCAGGTCTGACCCCATGGCTGCCTGACTAGTAGTTTGCTGTCTGCTTCACACAAGGATCTGGAATTTCTTGATAGGAGATGTATTTATGATGGCGGGTCCTTGTAAAACATCCTTGCATGTGATTTGATAAACCACTTGCCTGTTATCTTGAATGACTTGCCAGGCTTCTTCAAGCTCTTGCCAAACCCGGTCGGAAGGAGAGTAAAAACATCCTTGCCACCAATAAATGTCTTCAAAACTATTCTCTGTTAATCTTTTAAAGAATGAATACTCGATAGATTCGACAAAACGGTTGAAATAGCAGAATCAATGTCAGCACAAGACTCCTCGCTGCGTGCCGCCATTATTTTTTTAATCAAACACTCGCTTCGGCGCTCCTGATTGGTTCATAATTTTTTGCTCCCTGGAAGGAGTTTGGATTGCCCTCGAGTCCAGACCCTTGTGGGGAGCTCAGCAAAACGCCTCTGGTGGAGCATGGCGGAACTACAAGGGTCTGGCGAGAGTCAGACACTGCCACTACCCATAATACCAACTTAATTAATGAATGCTGAACTGATACGTCTATAGACGCCATTTCTTCTTGTGTCCGAAAGATTAGTCATCATTTTGAATTCTGTGCGGGGTATAGGAGATTTTGGCCTTCCAAGAATGTTGAAATTGTACAGAGCTTCTTATAATACAGGTATTCCAGAGATTCCTCTTTTTAGAAGTGTGCAACGGTACACAATGAGAGAGCAAGAAATATTTATTCGATACCACAAAATACTGTTCCAAAACTGCTTACAAAAGAAGGTACAAAGTTTTAGCAGGGTTACCAAGACTTGCAGAGCAATTGCATCATTCACTATAAACTAGTAAGAAAAAAATCTTGTGTTGTTTTCTGTTTTCTGTTTGATTCATTTTTGTTTTCTGACTCAAAACAATGACAGATTTCACTGAGAGCAAATATCAAAATGTCAGAAGTCCCTCCATCATCATTAAGACCTCTCATAGTTTTCCTGTAATGTTCTCACAAATGTGTCGTATCAACAGCAGTGAAAGACATCTGAGCACTTGAAATCTAAACAGATCAAAGTCCAAACACCATAAGCCAAAATCTGTCCACCCTGTTACATGGCGACCACTGTTTGTTTAACAAGCGTCTTCTGGCACATGCCCTTTGACGCTGCAGCAGCCGAAGCAGCAGATGCGTCTCCTGCACCACCGCTTGAGCCAGTTCCGCCCGTCCCTGCCACGTCTGGGGCAGGGAAGCCATGGGCAGCCACGTACTTGCGGTAGGCTTCCCTGATGATGCGGAAGGCTCGGGCGTTGGCGTAGGGGATGTCTGTGACGGGGTCGCGGTACAGCGCTGGCTTGTGCGTCACTGGACACACCTCCTGCACCGGGAGCTGGGGGGCGGGGCCCCTCGTTGTCGCTGGAAATGCTGTCGCCATGGCGTCATCGTCGCTGAAGGTGATGTAGGTCCGCGAGCACAGTCCTGTTGCCCCCGACGGACCCTGGGAGGCTGAGGAGGAGGAAGCAGGAGCTGAGGAGGAAGAAGCTTGAGGAGCGTCCTGATCCAACCTGTGGGAGGAAGCACAGATGAGCTAGGTTAAGTGTCATGTCAGTGTCCAACTCCAGTACAAATTAAGGAAAACATTTTCTCTAATACTTTAAATGTTGCTTACCAGCCAAAATTACAACTTAAACAGGCAGGTGGATGAGAGTGTAATAGGGGTTTTAGTAACCAGTGTGTGGGGGTAAAAGGCTGTACCTCAGAGCAAACTTGTCACTGAGCTTTTTTACTTAATCCACGTGGTTATGAGAAATGTACATACCCTTCTACGTCTACATTCTCTTCCTTGAGCAGTGAGTCGGAGAGAAGGGGCATGAGGACTGAATGGTAGCGGATGGTGGGCCCATCAAAGCGTCGCTTCTTGTGAACTTGCTTCTTTTTATCAGCCTCAAGACGTTCATAGTTCTCTGTGAAACCAGGAAAACAGACTGAGCAAACTCTACAGAGATAGTCGCATCACAACCCCTATGCCCTTTCCTGTGCAAGTCTTCATTTGGACCTCTCAAATGTTATAGTCAGTCCTAATCCTTGATAAGGTAAATGATTAACTGTACTGTAGGCTTATGCTACATATGCCTCCAGTTTAGTCTAGTACAGAGCATCAAGTTGTCTGAACTTGTACTATGGCCTACGTCCTCTGTCTCCTCGGTAGAAGAAGCCTGAGAGAGGAGAAAGATATATGCCCAATCCCAATGTCCGGACTCACGGACTTTGGTGCGCGTTCTCGCAAAATTCGTAAGGGCTTAGGGCCATCCCAATGTCGAATTACAACGCTTAAGTACACACTTACCGAGCCCTATCCGTGAGTCTGCATCGGTGCAGACTTAACCTAAGGGAATTACCCACAGTTCAAAGTGTTGTGACATTTACCGCGGAGATCATAGAAAAATCCGGAAATGACAAAGGTAAACAACAGCACGACATACACGTGCATGGTGCAAATTTTAGCAACGTCTTTGTTAGTAAACATGGCCAAGGTACATGTGATCTCGTGAAGTGCTGTCCCAATCCCAAAATACCTATCTGAGTCCATGTGGCCTCACACACTCATTCACTTAGTGCCTGAGATCAATTAAGTCTTTGAGTCCTCAGTCCTTAGTCTTTAGGGCTGACATTGGGATTGGGCCATACTGTAGGCCTACAGAGTTGACTTATTTTGGTGGATCATTTCAGTCGCCTTTCAGTCTCTCTGACCCTGGAATGTTAATGCCCAGGGTGTGCAACAGAACAAGTTCATATCTACATTTCTCCTTCTTACCAAGCGATCTCAGATTGACCTCTGCTGTGATCTTTGCTTCTGCCAAAAGCTCATCCTGGGTGAGTGGTCGATCATGGTGGGCCCCACGACGTCTTCTAGGGGCCTCTTGTCGTAACTGCAGCCGCAGGTTGGTTTTGCGGGTGTGCTCGCTGGTCGACTGACGTACTGACTTACGAACTGTGGAGGGAGATCACAAGGATGTCAGCAAAAGGACGGCTAGTACACAGGGTCAGAATGAATGGATATCATATTTCAGTCATGTTTTCATATGATATCAGTAAATCTGGCAGGTATCATGGTTATGTCTAGGCTGGGTGAACCCTGCCTGATCTGCTGGCGATTTGGATTTTGCCCTGCATCTCAGGCTGGAAGCCTGCACATCTATCTCTCCTGCTTCCTGTCCACATCTTCTGGGTCCAATCACAGCTTACCACAACTAGCTTATCCAAAAGATGCACCCGCTAGTTTGATTGGTTGAAGGACCACCCAAAAGCATACAGAGTCGTTTGAACTATGCCTCTTGTGCAGTAGAAATAACGCGCTGACTCCCCAGACTAATGTTCAATCTCAAAAGATTGAATTTAGTATAGTGATAGCCAGACTAGGTTATGTCAGTACTCTCTGCTGGAAATAGAGCAGCCAAGTTAATACAGTTCCCTATACCTACATAGTTCTCCTGGCTCACTTTGGCTCTGTCTTTGCTTGGGAAAAGTCAGTACAGAAACAGGCGAAATAGGTCAATGTTAACCATGTAGTTCTCTTGTGGCAGACAACGATGTTTTTTTTCCACACTGAAGAGCAGAATAGAGGTCAGCGGGCCTGACCAACCTACTTACTTTCTGCAAAGTCCTGGAAGACCTGAGCTGTGCGTTTCTGTGGGGCCTTCACTCGTTCAGTTTTCTTCTGTTCAATTGATGGCTTCTTTGGCTTGGGTTTGGCCACTTTAACTGGTTCCTGATAAGATAACGAATAGTATGGAACAACAACTGACTAGTGCGTGTTATCACGCAAATACACGGTATGTGTTATTGCTGTGCTGCATGTGTTTACACCGTGTCTGTGTATTGCAACACGTCGGCGATAAATGTCCATGAGTGGCTGACCAACTGTTTGGTCCTCACCTTATAAGCTTTGGTAACAACCCGACTCTTTCTGCGGGGGGCGTCCTCCTCTTGATCACTGTCCGGCTCATCCCCTTCATCGATATCGAAGTCACTGTCCACTTCATCTTCAGTGTCCGAATGATCTCCTTTGTACTCGTCATCGCCTGATTCCTTAATTTAAAACCAGAGTGGGTCAAGACTAGAGATCATCAAAAGAGTACATTATCAAACAATGCCCACGATTAAATACATTTCTTACGTCGTTAAATCCACCATATGTTGTTTTGTAGAAGTCGTCCTCTTCCTCAGCATCCAGTAACTTGGACATACGATTGCCCGCTGTTTTTCGCTGCTCTCGACTTGATGCCAAAGTCATGTTTGCAGTCCAGTTTAAGGCTACAAGAAAACCAACTGAATAAAACAGCTCCTAGTTGTCGTTTGTTATAGCTGATACTGTACTTCTAACAGAGGCTGTTAGAAGCACCGTTTTAGTTAATCTACCAATCTGAATTGAACTAGCAATAGCTCACAGCGTTATGGAAGCTAGCTATTCTTAGCCAGTTTTACTGTCATCTAAAAACTCGATGAGTGGGCGCGATTGTTTTTGAAATTTTAAGCTATTACGTTTTAGACAGAAGGCAATTAAGTTGCCGTATGGAAATTCAATTAACAAAATGAACGTATACAAAATCCAAACGTCTACAAAAACGTTTGCTTGTGTACCATATTGTGTACTAGCAATTGTGCAGGTTGCACTTCCGGGTTAGCTGTGTGTCAAAATAATGGTCTAATAAATTCTTGTCAATTTCACCACAACAGTGCCTAAAACAGGGCACACATACATGCATTTATTACATGGCATGAGACAAAAAAACAAATATGTTAATCTCCTTGGAAAATCAGAGACTTGTTCCTCTAAAACAAGACTTTTATTTGGATAAACTTTTCTTCAACTTGCGGCTGAACCGGAAGAATCTAATGTTGTAAATTGTACTGTGCCCATCACAACAAATCTGAGAGGACCCAATGAAATAACGTTAGCAGCTTTCTGTTAGACGGGGGAAATTGTCATGTTCAGATTATTCTAGAGTGGATTCACCCAGGAAAAAATGAGTTTTTCACAAGATCGACAAGGGACAAAGAGACCTGCATCCTCTGATGATGATGTGAGTGAGCCCTTCTAGATTGGGCAACATTGCGAGCAACGTTAATGTTATTTGCTAACGTTAGCTAGCTTGCAGGCTACGTAGTGCTCAGCTACTTTACCCACTTATCTAGTAGCCTTACTTTCTATGGGCGTACAGTATGTGGGGTTGGTGGATAATGTTATGATGAAAGTGTGCTGGTGGATAGCAGGCAGGTGATTGTTGACATTAATTCAACGCCAATTCAGCAGCTTGTAATCGCCCATATCCATATGTCATCCTCCATTGTGAATCTAATTTGCGTTCTCGTTGAGCTTTTGCCCCGATCCTGGTCTGTTAATGCCTACATTACTTTCAGAAATAGAAGATTACGTGCAGTGGACTCGAGTTTAGGATAGGTGTTAGCAGTTAATCTATTGCTCCCAATCCTCAACATATTTTCAATGTGGATGTCTGAAAGGTCACTTCAATAACCTCACGATCCTCAAGACTCATCTGTAGTTTTGTGATGAGTCTGCACAGAAATAGAATAATGCGGTGAAGACAAGCGGAAAGGTGCTTCTGACAGACTAGTAGTCCAAGTAATCCAAACTGCCCTCATCAGGTCACAAGAATGTTGAAAAGCCAAGCCACGTTTTTCCACACAGGTTTGTTTACAATTGTAGTGTTTATCCATTCAGGCAGGGGGAAGCTGGGCAGCTGCAGACCTAGGCACCAATGAGAGGAAACAGAAGTTCTTGCGACTGATGGGTGCTGGGAAGGTCAGTCTGTGTGAAGTGTGTGTGTGCCTTTTCCCACAAATGACACAATACACATAAATCCCCATAATGTCGGTTAACCCTGGTATTGTTCCAAGCAGTACTTTTACTTTGATTTATGTTACAGTTGGTGAGAGTTTGTAATGACTTTGCCCTTTGTATTTCCATTTAAGAAAGAACACACTGGACGACTCGTCATTGGAGATCACAGGTCTACGTCTCACATCCGCTCTGGTGAGCAGAAGATATGATGAAGCTGTAGCCTATGTGTTAACATATTAATTGTGTTGTGATTTCTCAACCATAACCCCTGTAATATATTGCGATATTATAAGAAACGTGTTAAAATGTTGCTTTGGTGTTCAGCTAAAAGTGAAACATAGAGCAACATATTTAAAGTGTCTGCACTGTCCATATATTAAACCTTTCATCAGTTCAGCACATGACATTTACCGTTTGCACAAATGGTAACACTGTCTTTTATCAGAAAATGTTTCCCAGTAAATAACAGAAGCAAATAATGAAGTAAATAGCAGCTTCCCCCCAGAAATTACGTATTTTAAGGTATACATTCTGTAAAGTAATACATGAGGGCATACAATACTTTGACAAACGAGTAATATCATTTTCAGTATGCCGTCACCCTACCTGGTAGTCCATCTCGCCTCAATATTGTCAATATCTTGTGCAGACCTAGAATCTAACCTACAGGAAATGTCTTATGCCTTCCAAAAAGAGTGTCTCAAGCAGACATTTTATGTCCTTATAGTGTTTCACTCCTGCCTGTGTTAGGGAACGAAGATAAGAAGATGAACTCGGAGCTGGAACAACAGTATCAGCAGGGTCTGGACGGAGTGCTGTCAGGACGGAATCGCAGGCACTGCGGCTTAGGATTCAGTGAGGTGTGTGTGTGTGTGTGGTCAACTACTTGTATTCCGCTTCGTGTAAACGGTCATGTTAGTGTTACTAGAATTTGTTTTACATTTTAGTTTGAGACCCTATGGGGTTATGCTGTGATGTAATGCTTTGGCTACTGCCTACAAGCTTATAGATATACATTTATATACTCAGCAAGCACTTGTATCCAAAGCTACGTACAATACTTTCATATGAATGTGTTTGCTCCCTTGGACCTATGACCTTGGTGTTTGTGGCAACTTCTAGTTCCAGTTCCAGTACAGTAAGACATGTTTATGTTCATCTGCAGCAAGACATGTTTCTGTTCATCTTTAAGTTAACGTTCATCTGCAGGAAGAGATGTTTATGTTTTTCTGCTTCCGTTCCCATTACTCTTTCCCTCCTGGTGTCCACAGCCTGACCCTCCTCCAGAGGAGCCGAGTCCTGCCGAGACGGAGAAGCCCAGCAGCCCCACGCCCTCCACAGAGCCCTCAGAGCCGCCGGAGCCCAGGGAAGAGAGTCCCCCTCCCTCCTCCTCGGAGAGCAGCCAGGAGGAGTCGGAGGACGACGGAGACGCCAAGAAAAACGACGACAAGAAAAACAGCTTCAAAATGACATTTGTCAAGTCATCCTAAAGCAGAGAGTGAGAGTGAGGTTTTTTTCATGTGAAATAACTGACTTTCAATTGTGTTTAATGTCTCCTTAGATGTCCATTATGGTTTGTTTGTAAAAAATTATTTTGTTTTGTTTGACTTTTTTTAAAACGGCATTCATAAAGTTGAAGGGTACGGAAATTTGTTGTCTGCTCTGTGTGATTATATTGTCTTCCCTTCATGAGTGTTGTGTCCCAGCGCCCCCCCTCCCCAGGCCTACTTGAGTCACAGATGCAGACAGCAGACTGAATGCTCTCAAAGAGTTCCTAAGTCTCTGTAAGAGCTCATTATGGGGAATTGGTCATTGTTGAACGCCATCACTGTGTTATCAATAAAATTCTAGCAGCTGTCTGCTAATCAGGTTCTCCTCAGAGAAGTGCCTCAGATAACCTTATTACACGTCTTTCCCCATGTTCTTTGCTTCATGAACTACTTCAAAACATTACTGACATTTCTTTACAAATAATTTATCCAGCATTTAAAATCATTGTTCATTGCTATATTATGGGGATGTCTATGTGATTGCCTACTGTATTTGAGGAACACTTATCAGACAAAAACAAAACCATACAATATTAACATTTAATTCATGTGACTCATTTTCAAACTTTTAAAACAAAATCTCATTTAGCAGCAAAATTAAAAATACTCAGAATTTGACCAAACTGCAATACACACAGTGCATGTTTTTGTCAGAGTCAACCATAGTCATACGTCATAGTGTATAAAAAGATAATTATTACAGTTTTTCTCCATTGCTTCCACAAAGATATTGATACTATGAACAGAAAATACAGTATTTGTCAAAATAAGAAGACTATTCTCTTGCAAAGTTGGATTCAAATATTGGAGTGTTTGATTTTGTTGGAGATATCAAACAAGTACAAGTTACAAGTGCAAAACAAACCAGGTATTATGCCATATTAGAAACAAGGCAAAGCATGTGTATCTGGCTCAAACACGGATTAAAATAAATGTACAAAACATTGTGGTCTAACACAAAGCACTTGTGGGCCATAAATAGGAGACATCATTTTCAGTGAAGCGTTAAATATTTTATATTGATTGCAAATGGAAAGACTTGAATCCAGGCGAGCAGGCCATTGCACATTGCCGCTCATTGTCCAAGGTAGGCTCTGGCTGAAAGCACAAACACAGGACATCATATTTCAGAAGGGTTGAATATGTAATCTCGCTACTACTCATGAGATGCCCTACAACATCACTACTTTCATTGTATTAGTGTGCCAACAGGAGTTCATCTCAAAGATGTGGGACAACTTCTTCTTAATAGAGAAGAGGCATGTAGAGGCATGATAACTACTGTATGTTAGGGTTCTGAATAGATAAAGGATAAAGAGGTTTTTCTTCTAAAATCCTACAACAAAAAAAGAATACTCAGGCAGAGGACATAAACATACCGATGAAACCTTGTGTGTTAATAGTGACGCTCACCTGCAGCGGCCTGCTTGATCTTGATCGATGCCTCAGATGCCAAGGCACGCGGAATACCCACAATCCTCTCCCTCTGCTGCAGGGCGGAGTCCAGCTCTGCAGTGTCCACTGTCTGACCACTGAAATGAAGGATTCGGTGCTTAGTTGGTCACTAATACTGGAGTAGTTACAACAGATGGCTGTTGTTATAACTCTTTTCTCCAGCATTTGTAAATTGTAAATCTGACAGTATTTCATGAACTGAACTGCACCCCGGGTTTGTTGCCAAATAAAACCCCCATCAACATAATTAACCTGACACTGAAATAATCCCTGTACTGGTCAGGCCTGGTTCAGTCTTTTGAGATTAAACATTAGTCTGGGTAGTCAGCGCTGTATTTCTACTGCACAAGAGGCATGATCAATGGGCATAGTTCAAATGAATTTGTATGCTTGGATAGTCTTTCAACCAATCAGACCAACGATCCGGGTGTGCCTGGTGTATCAGCCAGTTTGTGATTGGTTCCACCAAAAGTGGAACGGAAGCAGGAGAGATAAATGTGCAGGTTTCCAGCCTGAGCTGCAGGGCGAAACCCAATCGCCGGCCGATCGGGCTGGGTTTACCCTGTCTAGGTCAGGCCAGGAGCTTGCCTTGATTTGGCGAGGAGATTCTTGATCTTCTCCGCTTTAAGGTCGCGAGCCTCCATCTCCTCAGAGGTCAGGCTCTCCTCCAGGTCCACATAGCGTCTGGGGATTGGCACCTTCTGTGGAGTAGCCAGCTGGAAACAGACAACAGATCAGATAGAGGTTTCATCCACTGACTTCAATTTTAACCAGAAAACTTCAGCTTCAAGAACTTTGTTTTGATAAAAAAAAAAAAAGAATCAATATTCTTGACTGTGAAGAGTTTCTTTAGATGTTAAAGCAAAATAAAGGGCAGCGGTGTGTGTTTTTTTTTATACCTCTCTGCTGATATCAAACTCAAAGTCCACAGGTTCGAGATCTTGTTCTCTCTGCTCTCTCATGGGCACAGCAAACGCTGTAAGCCACTCCCCATCATTGCTCACGGCTTCTGATTGGCTGGGCCCATTCAGGCTTTCACTGCCCCTCCCTCCAGCAGTCCACTGCTCCTCTCTGGGTACTGTTCTCTCCAGCAGCTGTGAATCCAAATCCTGCTCCTTATTTTGCTATGGAGAGTAACATGGCAGTTATCACCTAGACAGACCTCTGGCTCCCTTCTTGTATGGAACAGGGGGAATAAAGGAGGTGCAGAAAATGTATAGTTCTGGAACTTTTGCTTGTTCAGTTTACTGATGCAAATAATGTGACTTTATATGAAGTAGAACAAATGCATAAGATGTAGAGGATAGTATAGGACATGAAAATGTATGTCACAAATTGACCCAGTTTGTAATATACCGTGGAAAGACAAAGCCATGCATGAAATCCCAGCACCCCAGAATCACACCTGCGATATGTGTGTCAGACTCAGAGAGAGAGAGAGAGTGTGTATTTGAACATTCCACATCCCAGCAGGCAGTGGTTTAATCAAAATGCTAGCACAGGCATAACTGCTAAACAGATAAATCTATATGGTAGGAACAAACTACATTTCCAACATGCTAATTTTCCATTTGACCACAAAACAGACACATAACACTTAAATAACTTCATCTGGACTCATTGGTATTGTTTATTCAGTGCTAAAGTGCAAACCTACAGTATCTACATCTGAGGGAGATAAGAGAGGGGGTTGGTCAGCTGTTGTTCAGTTCAGGTCAAATGGTACTGGTTGGTAAACGTAGAGGACACTTTGGATAAGACACAGACAGTTGCTCAGTGCACGCTCACAGGTACAGTAATTACATTTATTACACAAGCACCAGGTAAGTCCTATGTTTTCACTGTGCATCAATCAACAGGTACACTGAAGTTTAACTGTATTGACTTGAGCAGTCACTATGTCATTATGCAGTAACTGTAGTAAAGATACTTGATGTACAGTGGATCTATCCCCTTTTTAACGTCCCTCCCCAGCCCCTTACTGTCAGACTCAGCATGAAATATAAGGCCTTGAAAAAGCTAGTTAAATGGAAACGTCTTGATTGAATGAGTAGAAAGCTGGAAAACAAAATGCATAAGAAACACACTCTCCAAGCAAGTAAAAATGTGTGAGATCACACTCCACTCTGGCAGTCACAAGGATGAAGTAGCGTTCCCAAACATAACTGTGCTGGACTTCATAACAAAGTGATGTATGGGGTTGTTAGGTTAGATAAGGGATTATTGTCAACCACAGCATACTGTTTAGTCACACATTCCCAGAGGGAACCACACCTCTAACAATCTCGCATGTCTGAGCTCAAGTCTCCAGCCCCTTTCAACCTGATACTTCTTTGGCTATTGCCACCCAGTGCAGTCACACAGAGATCATAGCTTTTAATAGGCAAATATGTTCAGTATTTTACAGCAGCCACTGTCAGCCAACATTTTCATCATTCTGTTGTGCTATGCTGTTCATGATGGCTGACAGAACGCAATCTCACATTCTTAAGTCTTCCACTCCAACAATATTATTAATCTTCTTAAATTATTTTAAATTCTCCATGCCCTGCTTGTATCTTAACCACCTTGAGAGAGCAATCTCATATCTTCACGCTCACATCATAATCTCATTGTCACGCAAACACAAACACACACACACACACACACACACACACACACACTCACACTCACACGCACACACACACACACCTTAATCTTCACACAGCTTTTAAACCCAGTCTATGAGATGCCAGATAGCAGCTGACTGTAGACACCAATCTGCCCCTGAAGGCAGGGATCTTATCCATGATTCACACGAAAAGGCACTTAACTGATCTGATCATTGAGAAGATTGCAAAGGTAAACGCATGTGTATCAAATGATTGCTCAGGCTTGATTTTCTGTTGGGCATGCAGTAATGAGAGGTTTTGATCAGGTTGTTTCTCATGGTAGAAACTCTTTTTTAAAGAAAAGCAACAAATCAATCTAATCTGGAGGTGGATAAAGCCAGGTAAACATTTCCCCATTCCATATCAAATATTAACAAAAATAGAGATTTACAAATGTTACTACAAAAAATATTTGAAATGATTCCATAAGTTAATGTGCATAATTAACATCACTGCAATGTACATTTACAAAAATTAGTTCCACTTTGAGAGGAAATTAGTTCCTTGAGCGAGAGGAAGGAGGAGAAGCGCAGGAACCCTCTTCTTCCCACCGAAGTACATTCAGAAGTCTTGTGTGAGTGAGAAAGTAAGTGTTGCCTCTCCGTAGCAGAGTAGCTTAAGCAAGATCAGCACCCCATGGCCAGTTCCCAAAGTGCAGAAATGTCACCAATCCTCCCTGCTATAGCTTGGCTTAAGTTTAGCTTAGCTTGTCTCACTAACTGGGCTAACTGTTGGTTACACATTGGGGAGTTTTGTTGGTGTTAGCATGTTAGCATAAGGTTAGCTGGCGGCGTCTTGGTGACGTTGCGTCCTGTGCCTGCCGGGGTAGGGGATAGGGTAACGTACTGAGGCGGGGTCAGAGGTCGAGGGTCGGGAGGTGGTCGTGGAGACGCTGGAGTGGCGCTCGCCCTGGCTGAGGTTGCGTTTGCGCTCCCGCACCAGCGCCCTCTGGTGGCGCTTCATCCGCTCCAGCTGCTCCTCGGCGCTCATGCGCCCGCGCGGCTGAGGCTGCTCGGCCTGCTGGGAGTCGGAGCCGTACAGCCTCTCCAAGGCACTCTTCGGTCTCTCCTGAGAGAGGCGACGGACACAAGGAGAGAGGTGGAGAGAGGGAGAGAATAAGGGAGACAAAGAAAGCCAGGACAACTTTGCTGTGACTTTCAGGAACAGAGCCGGGTAAGTACAGTGGTGGTAGTGGCACTACAATTAATGTGGGCTCCTGCCTTGGGACAGGACAGTGCTGCAGAGAGATGACCTACCTGTAAACCTCCTCGGAAGTCACTGCCTTTCCTCATCGTGACAAATGAGGACACATGGCCCGTTTGGTATATCCTGGAGGACGAACCAGATAGACCTGTGGAAGAGGAAGAGGAAGATGAAGAGGGGAGGAAGAGGAAGAGGGGAGAAAGACAGAAGAGGACAGAAAAAGAATGATACTGTTCTAATTCCATGGAAACAGGTCACAAGGACAACACCAAAATATCTGAATGGAGAAATCCTTGAAAGGAATGCAATCCTGACGATCACTCTTAGCTCAAGCTCAATCCCTCAAAGTCTTTTACATCAATTCACAAATATTCACAGACTTCACTGCACAGTCAGACAAGCGACCTTGGGTTTAAGAAAGGCACTACATAAATTAAACATATTATTATTTTATTAGTAGGCCTATGGCCAAGATATTTTTATATTATTATATTGTTATAGCCAATTATGGCATTGTTGAGGCATGTTCTTAGGTATGATACCATGCCAACAACTCCACTTCACCATGGCATGACATAGCAGATGTTGCTGGTCAAAGTGGCATATTTCCCTATACTACCTTTGTTTGGCAGCGTCTGGAAACTGCCCTCAGCACGCCCCTGGCCATTTCCTGCCAGCTCAGGCTCACTGAGGTACGATCGCAACTCCACCTGCACACAGGAGCACACAACGTAAGCCTAGCGGGAAAAACAACCAGGCTACAGATATCAGCAGACCAGCATGTAAATGCGGGGAGATACTTTAACAATCTTTACTTCCTAACTAGAGAGATAATTAATCGCCAAAACCATTTACATTTAGATAGTCTTTTAAAAGATTGTACAACAAAGGTGGTGGGTTACAGCCAACTGCTTCGCCTCTAGGACTTCTCTAGTATGTGCACTACACCAGATACCTTTACACCACAAGTAAGCTCAAGTCAAGTCAATCATCTTTCCTTTGAACTGTTAAATCTGAACTAAATCTTACACTATTTGAGTGTAAATATTCCATCTGAGGTGCTCAACAGTAACCCTGCGTCCAACTCCCCGTATGAGAACTATGTTACTCAGTGTTCAATGCATGTAGGCCTGGGCTCCTGACCTTGCTGTCTACGGTGTAGTGGCCCTCTCGGTCGCGCCTCCTCCCGTCCGACTGGCGTTTGAGGCCTCGGACCGACATGTGCCTGATGACGGCTGCCTCCTTGGGGAGCGGGGGAACGGCCGGTGGCATGTCCTCGCCGTCATACAGGAGGGGCAGCGGGGGGCGGGGAGGGGGTGCATCCTCCACCTAAACACAATCAGCACAAACAACATGACCTCTCCCCCAAGGTTCACCATTTAACAATCATAACTCTATAACTCACCTCTACATTATAACTCACCTCTTTAATTAAAACCATAAGCCTAATTTCTCTGTGTTTTTTAATCACTTTTGAGTTAGACTATAATAAAATGATGTGTTGGCTTTAATATCTAAGATTTCTTTGAGATATGATGGAGTTGTTATGGCAGTGCTAAAATATGCAAATATGATAAAAACTACAAGAAATATCGTTTTATTCCCCAGGTACTTTTAAATTGGCTCTGTTTTCAGTGTTTTTGGAGCGGATTCATGTGTGTGTGGGTGTATACTACTTACCCACGTTGGCACTGAAGTGTGTGTTGGGGGTGGCTGCCACTGGATGGGGGGGTTCTCTGTGAGGAGAGGGCTGCTCCGCGACGACCTCTCTCCCAGAGCAGGGGTCATACACCGAGAAGGCACGCTAGACTCAGGCACAGATGGGGCAAGTTTCCGCTCTGAATGCGCGCACACACACACACACACACACACACACACACACATATTACATGCCTTTTCGCTGGCTGTATAAAAATAGGCATACAGGTGGCAGGTATCCACTAGGTGCTGCTTAATGAGCGCAAGGTGACAGCTTCGTTACCTGGGTTCTGCACTGAGTTGATGGTGATTTTATAGTTGGCTTTGTTGGTGCTTAAACCTGCCATGACATCTTCAATCCTCCACAGTTCTCTCTTCATTTGAGCTTTCTCCTGTTGTATGGGCAGCATTATTTATATATCAAAAAAATACAGGGCAAAGAAAAAGCCTCTTTGAGTAAATGTCACAAACACATTTATCCACCCACCAAGCCCTCAATCTTTCTGTCTGTCTATCTCTGTCTACATAAACACACACACACACATGCTGAAACACTGCATACCTGTGGGTCGGTGCAGAGCTCCATCTGGCCCTGAAGTGCTTCTCTTAGTTGGAGCACACACTGTTCTTGCCTGCAGTACTCCAGCCAGGAGCGCTCCATCTCCTACGCGCCAAACAGAAGCACAAGCACTTCAATACAAGTCACACACAACACGCAACGCTCTAGGACAACAATAACTCTCCATGCAGTCTAATGTCCTATTCTACAGTACAGACATATACTGTATAACTTCATTTACTGTAACTCTAAATAGTGTCATCATTACTGTAAAAGTATGTGTGGGTGTTCTCACATGCGTGGGTGCTTTACATGTGTAAGTGAGTGTGTGCTACAAACGTGTCTGCCTGTGTGAGTGTGTCTGTGTGCACACACGTGTGTGAGTGTGTGTGTGTGCGTGAGTGTGTGAGTGAGTGAGTGAGTGTGTGTGTGTGTGTGTGTGTGTGTGTGTGTGTGTCCTCTACCGTGGAGACCCAGGATATCTCTGCGCGGATGTGCACCACGTCCTCCTGCAGCAGTCTCTGCTGGCAGGCGATCTTGTCGGCGTGGGCCGGCTGGTCCTGGTACAGCTCCATCTGCTGGTGGGACACGTCCAGCACCGACTCCAGCTTATCCTGACACACAGAACACACACGACCATCATACTCACATAGAGGAGCACGTGTGTGTGTGTGTGGGACACATCCAGCACCGACTCTTATCCGTGTGTCAGCTCATCCTGACACACGGAACACACATGAACATCACACTCACATAGAGGAGCTCCACAAGACACTCAGAGGTTTTTTTTTAATCAAAACATCCATTATTAATTACACTACGTACTACAGTGAGAAGTGGAGGATGCTATCTTTATCCTGACAATGCCACATGGTGTATTCAACACTTTGGTACATTATAGCGTATTTACCATACTGTAAAAAATAGGTATTTACTCTATAGTGACGTCAACTTAGTATGCCAGTTCAGTGGGCCATGTCCTCCACCTTACCTTGTCCTCTTTGAGGGCACTGATCTTGGCTTGCAGCTCCTGGAGGATTTTGTCTTGCTCACACAGTCTGCTGAGTTGAACCTGCAGGGGGAGCCAAAGAGCTGTGTGAGAGAGGCAGGAGAAGCAACACAGCCACTGCTCACAGCTCACGTTTGTCCTCCTAGTCCCACATCAACCAACTAAACTAAGCAAATTATAAATCTCGCTGAAGCACACGCCTTTGAAAGTGTATATATTTATGTTTGAGATAAAAAGCTTATTTTCCATCCTATCATATAACACATATCATTGGATGTTACAGGAGCAAAGCAACATGAACATGAAATCAAACACTGTATCTCTCTAGCGCTAGTTCTAAACTGTAAGCTACTGTGTTTTATTTCTCTTAACAGCACACTTGAAGTGTGGAGCTCATAGACCCTGTAGGAGCTCTGTGAGGAATTCTCCCAACAGCAGGCGGCCCGGCTCACAGATGTGTCCACGGTTTGAAAACATTCAGAGCAGAGCAAGCGGTAGGGAACAGGCGCTAGTGACTCACTTAGAACAAGCAAGGATGTCATGTTGGTTTTGAAACCTGAGGTTACCTTTTCAATGAAATAAACCTAGGGCAAGTTCAGATGTTGCATTACCATGTGAATATGCCCCCGACACTGAATGAAAATGGACTTTTCAGACGCTGATTGAATGCATGTGACTGGAATAATGAAGGGGAGTGCCATTGTGACTTACATCCATGTCGCTCTCGGCGACCTTCACCGGCTTCCCAGTCCGCCCCGTCAGCGTGTCTGGGGCAATCACCTGCGAGGAAGTCACTTCACGTTAGAGAGCCCTGTATCAGTGCTGCCAAGCCAGACGTCAAGACATGTTCAACTGTCTTCTATCAAGGCACTAGTCTACAGGAGATAGTCAACTATGTCACAACAAATACAAAAACGTGTAGGTAAAGATCTACTACCACTGCAAATGTAAAGACTGGAGTGTGTCAGACAACTCCATCTCAGTGTATTTGGCTAATGCCGGCTGAGCTAAGAGCTACGACAAGAAGCACAATATGTAATCAATGCTGTACAGAGGACATAGTAAACTATCACATCATGAGAAAGGAGCTAGCGCCTTTCCACACGCATACGTGACAATGCGCTGCATGACTGCATGATTCTACAGGACAATGTGAACAATGCAGTTTACTTGCTCATCAAGCTACAAGTGATCAGTTTAAAGAAACCCTGTGGGGTGTAAATGTCAAACAGAAAAAGAATCGCTGTAGCAAAGACGTTATAATATCTCAGTATTATAATAAGCAGGAAGATGGTGCTTTGTCGTCCTAATGGAGGCCAAATTAAATGTGATATGAGGAGAGCATATTTCCATGCTGCTGTTTGTGATCTCATTTCAATTCCAGTGTCGCCAAGGTGCTTCATCACCCCTTCAGAGGGGCCGTGGGGGGACACGTCCCCCATGCACCGGCTCCACCTGACCGACCAATCAACCGACCACACACAGCCTGCAAACCAATCACGCACAGTCACACAGACCAATCACGCACAGTCACTGTGGCATCACAATGGTATGCACAAATAAGGCAGAGGGGGGAGTCACAGGGGCAGGGGTCGGAGAGGGTGGCAGGCCGGCGGCCAATCAACACGCAGCTACGCACATGGCGATGAGGGGCATGGTGATAAGCCATGCTGAGAGGGAGGAGGGAGGGGTGAGGGGTGGAGGGGGAGGGTTTGAGGGGCGCGGGGGGGCGGGGCGACGTCTGGGGTGCTAGCCGGCAGGTGTGCTTACGTTCCAGTGGAGGCCGAGGCCTCGTGCAGTGCAGTTCTGTAACAGACTGTGCACCGTAAGGATCAACGGCTCTATGCTTTTCATCTGTGCCAAGCAGAGAGAGGTCCGGAGGGGAGAGTAGGGGGATGGTCAAGAATAATAATAATAATAATAATGATGATAATAATAATAATAATAATAATAATAACAACATAAGAGCAGAATGACCAGTCTGCATCATCTGTGCCTGCTGCACTACACCAAGGGCTACTTGAACAGTCCAGTTTACGTTAAAGTGACCTGTGAGGTAAGCTCATGATTACAGACAGCACAGTTACTCTCCATTGACCCCTCACACTATTATGGGATGTGAAATGTGACTAGGTCACTGAGCTGCTGAGAGCACATGTTAAAAAACCTGAAACCTGAGAAGGGGAAGAGTTACAGTTGGGACAGAAGAGCAGAAGAAGAAGAAGAGGAAGAGGAAGAGGAAGAGGGGATGAAAGGAAGGAAAGGAAGGAGAAGAGGTTAGGTGGAGAAGAGACTGGGACAGGTGCAGAACACATGCGCGGGATCGCAGGGTCCCACCTTTAGGTCCAGGTACTCCAGGTCTTTCTTCAGCTGCACATAAGTGTCATCCACCTTCAGACAAACAAACACAACACTGCATGTTAGCTTTCATAGCATACACACATGCACAAACACACCGCTCTTCAGAGAAACCTCGGGTAGTCTCCAGTTTTCACATTATATGCTTATCTCTTTAATAGGAAAAAACAGAATGTAACATAATTATCATAGACATAAAAGTTGCACCTTAAAAGAGTGAGCACCCGATTTATAATGCTAAATGGCTATCATATAGAAAGAAGAGCCGTGTGAAACCTGACTGTAATGCTTCCTCTCTTATAAATGCAGATCAGACTTCATGCAGCTCACAACATGCGTGCATTCAAATGATTTCATGGAGGTTTGGAAACATAAGAATGAGTGTAGGACAAACATGATAGTACAGTGTGTAGTCTTATATCCATAGCTGTGACTATAATGCGTATGTAAAGGGACAATCGAGTTAATGATTGCATTTCCCTCTCATGATACGTGGAATGTTCATCTGAAGTCTGTGAAATAGATAGATAGATATCAAGAAATTCAAGAAAATTTCACCGGGATAACTTTCTCCTACTTGCAATTGGTCAATTTGAATGCACCCATGGTTGACCGTCCAAGTTACTGTTTTCTCTTGGGGTGTGCAAAGCGTATTATGCTCAGCTAACACGGCAAAGCTTGTGAGTGAGATGAACCAGGCACATTCTCTAACAAATATCACATCTGTAGCTCAGAGAGAGAGAGAGAGAGAGAGAGAGAGGGAGAGAGAGGGAGAGAGAGAGAGAGAGCACACTTCTCAGTTAGTGGTTGGATGTAAACTTCGTAGATCAGGCACACATCATGATGGAACGCTAGGGCAGGGAATTTAACATCCACTCGTTAAACAAACGAACAAACAATAACCAATGCAGCTTAGCAACGGTGTTGATGAGAGACCGTGACATGATGCGGTTAGGGCAGCATGACTGAAGACACGCTACCACGACGATGAAGCCCATGGATGCAGGAGCCAGCCATCATTCTGAGAATGGACAACCAAGCCAGGGGTGTGTCCAACACAGGCATCATGGCGGTTGTAGACGGTGACACACACACACACACACACACACTCAAACACACAAACACACAGACACACACACACAGGCACACAAACACACACACACACACACACACACACATGCACACACATGCATGCACACACACACACACACACACACACACACACACACACACACACACACACACACACACACACACACACACACACACACACACACACACACAACACACATACACACACAAACACACACACACATACACACACACACATACACACACACAGCCATACAGACACACACACACAGGCACAGACGGGCGTCCCTGGAGGCCCTGACCTGCGCTTTGCGTGTGGGGGGTGCAGGGTCTGGGGCGCAGACGTGGGCGCGGGCATGGCTGCCCAGATGGCAGCGATCCAGGAGGGCATGGGTGTTGCTGCGGACCCCTGACATCAGGGCCTGGTGGCGACGCAGCTGGATGAGCAGCAGGGTCAGCTCCTCTGGCTGGCGGAGGACACGAGTGCACTGGGGGTCAAGCTTGGCACAGGGCGGCAAGAGTTGGAATGGTTGGAGAGTGGACAACAGGTATGGGGGCATGTAGGCTTTGGGGAGTTGGGGTATGACGTGAACATTGGCTTGGATGAGAGGAACATGGTGGTTTATATGGGTACGGGCATGGAGGGCATACATTTGGGGCCCATGATAATATGGGTGTTCCATAAGGTTGGCATTTGGGGATGGGGAGAGTTAAGAGGTTGGCAGACATTTGGTGGTGTGGACATCGGAAAAACAAATACGGTATACGACAACAATGTGGGAGCGAGAATGGGAAGGACAGAGAAACAAACCAAGAGCTCTGACGAGGTCCACAGTGGCAGAGACATGACAGGAGATGACTTCCCTGAGTCAACCAGAACATCAGGGAAAGAATGACAATATGGCGTTTGAATTCAGAACAGAGTAAAGGAGGCAGATCAAATCTGATTACCCACATCTGCACATATTCCCATTGACCATTCAATGAATTTCAAGTTAACCAGAAGATGAAAGCCAAGGCTGCATCCAAGTTATTCTGGTCCTAAATACATGTTTATGACCAAACAGAATGTACTGTACTGAAGTCTGCTTCCTGACAGGGACACCAGTCTACAGCTGTTCCACACATCTGGCTGCTGGCTGAATGGGGGATTAGATTGCGGTGTGGCTGAGAGGCAGACAGCAGAGAGAGGTGTCACAACGCTATCATCGCTCTTGGCTGGCAGAGCCGCTTACCGTCTTCCCGTAGAGACTCGGCGCGCTGACTGTGTGGGTTATGTAACCTGACGGAGGCATGGAGCGTCTGTCCACAGTCGCCGACTGGAACAAACAAACAAAAAAGCGAAACGAGTAAACAAACACACCTGTCACAACACTCCCCCTTATTCCCATAAGTCACGCTTCATCCTCCATTAGTGGCGCGTCGCGTGGCAGGTGTTTGATGTGGAGCCGGCACCTTGTGTGTGTGTTGTCGCCGTGGCGATGCAGACGGGGGCACCTCCACCACCGGCCTCTGGTCCAGCGGCTGGACGGTGACGCGGTTGGCAGGGGTGTGCGGTCGCCGGGGCGACGACTGTCTGGTTCGCGGTGGCCCGGGAGGGGGGATGTCAGCCATGGTTGGGGGCACAGGGATGGACCTGGGCTTGTCCTGGAGGACGCAGCACTTCCAATTACACACGTGTAACACATGTGCTACACACACACACACAATAACACATGTGTAACACGCGTTACACACACACACACACACACACACACACACACACACACACACCACACACACATACACACGCCACACCACACACACACACACACACACACACACACACACACACACATACACACACACACACACACACACACACACACATATTACACACACACACACACACACACACACACACACACACACACCACACACACATACACACCACACACACACACACACACACACACACACACACACACACACACACACACACACACACACACCCCAAAACACACCTTCTTTTGGGATGCGGAGTAGCCCAGTCGTGGGCCGGGGTAGTCTGGGCTGGGGTTGTAGAGGGGGGCGGTGGGGCTGGCGTGCCTGTAGCGCTGCCGCTGCTGCCACTCGTACAGCTGCCACACGGTCTTGTCCTTGCCGGCCGTCGGCGGGTGGCCGTGCGTCAGCTGGAAGTGACTGACCCGGTCCTGCGCGTACTTGTAGTCGCTGGGCAGCCGCTGGCGCTGGCTGGGCGGGGTCTTGGGCAGGGTCTGGTAGGACTGCGCCTGGTTGGGCGGGTACGGCTGGCGAGGGTTGCTGTGGTACGACTGGGGGGCGTTGGAGTGGTAGACCTCCACCACTGTGCTGACAGGCTGGGTGGACTTTGGCCGTCGCGTCAGAGTCCTGCAGGAGGAATTGGATAGGTGGAGTAGAACAAGAAATCTGGGTCAGATTCTTCACATTTATAAAGTCATATTGTTCATTACATTCATAACATATAGCATACTGTAGCTATCACAATGTGTGTATGTTTTTAAAAGTAGTTGGTGGTTGTTGGTGATTGTGGTTGTATTTGTGTCTGTAGAGAGAGTATGTCTCTCTCTCTCTATGTGTGTGAGCGTGTGTGTGTGTGTGTCTGTGTGTCAAAGCCATCTGTCTAGAATCAGATTTGTGCCTTGTTTTTGTATGTCTGTGAATTGAAGATGCAACACCATCTATCGAATCTCCATCTACTATTTTTCTGTTCTGCGTGGTTCGTGTTAGCCTGGCTAGCGCCTACCACTTCTCAAATGAGACGTGGTCTGGCAACCAGACGTTCATTTTCTCATATTTGAAAAAATGCCCAGATCCGTTCATTGGGTGCCACGGATGTCTATCAAATGCGTCTGTGCATTGCTCATCATGGTCTTGCTTTCTCCCCTGTTCTGTGATTGGTTGCCAACATCCGGCGAAAATGTGGGCGTTAGTTTAGGCTAGGTTCGTGTGGAAATAAATAAGCTATTAAAATATGTGTGTGTGTGTGTGTGTGTGTGTGTGTGTGTGTGTGTGTGTGTGTTTGTGTGTGTGTGTGTTTGTAGGTAAGTATGTAAGTTACTTTATTTGTCCCCAAATGGGTGTGTGTGTGTGTGTGTCTGTGTGTCTGTGTGCTTGTGTGTGTGCATGTGTGTGCGCGTGTGTGCCCAGCCCTTACGCTCTCTGCTCGTCCTTCTGCACTTTGACCCAGTGCTCCACCTGCTCCAGCATGCTCTTCCTCTGCGCCTGGGCGCCGCCGTCGGCCCGCGGGGTCGGCCCCCTGCTCACCACGCCCACCGCCATGCCCATGCCCACGCCTCCCCCGATGCCGTTCACCTCCGGCAGGGAGCCGTTGGGCACCGTGGAGGGGGGTCGGGAGGGGGGCCCCCAGGATGAGGGGCCTCGCGACGGACCCCGCGACGGGCCGCGGGACGGAGGCCGGGAGTCGGAGCCCGTCAGGAAGGCCTCTTCTTCGCCGGTGGCCCCGCTGGACGGCGCTTTGCCAGGCTCCTCCTCCACCGACGGAGCCTCCAGCGCCATCTCCTGGACGGCCTCCTCCCGGTCTGGCCTCAGCGGGCCGTTGGGCGGGGCGTCCACCTCCATCTGGGCGGGGTTAAGAGGTCTGACCGTGATGTGATTGGTCTGGGGCTCGGCCGCTTTGTGCTCAGGTTCCATCTCTTCTGCGTCAATCAGATGCTCGGACTTCTCAAGTTTCTCTGACACTCTGAGACAGACACAAACACAAGCTTGCGGTCAGTAAAACACAGTCCACTCTGAAAACACCCTCATCTCCAGCACATGTTTGGAAGTGAGTGCTGAATTAATATGGTTAGTGGACATGGACATAGTAATATAGATGGACATGTCTATATACCTGACGTTGAACCCTTCTATACAGTAGGAATGAATCCATGTTATCAATCCAACACTGACACACATACCTGAATTGTATCTTAACTATGGAAGTGACCAAGCTATTCAATTCAATCCAATTCTGTGTCGTTCTATGGTTACGTCTTCTTGGTATTGGCTGATAGCCAAAGCCCAGGTGTCACTATTGTGACTGAAAAAGTCAGATTGGTGCACGGACTGTTCTGTTCTGTCGAGTGTGCCCTTCTGTCCCAAAATGTCACAGGAGTTGTTGTCCAATGTGTACTCCTGTCACAAAATGTCAAGGTCAAGTCTGGCCTTTTGAGATGATAGGTCGGACACAACCTTAGTGCTGCAGGAAGTGACACAACAGAAGCTGAATTGCTCCCAGATAAAGGGCTGATTTACTTGATTTGCTGCATGCCAAGCTCCCCTGGAACATTGTTGGCCTGAAGAGAAGGGACGCAGCCTATAAAAACACCCTTTCAATTGTGAGAGAGCCGCTATTCTCCAGCACGCTTATCTAAATTACAGGAGAGGGCATTATCACACCATGTACTCTGGCTCACAGTACAATGGGCTCGGGTCCTTTCCCTCTTCACAAGCAGGTGTGTGATGGGCTCCCAGCAGCAGCTCACCTCCAAATAGCCCAGAACAGGTGACAAGATGCAGGAGTGAGAGCAGGCACTCCACACACACACACACACACGCTATGCTCCCCCTGAGAGATGGTCTCTGAAAAGCATCGCCTAAGAGCCTGTTCCGTGGGAATACCCACTCAGCTGCAAATCAAAACTGTGAAATTGAAGCCTTTGCTTCACTCAAACACAAATCTTAGGCGTTATAAAAGGAGCGCCTGTGCAATACTGAACTGATCCGCATATCTAAATATAACGGTGTTTAAACGAGTCTAATTCACTGGCATTCAATGTGTATCTCTCATTCTGAGTTCTCAAGTCTGAGGGCCCTGATTACATTTCTGCCCGTCTACACAGATGAAACTCAGCCTGCTTCAGTGAGATGAGATGAGATATGTCCTGCATGCTGGCCAAGCATATGAAACTGGCCTCTGGTTTGGACATCTCCTCCTCGTCTTCCTTCAGGCGGGCGGCTGGCAGATGCTCACATAGGACTGTAATGGCAGGCACGGTGATGTGATGGGCTCGACACACACAGAATGACTGGCCTTCAAAGCGCTCATAAATCTCTCCCCCGCCACACACACACACACATAGTAAGGTATAAATACAACACACACAGTCTGTAAACACACTCTCCCTCTCCCTCTTCCTTTCACAGTGGATTGGCAGGTATTCCAGCCTGTGTGTGTTCATCTCTCCTCTGCACGCATCAGCTTAACACACTGAACCTGAGCAACTTAACACGTGCTCACACACAGTCTTTGTGTATACAACAGCTAAGCACATTAAGGTGTCCATACACACATCAGCTTAATAAGCAGTGCCTCAGCACATTAAGACCTCAGTGCTTAAACGAGACAGCATAATACCGTCCAGCCCACAGTCCAGACAAACAAGAGGGGGGCTTAATAATACACACACATTTTCTGAAATAAAAAACAATGTGGAGGAAAGAAACTATGAAATCAGACAGAAAACAACCACCTCCACCACCACCACAGCTGTGATTCCTCCATCCTTATCTAAGACTCAACTGTGCTGTCTCTGACAACTCAGGGGAGATAACAGCCAATGAGACGGCAACGCCGGGGGAACAGGATGCGCTGCCATTATTGCTTTTATATGGAAATGACTTCATGCTGGACTGTGCAAAATGGTGCTGGCAAGAGAGAGATGAGGTGTGTCCACTGTGCAGCACGCGCCTCCAACACAACACAAACATCAACACAAACACCGCCTTCTGCCTGCCTGTTGTTTGGGGATGCATGGCTAACCCGGGTTTAGGTCCTCATTAAGGATGTGGGTGTTTGGATTTCTACAACCGACACACACACAAACACACACACACACACACACATACACAGACATGCACGCTGGCATGCAGCGCACATGCGCGCACACACAAACACACACACACACACACACACACACACTTTTATGTTTACACATAAACAAACAAACATATTCATAACACTAATCACAATAACATTGTTGGACTTTTGGAGTTTTATCATTTGTTTGTGCACTGTGTATATATATCTGTGTCTGCATTTGTGTGTGTGTGTGTGTGTGTGTGTGTGTGTGTGTGTGTGTGTGTGTGTGTGAGTGCATTTGTGTGTGTGTGTGTGTGTGTGTGTCTGTGTGTGTGCGTGTGTGTGTGTTCTGACCTCACACCGTGGTTCTGGTGGTTTTGCATGAGAGCCGCCTGGTTCATGGCTCTGATCCAGCCGTTCATGTCCTCTTGTGTGTCTGCGCTGAAGTAGTACGTCCTCATGCCACCATGCTCCGCCTGCGAGCCAATCAGAGCACTCTTACTGTAGATGAAGGAGCGCATGCCCGTGTGAGTAGCCTATGGGCACAAAGCAGAGTTTCAGCGGTTAGCCAATCACAGTTCAGCAGAAGTGACATCAGCATCTCATAATCTATGATCTAGGGTCAGATCTACATACTCGCTTGATCAAACTTGACAGATCTTACACAACTCTACTCATGCCGAAACACTGTTAGCTGAAACACAATTCCTCAAGCTGTTCAATAACCTCAGATACGGTGGAAAATTGCTCCTCAATTCTGCACAGCATCTCTCCTAAATTCACTTAGAAAACAGCTGCGGTGCAGCTTCTGTTACTTTTTTGGAGGAAAACCAAAGGTTTTCATTTTTGATGAATTACCGCAGTGTGAAATTCCAAATTAGGTTGTGCATAAATGGTAGGTTTAAATATGCGACAACCTAATGCTCTCAAGTCTGCTTGTTTAAAACCATGCAACAAGGATATGTCATCTGCATTCACGCCTCAGAAAGCATGTTTAATCAGGAGTACGGCGACACGACAATCGGAACACAAAATGCACCAAAAACTCATACATGAATACTTCCGTTTGTGGGAAGTCAGGCGAATAAATGACAGCATGATGGGAATATATTTAGAGAAGTAAGGGCAATAGAAGGTTGTGAAGAAACTGGCAAATACCCGCAGGACTGCAAATGTACGCGTTCGGTTCTTCATTAAAATGCATTCACGGCAATTAACTTACAGTCCTAACAACTTCACTTTATTTCTAGGAGGCTTAGAACTACTTCTAATACGCATCTTGCAGAGTTAATGGCTAATGTGTTGACAAACAAAGCTCCAGATAGACCATAAAACAGGCCAGTCGGGAGCGGAAGGAAGACTTTAGCTAAATAATGCACAAGGAATCAATGATGTAACTCAGAAAAGCAGCATCGTCACACATGCAAATATTATGCAAAACAGGAAACCTGTCAGTTCACTCTCACCCCTCTCCCTCTGTCTAACAAACACACACACACACACACACACACACACACACACACACACACACACACACAGAGAAACATTCACACATATGGGGTGGGCTATAAACCTCTTAAGGCTCATGGCTGGGGTGGTAAAGGTCAACGGAAGGACCCTTATGGATAAGGTGTGTGTGTGTGTGTGCGTGTGCGTGTGTGTGTGTGTGTGGGAGAGAGAGAGAGAGGGAGAGAGTAAGTATGTGTCTGTCTGTCTGTCTCTCTGTGTGTGTGTGTGTGTGTGTGTGTGTGAGTGTGATTATGCTTTTAACTATCACTGGCAGTTACCCGAAACTCTACAGCAGCAGGGTGGTTAATCTGCTCTCCATCCTCTTCATGGTGAAGTTGATACCAATTAAGACCAATTAGCACTACTGTTCCACTGAGGGGGGAGACGTCTGAGATCACTGTATCCCATGTGTGCCACTACTCCTGCAATACTGCAATACTGAGAGTCATATTCAAATGTTCTATTTTAGTTTTGCCTCTGACGTTCCCAACGAAACTCGCTCAAATTGATCTCTATTGTCGTTGACGTGAATGCAGCACCAACTGTACACCAAGATTCACCAAGACGCCTCAAAAGAGCCGAAGACACAAATAGAGTGTGCTTGCTGTAATGTCACACGACCCTGATGAACGTGTGAAGAGTGCTGAAACAGCCTAATTTGACGGTGACACGACTTTTCCTTGCTACCATGTCACAAACGCCCACCCCATCTGATTGGCGAAGATGCCTGTCAGTCTCAATGCTTCTGTGCTGTGCCACAAAGCACAAAGCACCAACTCTCCCAAACAAACACACACACACACACACACACAGCACACCTCTCTCCTCTCCTCCGTTTAGTAACATTCCTCCCATTTACTTTATGTGTCTTTAACTCTCTCTCTCTCTCTCCCTCTGTCCTCTCATCCTCAGGCTCACACTGAGAGGATGGCTAACAATAGCCGCAGATGGGTTTTGTCCTCAGCTTCACCAGTGTTTGGGCTGCTCTATTTTAGGGAGCTATCAGATTATGGTGCGAGGCCCCGACGGCGGCGGCGCAGTGCCCCCTGGCTAACGCGGCACTCCTGCCCCGGCTCTCTCTGAGCTGAGCCTCTCCGCGGGGACAGGGGGAATAGAGCCCCTGCAGGGGGCTTTAGGAGCACCGCGGAGGGGGATTAGAATCTATATTTCATTAAAAAATAAGACCTGGAAGAGAGCGGAACAAAAGCCAGAGTGAGACATCCTGGCTCACACTGATATATGGGCTGCTTCAGTTTGTCCTTGATATATATATACAGCATATATATATATACTGTATGTGTGTGTGTGCATTTATTTGTGAGTGAGTGTGTGTGTGTGTGTGTGTGTGTGTGTGTGTGTGTGTGTGTGTGTGTGTGTGTGTGTGTGTGTGTGTGTGTGTGTGTGTGTGTGTGTTGTGTGTGTGTGTGTCGGTGTGTGTGTGTGTCGGTGTGTGTGTGTGTCGGTGTGTCGGTGTATATGATTGTATGTAGAAATTAACCTAAAGTGTGGAGTCACATTTGAAATGATTCTTTCATCTGACTCCCAGGGACAAAGGGAGAACTTTGAAGCCATAGATGCTCCCAGGTCGTGTGTGTGGAGCGTACAGTGCCAGATTGATGACTGCTTTGAACAGGCCGCAGGTCATGCATAAAAGAATGTCACAAAAGGTCAGGCCCCTGGCTGTGATGTGACAGCTCAAAGACACTCCATAAGGCAAAACAGCCCACCAATCAAAACAGCACATTCTTTCTAGCCTACTCTCACTGGCTGATCGCACACAGTCACGTACTGCGAAGTTGTCGGTGTTCATTCACCACAATGCTACTAAGCGGTTAGAATCTCCTGGGTGTTGAAAGATATGTGGGCAAGAGCCACAACGACAGCTCACACATGCCACAGCTCACAGGCACAACACCACACACAGGGGTCGTCATAACTCATGGACACAACGCAGTCACCAACACTCACAGGCACAACTACACACCACCCACTGTACTGATAACATATGGGAGGTGAGAGGGGAGTGGAGCTGCCTCTCTAGACACAATGGCATTAAGGAGAGGTTTGATAGGGAGGGGCAACAGGTGTTATGGAGGCACAGTAGAGAAGGAGTCTCTAGTACTGAGGTGGGTAAACTGCGGCCTGCCACACACTTTACTCTGGCCCGCCGATCATTTAATTAGGTTGCTGCTTTTCAACGTTTACAATGTCAAAACGGCATGTTACATAAGGATGACAGTTTTTGGGAGTGCGTCTGAGTGTGCAGAAGAGGGAGAGAGAGCAGCAGGTTCCAGCTGGCTTGCCATTGTTGACAGGCCTAATTGATGTCTCCCTTTTAAAATAGAAACTTTTACAAAGAAATCATGAAGGCAACAATAGTCCCCACTGGGCAGTTTTCAAAAAACAAAAAGTGGCCCTTGAGCCAAAAAGTCTGCCCACATGTGCATGAAGAGAATCTGAATGAAGCACTGAGACAAAAATGCTGTCTGTGATGGAAGGGATTCCAATAAAACATTCCTGATTTAAAAATCTACAAAGCTAAAATAAAAAATAAATATGCACATTTGTTCTACTTGTTTGCACTACAAAGAAACCTCGTGGCTGTGGCACAGCACTGGGGTACAGAGTCTGTGGGGTGGGGGGGGGGGTCAGATAAGATGGGCAGGCACACTGGCAGCCATGCCAACTGTGAGCATCTCTGCGTGCTTACCCCGGCTAAAACCACAGATCCTTCTCTCACCACCACCACCACCGCTGCAGTTTATGGTCACCATGAACAAGCCCTTCATGGCCTGTCAGAGGCGATCAGAAGCGTGGGAGGGGAGCGCTGACCGGCTGAGTAAGAAAAAAGAAGGCCCTCGGGCACTTGAGTCACATGGACACGGCCAGCCCCCGCCGTAACTCTTATCAGCTACACGCCCACCTTCCCCCGCCTGGGGCCAGCCAACCGCCTCAGCCAGGCCATCCATGTGAATAAAAACCGGTTCCAAAGCAACCTGCTGGTTCAGGAAAGTTAAACCAAAACAAACTAAACAAACAAACACTCACCTCTCTGCACTCCCAACAGACAACATGGTGTAATGAGAGAACTGCGCTAAACAGAGGGCAGAGACAGGACAGGGCGCAGGCAGCGCTGGGAATCTTGGGGCTCTTTAAAAAAAGCAGCGCTGAGCCCATGGAGGACAGGTGGTCAGTGCGGGCCAGGGGTTTATGGGCGTGTTGCACGCAGCAGGCTTATTAAAGACCAGATGGCATGAACTGACATGCCACTGGTGTATAGATGTTTGCCTTTTTACGACGGGGGAAACAATGTCAAAGCTAATGTCAGAATAAAATAAATAGTTTGTGACCGTGATAAAGGGCATGGCTTCTTCTACACTGGAAGAAGAAAGCGGCGACATACCTAGGAGCCGCTCAAATGACAAATAACTCAAATAACTGAGAGTAAACAAAAAGTTCATGACATATAATGAATGGTCTCCAACTTTTGCCTGCTGTCTCCTGCTCTATGGGGAAAATCTATTCGAATTTGAGAATGAAAAAAGTCGACTGACAGCCCGAAGAGTAGCGAAGATCAATAGCAGGTTGCTGGAGGTGCTCTGGGCCAAAGCTATGCTGATGTGACATTTCAGCTGAGGCGGAGGAAGAGAAAGGAGACAGCCTATTTGTTTCCCTGAGTAAACAAAACAGGATTTCGCGCACAAAAGATATAAAATGTCTTCCTCTCCATCTACCATGCTTTCATTAGCAGCAGTTTCATTCCTCTTGAAAATGTGGACGATAAACTTCACAGCGGCAGGTTCCTGGTCATCTGCAGAGAGAGGATGGTGGCCTGTAGAGGCCAGACCTTACCTTGAAGGCAAACTTGCGGCTGATGTGGTCATCGGGGTCGACTGGGGAGATGACGTAACTGGGCAGAGGAATGCTTCCTAGGACCGACTCCTCTCTGCTGTCTGCCAAGAGTACACACACACACACACACACACACACACACAGAGAGAGAGAGAAAGAGAGAGGTCACCAGATGCTCTATTATCAGCCTGTGCCAGCCAGACCTCTGTCCTCTCTAACGCCTTGGGCATCCTGATGCCAACACACCCATCCCTCAGCTACCCCCCCCCCCCCCGCACCCACCTCCCCACCCTGTCCTCCCCTGTTTTCTATTCACTGCATCACTCCCTCCCTCTCTCCCTCTCTCCCTCCTCTCCTCACCTCTCCCCCATCCTTACTCTCACCAGGCTGCTAATATCAGCTTTAATTCACACCTTTATATTTAGGCACTCGCACACTAAACAGAGCTGTGATCACTTCTTTCCACAGGACTGTGTGAGAGTAGGGATTTGCCTGGGTGTGGATGTGTGTGTGTGTGTGTGTGTGTGTGTGTGTGTGTGTGTGTGTGTGTGTGTGTGTTGTGTTCCCATGTGTATGAAAGAGGAACATAACGCTGGCTGAGAAAGTGTTTCTCAGGGAGTGACTGAGTGTGTGTGTCTGTGTGTGTGTCTCTGTGTGTGTGTGTGTGCGTGTGTGTGTGTGTGTGTGTGTGTGTGTGTGTGTGTGTGTGTGTGTGTGTGTGTGGGTGGATGGATGTGTGCGTGCCAGTAATCACATGCATGTGTGAACTTAGGTAGAAACTGTAACTGAAGGGTAAGTGTGTGTGTGTGTGTGTGTGTGTGATGGGCGATAAGGATGGGCTGGTCTGAAGGACGTAATGTTTAAAAATAAATTCATCACTCGGGCCGCAGACCTCTCTTATCGCCACCCTGATGGATCGACAGGTGGCAGCCAGGCAAGCTGCAGCGACAGGATAAATTACATCCCATAATGACCAGGCTGCCCCCGACAACACTAACCAATAGAGGAGCAGTGGTGTGGAGTCAAAAGGTGTGCTAAAGTGTGTGTAGAGAATGGCATGCAGGCACACGAGGTGTATTGATTATGTGTGTGTGTGTGTGTGTGTGTGTGTGTGTGTGTGTTTGTGTGTGCGAGAGAAAGACCTCAGATGCCAGTAACACTTTGATGATACCATTAATCACCTTCCAACTGCACGCTGCTGTGCAGAATTACCATCTAATGATATAATTACCACTTAATTACCCGGGTCTACACGTAAGGCATGCAGGAAAGTGATAACAAGGAGAGAGGAGGGAAGCAAAGGGGGGAGGAAGAGTGTGTGTGAGAACGTGAATGAGAGGGAGAGGGGGTGAGAGAGACAGAATAAAGAGAGTGAAAATGGAGTACAACAGTTTGGGAAGAGTCTTGACTACCGTAATTTCCCGACTATAAGCCGCGGCTTATACATTGATTTTGCAAAATTTCTATAGCTATAAGGTTAATACACGGGGGCAATTAATATGTTGTCAATATGGTTTTGTTTCTTTTAACTTGTATAAAACACTGTCCTGCGGTTTATACACAATGCGGCCTGTATGCAGGAAATTACTGTACGCTAAAAATCTAAAATCGTTTTTTGTGTAAATGCCTCGGTCCATCTGTTTTGGCCGGGGTGGGGGTGGGGGGTGGGGTGGCTGGAGTAATCTGTTACTCTTGAATGATTAAGTCTCAGTGCTGGCCTTATGTAAGGAGATTCCATCACAGCACTGAGGGGACATCAATCACCAAAAGGGTGACATGACATCCTTCATAGTGTATGCATAAAAATGAGGCACGCACCTTTGGGCCCATGGGATGCCCTCTGTATACTCAATGTCTGTTCATAGACCCATTGACTTGAGGATAAATTGTAAACTTTTTTTCATACAATACGTACAAGGCAACAGTCTGCACGGAGGTGCTTTGAAGATTGAGGCGCCGGTGATGCATTCAGACAGAACCTTTTGTTCTGTTCTGGCTCTCTCACACTCAACATCCTGTTCCTCTCTGCGTACTGCGTGAGACCTTGAGAATATGTGTGATTTGCCGCTCTGACTCACCTTTGTAATAAAACAGGCAGTAATCAGCCAACACGAACCATTTCCTCTTCCACAGACGCAAGCCTGAGCTGTCCTGAAACGTAAATGCACACTTGAAGACACATTTGCAATGATGTACAGTACAAGCACAAGCACACACACATGCGCGCGCGCACGCACGCACACACACACACACACACACACACACACACACACACACACACACACACACACACACACACACACACACACACACACACACACACACACACACACACACACACACACACACACACACACACACACACTGGTGGGAGTATTTGTACAGCTACAATGCTGAAACGGTCATAAAGCTACATCCACAGCGGTGAAAATAATTATCTAGAAGAGAGACAGATACACACTGTCTGATACACAATATCAGTGCAATTACTCATCAATCAAAACCGATTAAAACTGTCCCATGGCTGCTACAGCTCCACCACACCACACTAAAGCTGCACAAACATCATTACCACTCATCTGAAAGAGCCCAGCTCTGAAGAAAATGCTTTTGCTGGACTGAAGGAAATACCTTAGCCACATGCCATAACCACTCCCAGATTTCTCAGAAAACACACCAAGAAGTAGCCAAGACTCAGAGTAAACAAGATGTTGTTTGTGTATGTGAGCATGTATAGGTATGTGTGTGATGTGTGTGTGTGTTGCTGTGAGTGGGTCTTTGTACATCTGCTAGTCTAAAATAATAGGTTTTGTTGGCTGTTTACACCGGTGTGGATGTAATTGGGAGCGCCTTGCGATCCGAGGTCCCTTTGATTAGCGTGTCTCTGCGCAGGGCGGCTCAGCCCCCGTCACTCAGCCTGCCTAAATAAACAGCACCTGAGAGACTCCTTAGCATAACACACACTCAACAGCCTGGTGACATTCACCCAAAGGCTGCGCGACAGCCGTAGCAAACAGGAAGTGCATTTTCGAATGTCATTCATTACCAGGCAACACACAGAAGTGTTCTGGAATATTTTGCAGTCCCTCCACAGTAGTCCTGCGCCAATCAAGCTTCAGACAAATGTAGGGCTTAAAGCATGGGACATTTATGTGCCTGAATCTGTCTGTTCAAGACATTTTTGAAGTTGTATATAAAATTATCTATTTTCAAATCTTACTGTAAATAGCCTGGACCACACCTGAGATCAGGCACAGTACCTGAGAGATTTAAGCCCTTTGGTCTAAAAACAAAGTGGGACTAAAATTATATTCATCAAGGTAAGTTCTGAGTAAAATTGGATAAAGACCAGAGTGCTCCTTTACGACACTGGATACAGATGTCCATAGATGTTACAAGCTAATGCAATCTGTACCCATTTACTGTAATCCCCATCAAACAAGTCAGAACGTGCTCCTTATGCTAAACATATGCTGGTAGAGAGATCCTCTCATTACCCAGGACACTTGTTTGTGTGTGTGTGTGTGTGTGTGTGTGTGTGTGTGCGCGCGCGCAATGCATGTTACTGTATAAATGTGTAAAATAAGTGTGCGTATACATAATCACTTATGATTGTGTAATGTGTGTGTGTGTGTGTGTGTGTGTGTGTGTGTGTGTGTGTGTGTGTGTGTGTGTGTGTGTGTGTGTATATCAACTCGTGTCTGTCTCACCTGTTTGTAGAGCCATCCCCGCACCACCACAGGAATGTTAGGGTTCCTCTTGATAGACTGTTCCCGCTTCCCAAAGCTGTACACACGACTGGACGATCTGTGGCTCTAAAACACACACACACACACACACACACACACATCAAATTCTACCTCTCATTCATTCATTCATTCATTCATTCATTCAGTAGTGTCATAGATGATACTACTGAGAGCACATTATTGATTTGAGCTGGACTTGGACTTGAAGTATCTCATCAAAGGTTGTTTCAGAGTACCCTTCTAATATTTCATGCCTGACTGTTTTAAATGACAACAAAGCTGTTGACAATCAAACATCAAATCAAACACTGTCAGCATCACAGCAATCCAAATGAACTTTTATCCATAGAGTTATTAAGGCCTGAGGTCTGTCATGTAATACTCTATTCACTGCCACCATATTCATTACATGTAGCCTCTGTGTGTCTGTGTTTGTTTGTACTGGTGCAGACATGGCTTTATGTGTACCCAATCAGCACTGCTGTGAACATGTCTTCTGTAGGCTTCAGACAGTCGTAAGTGGGAAAGGCTGCTGTTTTTTTGGTCTCTCCAGGGTGGAGACAAACACTAATTACAGCAACGAGGACTAACCAAGCGTGATCAAAGTGACGCCTCGGGATCCCTGTCAAAAAAGACTCCCCATTTCACGCTGCCGTGTTTACCGAAACGGCGCGCAGCCGCGCGTGTGGGGGCGTGGAGCGTGCGCTGACGGAGTCCTACGTCACGTTCTCTTCTCCTACATCGTGCTGCCTATTTCTCCACGGATGCTGTTGCGAAAAATAGCATTCTGAATACATCAGCGCTCAGTCCCTACAGGAGCTTCTGCTGTCTCCGTTGGTGCAGGGGTCTCTATTACACCAGAGCAAGGCTGTGGTGACTCCTTAGGTCCTAGGCTAGCAATGCAACTTCCACCCCCATGGGACTGCAGTGTCTGTCAGAGTCCAAATCAATCAGTGGCTGTCACAGGCCGTCTGGGACCTAACTGACCGCAAGGTCCATGACACGGATCAGGACACGGGTGGGCACACAAGATAAATGCTGCAACTGAGGAGCGCGTGCACAGGTAACTCTTTCACTGCCAGAGTCGCACTCTGCCTCAAGAGCAGAAAAACAGCACAGCCTACCTTGTCACGTTATAATAAATCAGACATACAATAAACTGAGCAAAAACATAATTTCTGTGGCCAGAGGCCCCAAACCTTTTCAAAATACTTCAAGCTTCATTAATAATCCAAAACGTCTCTTCACAGAGAAACACATTTCATTTCATTTTAGAGATGAAGGCCTTAGATATGGCCCATAAATGCAATATACAGTATATTAGGCTGTCAATAGTGAATTGTAGCTAAGGCAGAGCAAAAGCAAGGGAGGGGACTCTATGGGGAACACATACTGCATGGGAGGGGTCTATGTGTTTGGCTAACTGTCAGGAAAAAAGCTGAGCATGCCCTTTCTTCTATGGAAAATAACAATAGACGAGCAGCAATCCTCTGTGCTGGGGAGACTGCCTAACTATGCATGCTAAATACACACACAGTACAAGCACCCTTATTTGGTTCGGTGTTTCTGAGTAGTTCAGATTCTCTTGTATTGTCCTCGACAGAAAAATGCATCACTAATGATAAATTATGTATAGTAACAAATAGATGCCTTCCACAAAATGCACTTCATGAGGGTTAGTAACAACTTTAAAATCTGCTCGTGCTAAACTGGTCTGCTTGCTGGCTAGCAGCTCCCATGCTGTGATTCGTTTCCATTCAGTTCCAAATTCTTATTCTCAGCCCACTAATTCTTGGTTGACATTTTCATGTGTATGTGATTAGAATGTTGCCAATTAAAGGTTCCATTTGATACTCTCATAACGAACTCAAGCAACCAGTTTGAATGGCTGTCAATGTAAGTTCTAGATCTCCACAGCAGAATTCTGGAATGACTTGTAAAAATATTTTACTCCTCAAAGATGTTTATATTGTACGACAATATCTAGCCCCAGAGGTCAGATACAAAATGCCTCCCTGTCTGAAATGAAACCTTAGGCGGTGAAGATTATATGCCAAAACGTTCATGCTTTAGTCATAAAATGCACAATTGTTCTGCTTATCAGCCTAACTATACAGTAGATCAAGCACTCAGGAATACAAGTGAAGGAGGGTGTCCTGTCTTACCTTGGAGGTGTGGTTTCCAGAGCCCGGGGGCACGGTGGTGGCAGTGGGTGCCTCGGTGAGCTCACTGGGAGGGTAGGGGTCCGTCTGGGGGGGCTGCACAGCGGACATGCGCACCGTCACTGGGGGGCTGCAGGGGGTAGAGACGACCACTGGGTTACACCTCATACTGTAGGAGACCCAGCCAGTGACACACTCAACATGGAGCGTGTGTGTGTGTGTGTGTGTGTGTGTGTGTGTGTGTGTGTGTGTGTGTGTGTGTGTGTGTGTGTGTGTGTGTGTGTGTGTGTGTGTGTGTGAAATATTAGGATAGAGAGAAAGAGACAGATGGGGAAAAAAGACAAATCAGAACTGCTAACAGAGGGAGAGAAGGAAAGAGGGAGAGAGAGAGAGAGAGAGAGAGAGAGAGAGAGAGAGAGAGAGAGAGAGAGAGGAAGGGGCGCTGGACAAAGACTGAAAGAGAAAGAGAGAGTGCAAAGGGAATGTGAGTGCGAATGAGACGACCCTGGGAGTGGTCTGGCACTTAGCAAACACACCCGCGAGCAGAGCACAGGTGTGTGTGTGTGTGTCTGCTGTGTGATCACCTGCGGCTACAGCCCTTTGTGCCTCCCCCCTCACCTGAACCCTCTTCTCGCTTTCTCTCCTCCAGCTAGCAACAGGTGTCAGGTGACAACTCATAACGCATTCCAAACACCAGGACACTTCCAGTCTTTCAGGTGCGACAGGGGAACGTAAGGGCCTGTGTGTCATGTGTCCCATAGCAGCACACACATGAGAGGGCTGAGTACAGTATGTGTGTGTGTGTGTGTGTGTGTGTGTGTGTGTGTGTGTGTGTGAAGGTGAAGGGGGTTGGTGTGAGTTGGGTGGAGGAGGGGTGTGAGGGTGGGGGTGGGGGACTGAGGCATGTGCACATGGAGCTGAGGCCCTTGGAGGGAGGGAGGGCGACAGATTGACCAGGGATTAGCTCGAGTGCAAGGACCCTCGTCCAGCTGTACACACACACACACACACACACACACACACACACACACACACACAAGGAAAGCCTGAGCCTCACCCAGCACCAGCACCAGGGTCAGGCTCTGGCATGGAGGCTGACATCATCGTATCATATATCCTCTCGGAGTTGAGGCACAGGCTAAGCCGAGCCCCCTGGGGATACATGGTAAGGACATACGGAAACAAAACAAAACAAAAGACCAGGAAATGACATTTTCTCTGTAATCTGAGTCATCTGAGGTTTCACCTACAAGTGATATTCACGTAAGAGAGATCTGCACAGGGCGGGACATGAGCCTAGAACAGTGGAACCCTGTGTAAGCATGAGTCAGGGCCGGAACTCGGGAGCGAGCTGGTGCTGATATGGCAGATCTGCGCCAGTTGCGCGCCTGATCCGTTCCAGATCCGGCCCGGTAGCCCCGCGACTGCAGGAGGGCAGCGCTGAGCGGGAGGCGCGCTGAGTCGGCCCTTTTCCCTCCTCATTAGGAGGCCTTGAGACTCCGGCCTTGTGCAGTGCTGTGGAGAGCTACTGCACCACTCTCCCCCTCGCCACCCTGGACTCCCCAGCGACTGATCTCCCTCCTCCCCCGCCACCCCCTCTCCCCTCTCCTCTCCCCTCCCTCATCTCCGGCCTGCTCTCTCCCTTATCAGCCCCTTAATGTGAGAGGGGGGATGACAGATCCTGCCCTTAAATGGCTGCTCTGGGACCTGCGTCCATATTTAGCTCAGTAATTAGACTTTGGGGGGGGGGGGGGGGGGGGCAGAGAGGTGAGGAATGCTGTTCCAAGGGCACCGGGCAAGGGGGCAAGGGAAGGGGGGAGAGAGAGAGAGACAGAGAGAGACGGAGAGAGAATGGGACAGGGAAAGACAGAGAGAGGGGAGAGGGAGAGAGGTTGGGGGGGTGGGTGGGGATTGACAGAGCTTGATGAGAGGCTTAAGGAAGCCCTCCTCCCATCTGGACACAATCAAGCACCTCGGAGGTCGGCCGTAATTAGCTTAACTGCTAACTGGACAACAACGGCGCCGCCTCGACGCCGCGAGAGTGGGCTGGACGGACGCGCTCCCTGGTGGCCCGTGACCTGTCTCTCACTCTCCGGCCTCTCAAGCGCAACCGGGCTTCAATAATTCATTAAAGGCTGAGTGGGCCACTTCACAGACAACAGCTGGGCATTTTGGAGCCGACCCAGCGCAGATCTGGACGGGTCAGGCCCCCGATCTCTTCAAGAATCGTCCGCCGCGGCATGTCGCGCGCTAATGGGCTTCCCAAATGAGCCCTTTGTATTGTGTGCATGACGCTCCAAATGAAAAACACAATCAGAGCCTTTCACAGACGCTATTTATTAGTCTGCAGGCTCTGCACTGAGAGGACCAGGCAATCTGCTGCCAGGGAGACACATGAAATGGATTTAATCTCAGGAAATCCTTCATTTTATGTGACATCTCTGAGCTGACCACAGATTGAATGAAAGAAAAGCCACAGGCAAAGGGCATTTCGCAAGAAAAACATCAACAAAGCCTTGTCAAAAAAGTTGCATAAAAGCCTAAAAATGGCCGTGCCCTTCATTAATGCACAACTGCATCACTGGTCCGACAGCGGCATACATTATCCAAGTGAACCTGCGGCACGTAATGTGATAACGCCAAATTAGATCTGCAAAGATGTTGACAAGAAGAGTCTGGTCAGCTTCCATCCATGTTAATTTATTTCATTAAAAACCGCAGGAGTGTGACAGTCCATGAGGTGTGTGTGTGCGCGGTTCACGTCAGGCCAGGGAGAGTAGAGCAGCTGTGAGTCAGGCTCTAGTGCTGCCGCCTCCCTCCTGTCCCTGAGTGGACTTATCCCCACAGGAGAGTTCTCATTCAGACTGCCTCGCCTCGCCTCCGCTCACCTCCACTACCAACACCCGCGCAGAGACAAGACAGACAGACAGAGAGAGATACAGGGCTGGACGCTGGCCTAGTCTGGTCCAAATCAGGCTCAGATCTGTTCCAGAGTGTGGAAAGTGGCTGTCGGGGTGCAAGTCCAGGAGTGCCAAGAGCACAAGAGGAAAGGTCAGAGGTCGAGGACTCCAGTGCGTCTGCTGTTCCTCTGCTCAGGGCCTGTGCGGCTCTGGCGCTTACTGCAGCAACATTTGGACTGCAGAGTCATTCTTGGCACAAAGTCCAGTTCTGGAGGCCAGTGAGTCCACAGGACTTGTCATAGCAAGCACAAGACGCTCTGAGAAGAGCCATGCTTTCTCCTGCTCACAACACCATCCCTTTAAGAGCCATTCTCCCCACTCCCATTCAGACTTACTGGATTAGTGGAGAGAAGCGCCAAGGATCCATGCCGCCTCTGTTAATGGTCATGAAAGACTGACACTGAAATGACACACGCTTATTAGCTTATGAGAGCTGAAAGCTACTGTCAGCTAAGGTCAGTGCAGCAAAGCTGCAGAACTGAGGAGGGTCTACGTCAAAACCCATCCACCTGTGGAGATGGCCCATTCAGGTTCACTGCATAAGGAAATGTTTACAAATGACAAATAGGCTTTCAGGCGGCAGTGGGATTGACATGACCTTGCTACGACCTGTTAAGACCCGGCATCTGTTCCTATCGAGGTATGCTGTCTTCCCAACAAAACGGGTCTGACTGCTGCCTGGCAACCTGCCCTGGGGGCCTCAGGAGAAACTTCAACTCGGTGTGACGGCGGGAGTGTGAACCTGCTCCCAGACAGGCAGCCTCTGAGTCAGCCCAACAGAGGGCAGCGGCTGGAGACTAAAGCCCGAACAAAACCAGCCTCAAAAGCGAAGTGGCAGCAATGTCCAGCCACCGAGGGGAGATGTAGAGCTGGCCTGACAGCAGCTGGGCTCGCCACGGAGACCAGCCAAGCGCAGCCGCCCGCTCCGAGCCGGGAAACCCCTGCCAGGTGCGGCCACGTTCACCACGTTCACCCTGTTCACCAGCCGCCGGCTATCCGCTAAGAGCACCTCTAAACATCTCATCAGAGTGCCCTTTGTCACGGCTCTACAATTTAACTCTCTCCCACTGTATGTAATGTGCATCAGTTAGCAATTAGCATGGTGAGAACCGATAGAGTAGAAAATCATGAGCCCAGCTGGAACTCTGTGCAGTGCCAGTAGTTCCTCTACAGTCAGCAATAAAACATCCTAAAAAAAGGCACATTATTTAAGCTAGTGATTTATCTACAATCTGTGAGGTACTCACAAAGCTGCTAACTACAGCAACACTCTACAAATCACACCAGAAATGACTGTGCTTATGTACGGTTTGTCATAGTGACATTTTAGATCTGGTAAGAGCAGCACACATCAGCACCTACTGTAGTCTGCTGTGGTCTTTTACACCTTCATTAGTAGAGAGACCAATCTTAGACATAGTCATCCACAAATTCAATCTCTCTCTCTCTCTCTCTCTCCATATGTGTGTCAGTCTCTATGCACTGTCATACAGAGAGAGAGAGACAGAGAGAGAGAGAGAGAGCTGCTAATGAGAGGAATCCATCAGCTACTGGCAGGAGCGACCATCTCAAGGCAACCTCCTCAGCCTCTGGAGTTACAGTCAGAGCTCTGATCACCACCTGGCCCCTCACACACACACACACACACACACACACACACACACACACACACACACACACACACACACACACACACACACACACACACACACACACACACACACACACACACACACACACACACGTGATATGCTAACAACCCAGCTCTGCACAAGAGCAGATATTCTCCTCCCAACTGTGCAACATGAGGATATGTCAACCTTTGAAGGTTTCTTCAAAGAATGGCGCTGATGTAGATTTAATGAAATCAGGCTCAGGGAGCAAACGATCCAACATAAAAAAAAATCAAGCTAACCTAAGATGAGCTTTCCCCCAAGGTGGCCACTTAAACATTTATAGTGCCACCTAAACTTTTTGTTTTAAGAAGTGCTCTGAATAATTTGCCATGTATCACTGATATATCCACTGTAGCCTTCTTGTTTTCTCTTCTGTTTTCTTTTCTCATTCTTTCTCTTCCTCTTCTTGTTCTTCTTCTCCTTCTTCTTCTTCTATAGGCTTCAGAGTAGCATCAAATGCTGTGGAATCTCCTTTGTTGTGAAGCAGCCTTTGCTTGGCACAGATTTCTACAGTGTTCTATTGTGCACCATGTTTATTCAATGAATGTGCAGCCAGGAAGCATCATAGCAATATCCAGCTGCTCCCCTCTCCCAAGAGGCCAGCTAGAATTCTACCTCAGAATCGTGTCACATGAATTATCTCTCACAGATGGAGTTGGTTTTTATCTTGATGGCACAAAATGCTTTATATTGTGCAGTTATTTAATTTCAAACATTTAACTACCGTTGGAGACATACCAACCACATTGAGGGATGGCACAGTTCAAAAAGGCAAGTCCCTACCAGCGTGACTTAGCCGGAGGGTGTGAAATTTAGGGCAAGTGCACAACGATGTTTTTAAAAAATACAGTGCCCTGCTTAATTACTTACAACATGGAAACACATCATAAATTACACACTGTGTAATGCACTGTGAATTCCTCATGGCCAAAAGATCGCAACATTACGTGTTTAGAAGTTACATAACAATCTTATTTTCATCAGCAGTCAACATCACAATGATCATGAATCATGACCCCCCCCATACCCTGGGTCTAATGAACATTAACAGCATTGGTATTCTCAAGCCTGCTACAAACACGTTTCCTTAATTGGAGTACATCAAACCTACAGTTGTTATGCCAGCTCTCCCTATTCTGTTTGATCCCAAGGGGCTTCAAAGCACTAGTCTCACCAGTCAGACACTCTGCTCGGCATTACATAAAACACAAGCCAACAATGTGGGCGGCAAACACCGCGGCTGTCACAAGAAAGGGGAGCGTGGTGCTGGGGTGCTGGTGTGCTACTCACAGATCCTGTAGCAGGAACTCGGCGTTTTCGGGCGAGAGCTGTCCCGTCACGGGGTGCCAGTACGTGGTCGTCTGCTGGTTATGGCTGCGGAGAGAGAACGACACCAAACAAAACAGGGTGAGGGGACCGGGGGTAAAATTAGCCTTGCGGTCATTCCTCTGTCCCTCAGGGTCACTAGCTGTAGTGTGTGCGTGTGTGTGTGTGCGCGCGTGTGTGTGTGTGTTTATGGAGGGCCTGTAAGAGGGCAGCATATCTTAGGGAGGAGTCTGTGGCTTTCCCATGTGTGTGCAGAATGCAGCCCCTCTTGGTCTCCCAAGGCCAACACGGTCAGTCCAGCCCGACCTGGCCACTCTAGTACGGCATACCAGCCGACCAGCGCCGAGCATACGCATCAACACCAGAGTGTCACAGCTGGCTACAAACACTGTGCTACCAATAGCAATATACAATGACAGAATTTAAAAAATGTAACCGTGTAAGAAAGGACATGAAACAAGTATCTGACAAGCATCTTGTGTAACATCAAAACAACATAAAAACAAACATCATTC